>NC_045678.1:6627590-6946217 GCF_003331165.1 Xiphophorus hellerii
TGTTTTTTTGTTTTTTTTTTTAAATGAAAAAACTGTGGAGCATGCTCCAGCCTTGTAAAACGTTACAGGAGAAGAATATGTGCCGCTGCGTTGCCAAATGGAGGCTGGACAAAGTACAAACAGCGGAGATCCAAATAACTGTGACACCTTGATTTATTGGAAAGCTAAAAGAGAGATACAAACCTTGTTAAAAACGAGAACGTTTTCCTCGTTTCAAGGCGAGATACAAGACTCGTTAGGACAAGATTTATACCTCATTAAAACCGAAATATGTTCCCGGTTAAACGAGGGGGAGATCGTAACAGTAAAACGGCAACACCTCGCGGGATGTCTGAACGTCTTCTAGAGGAACAGAGTGAGAACACGGAGAGTCAGAGGGAGTCCCTGTATGCCCATGAAGTCGAAATCCGTCAGAGGAATGCAGTTTTATACCTCGCCATAACGAGATCCCGCTCCTGAATTTATTTCCCCGGCTCTGGCAGCTTCCAAACTTAAACGCTTTTGTAGAAAACAAATCAATTATTTAACATTAGACTTTTGGATTTTCTTTCTTTTTTTTGCTCCACATAATAATTAGTCGAACTAATGGCTGGGCTTTTCTAAAATGTTCAGAGTGAGATCACACAACTGGATTGAAAAATTCATTTGCACGAAGGCTTTTTTTTTTTTGGGGGGTAAAGGGCGCCAATCTGCACACACGGTTCGTTACCGTGGAGTCAGCCAAACACATCCGCTCGTTTCAGGCCGACGCGGCAACAGCAGCGCACACAGCAGAGCGTCGGCGCCAAGGCGGAAAGATGAGCAACCAAAGCGTCAAACGTCACCAAGCAGATCCTGACTCCAGGAGTAACCTTCAGTTTAGAAAAACAATATGAAATAAAGAAGAGAAAGGGAACAATCAAAGTATTTACAGGAGATTATGTCACCGCAAGTATAATCTACAGTTTTGAAAAAAAAAAAAAAAAAAGGAAAACATTAAGCACCTGAAAGGAGATTCTGTCATTTTAAATATCAACTTCAATTTTGGAAAAATAACAAAAATATATAAAAAAAAAAAAAAAGAAAAAGAAAACATTAAGTACTGCAAAGTAGATTATGTCACCACAACTATAATCTTCAGTTTTGAAGTAAAAATAAAACAAAACAATAACAATAAAAAAGGAGAGCATTAAAGTAGATCCTGTCACCATAAGTAATCTTCAGTTTTAGATGAAAAAAAATAATAATAAAAGAAAGGGAAGCACCAAATACTTTAAAGTAGATTCTGTTACCATAACTTTAATCTTCGGTTTTGGAAAAATAATAATAAAAGAAAGAAAACCACCAAACATCTTAAAATATGTGCATTCTGTCACCTTAAGTATAATCTTCAGTTTTGGGGGGGAAAAAATGAAATCAATTTAATTAAAATGAAGTAAAGCAGTAAGTGTCTTATTACAGTTTGCTTCAAACTATAATATTCAGTTTTGAAGCAAAAAAAAAAAAGTAAAGCATTAAACAATAAGTGATTGTCGGTTTTGTCCGATCTTCAGGTTTTGGAAAAAGGAAAACATCAGACACGCTAAATTAGATTATGCTGCCATAAGTAATCTTCAGTTTCCAAAAATATTTTAAAAAATCTACAGTTAAAATAAAAGGAAAGCATTAAAGTAGATTATGTCAGCATGATTGTAGTCTTGAGTTTTAAAGCAAAATAGGAAAGCAAAAAAAAAAAACACAAGGAAAAAAGGAAAGCTATCATTCAGTTTTCAGTTTTTGTATTAAGGTCCAGCTTCTTCTGCAAGAAGCAAAAAAAAAATAAAAGAGAAAACCAGAAACAAAATAATCTTCCCGACCGGGTTCATCTGCTCAAGTAAAACCGATGCCGCTTGGTTTCTTTTGAACAATTCACAATAAAACCTGAAGACTCTCTAAGTGAGGCGAGTTTTTATTGTTGAGCTTTCAGAAGATTTGAATGTTTTGGCAGCACACGAAATATGGCAAAAAAAAAAACACACACAGTGGGTAACATGAAAAACAGCCTGTGTTGTATTGAGGACTTGGAGCTAAATAAATGAGTCCAGTGTTTGATGTGACAAACTCTGATCCATCGGTCTGTGGCCAGTGGTCAGACTTCAAACATCCCACTGTGGGAGTCACAGCCAAGAACAACATTTCAGCAGAGGAACAATCACTGCAACATGTCTTGTCATTAAAAAAGTCTATTTATTAAAGCTCTAGTATGTAATTTTCATAAAAGAAAATATTTTTCTACATATAGAAACTGTCACCATGTCGTGACAGTATGGTGTGAGACATAACCTGTGAACCCCCCCCCCCCCAAAAAAAAAAAACAAGAGCCTCTGCCTTCTTCTAGTGCTAACAAGAAGCAACCAGAGACAGGAGGCGGATCTTAGCGCTGTCAATCACCCTCCGTGAGGTGGTGTTCATCCTTCCTCTCTTCTTCTCTGCTTCTTCCTGATAGCACAGCCTAACTAGCTTGTGAATGCTAAGCTCGTTAGCAGTAGTTAACAGTTTTCCTGTAACGGTCAGCTGTTTGGCCGCCATTAGCACGTTTAGCAGCGTAGAACGTGCTAAACGTTCAGCGGGTTTTAGCGCTGATTGACTGCGTTAAAACCCGCCTCCTGGCTCTGATTGGTTGATTTTGGTGCATTTCTTCAGACGACAGCAGTAGCCAAGGGAAATCAGGAGATCGATCTTTTCACAGATTATATGTCTCATAACGCCACGCCATGGTGACAGTTTGAACAAATATGTCAAAAACATATTTTTCTTAAATAAAACTAACATCCGGCATCTTTAACCCCAGCAGCTTAACTAACCGTATCTTCCCCAGCTTTTGTCGTCTTTCAGCTGAAGCCCACTCTGTGTCGGACCTCGTCCAGCACGGGTGCGGCCAGCTGCCGGGCCCTGTGGCTCCCCAGGGCCAGCAGCGCCTCCAGGTGCGCCGGGTCCGCCCTCCGCCTCTGGATCTCCTCCCTGAGGGGCGCCAGCCTCTGGATCACCGCCTCGCTCACCAGCCCCTTGTACGCCCCCGTGTCCAGCCCTTTGGCTGCCGACACCGCCTCCTCCACGCTGAGCCTGGCCACGGCGGCGTGGATGGTCACCAGGTTGGACACGCCGGGGCGCGCCTGCGGGTCGAAGGTGACCTCGGAGGTGAAGTCCGTGACGGCGCGGCGGATCTTCTGGGCGATGTCGTCCGGGGAGTCGGTGATGGCGATGGTGGCCATCGCCTGCGAGTCGGACTTTGACATTTTGGAGGAGGGGTCGCGGAGGGACTTGACCTTTCGTGTCGAACCTGTGGAGGAAAATAAATAAAAATGTGCGGAAATGTGGACAATGTGAGACAACCGACGACTCAATGAGACGCAATCACTGGAAATATGTGATACGGGAAGGGAAAGCAGGTTTCAGAATAAGTTTTATCTCGATATTTTTCTGCATTATTGTGATACAACAAGAAATGTGATGATAAGAACTATTTATTACATCTTTTTTTTGGGAACTGTATGATTACAACTGGGTGTCACAGCAATTATGTCCCCACAAACACAAACACACCTCTTGAAAATCATTCCCATTCGTCATGCGGTTCTTTAGGATGTTTTCCCAGCTGAATGGTTGCCATGGAGATTAAAGGATTTCTTAAATTGAGCATTAAGCACTTTTATCAACAAAGACAAATTTAAGAAAAGTAGTATCCACAAACACTTTCATCCGGCTATTTTCGATTATTTTCACAACTTTTTCAACTGAGTTTTTTATGTTTTCTTTTTTCCGTTTTAAGCAGATGAAACCAGCCCCTCCCAGAGTCGGTGAAAAGGCGCAGCAACGTCATCCCAAATATGGCCGTCTGGCGTGGGCGTGCTGGCGCAGACGTGTCCTGATGTAAGGCAGACGTATCCTGGCGTGAAGTGATGAGCAGACGACGGAGCCGGGGTTTCCTTTCCTTTGTCATCCATCAACAGGCGTCCCTGCCGCCATCTTGCCAGCTCCATATGTCCACATGTGTCCTGTTTATCACCCCGGAGACGTCTTCATCTCCAGCGGATTAAAAGGCCCTTTGAGGCTTTGGTTTGATTTCAAAGGGAAAGTATTAACTTTCGGAACGAGGACGAGATCCGCCAGTGATTTAGAAAGTATTCACAGACCTTCACCGTTTGTGTCTCAAGACGATACGACAACAAACGGCAGAGTCATTTATGCGATAAATCAACACGAAGTGTAGCACGGCTGTAAAGCAGACAACTTCTTCTTTTTTTTATTTAAATAAATACAAACCTGATCAGCGTGATGCACATTTAGCTGCAGACCCCTTTACTCTGTTATCTCCAAATAATTGATTCAACACCAGCAGAATACAGACAAAGATTTGCGGACATCTGTAATGGAAACGCGGCAAGAAGTTTGTCGGAGAACAAACAGCATCATGAAGAGCAAAGAACACAGCAGACAGGTGAGGGAGGAAACCGAGGAGCGTTCGTTTCCAGAGCAACGCCCCACTCTTTGATCAGATCACAGATCAATCGATCATTCGGTAAAGGTAAAAGTACGGCAGAACTTCAAACTACGGCTGCCCGTTTACCGATCTTTAAAAAAGTCAGACCTGCCGATTCAGATTTTGTCCAAAAATGATTATTTTTTGCATGAAACAAACAAAGTCGCTGAGCTGGCAGTGGGTGACTTTTGACAGAGCCAAAGGGAACAGCGGCTGATTTTCAAACCTTTTGCAGAGGTATTTCTCAAGTAAATACCGGCCCTTTTACCAAAAATGGGGTCAATCCATCGGTGCAGCTTCATAAATTTGGTGTTTTTGAAAGAGAGCCACAAAACGTCCCACTTAAAGTTTGCAGCAAGTTACGTGGGATCCACAGCAAATCAGAGGAGATCAAATTCAAACTTTCAGGTTTCAACAAACAACGCTCACACATCGTCTCAAACACTAAATCCCAGCTGTCATGGCAGCACAACACGGCTTTACAACGCTTCTGATGTCCGAAAAGAGATCATACCAACATTTTTGATTTATTTAAGTCAGCCGTCTATCCTTTTCAATCACTACACGGAGTTAGTGTAGTGATTACATAAAAACCCCAACTGAAGATTGTTGTTGCAGTACGTAGACATAAATACCTTTGTACTGGACGTGCTAATCCGTTCTCCCTGAATTATTCTGGTGCAACAGGAAGAAGAGACGTCTTTAGTGTAAGCGTCCACTGAGTCCATCCTTTGCTATTATGACGGTGGTAATGAGGGAGGACCATGTCGGCCAGGAGTTAGTGAAGGATCAGAGTGCATCTTGGAAAGCTGTGATCATTTGAAAACAAAAATATCGTTTGCATAATAGTAATAATCACTCAGATATGTGGAGAGAGATGCTTGGTTCTGGTTTTAATTTCGTCTTTATTTTAAGCCGCAGAGACGGAAGCCGTCCTGCTAAAGTCCGGATGGTTAAAATCCGAGCGACTTCCAGTTTGGAACCACCCGTTACTCCAAGCAGCTCAACATTTACGTTTTTGTGCATAAATCGTTTTCTACTTGGCCGTGTGATGCACAAGTTCATCTTATTAGCTGCGTTATGAAACATATGCCCGTTTGGTTAGACTTTAATCTGCCAAAAAAAAAAAAAAAACTTTTCTTAAAACATTTTTTTAATGATTGCTTCTGCTTAAATCTACAAAAACAAACCGTATATCACCACGATGAAATGAGTTTTATGAAGCTGCTCTTTCTTGAGCGGCGCATCAAAAACTGGCGTTCATGTTAAATTAAAATGACAAAACTTAGTGATGTAGGAAAAATACTGATGTCATTATTTCGGAGGAAAAAGCCATGAAGAAAAAATGTTTTCCTATGAGAGCAGAAATCTGCCTGAAAATCCTTCAGGACAAATCAAATCCACAGGGAGAGAATAAATTCATAGCAGCACACAAAGACACAACATGTAGCAATATTAATCCTCAGCACCTCATTTTTTATTTATGGAATACAGGACATTTCAGAGGCTTCTTTCAGGCTTCACCAAATCAAATTTAAGACGTTTTAAGTTAAGACTTTTAGAATAAAATTTAACACATATATCACGACAGAAATCTTCAAAAGAAAAGCATAGGTAAATGTTTTTTTGTTTTTTTTTCAGGAGACTAAAATTGTAAAATTTATCTGATTTTTTGGGGGTTTTTCTGGTGACTCTTGGCAGCGGCTATGTGTTTCTCACATGACATACAGCTCTCTACATCTATGCCAGTAGCCTCATATGGGTCGGCAACAGAAGTGAGAAAGTAGCAAAGATGAATGTCGTCCAGGCAACGCTTGATAAATGTACATTTAGGCCTAGCTATAATAGGTGCAAAAAAAGTTAGCGAGTTCACAAAAAAGATTTTAAAAAATAAACTAGATGGTTATCAAAAAAAAAAAGAGAAAAGTAAGCTAGTTAGCTAGATTTTTTTTGCAGTAAGAAGTTGCTAATACTTGCTAGCCAAGTAACATGCAGAGAACTCTTACTAGTGTTAGCTAGCTAGGTAACAAACTAACCAGCTAGCAAAAAAGCTGGCTAGTTATAAATATAAAGCTTTTTCGGCAATAACAAACTACTAATACTTGCTAGCTAGCAAATGTTAGCAGCTTGTTAGCCGCCTCGGCAAACACAAGGCTGTGAGTCATCATGTCCGTGTGCGACTTAAACTTTTGCCTGATACAAAAGTCCCGTAATAAAAAAACGTACGTAGCCACTAAAAGATTTCAGGTCTGTGATTGATGTGTTTTGAGGCCTACTTCCTTTTAGATACATGAATTTAAGAGTATTTTTTAAGGATGCACAGACACCCTTTTTCAAAACAACCTGTGTTGCAAAGGTCGGCTGCTTGAGAAGACCCAGAAACTAGAGACCTGCAGAAGAGACTGGTTTAAATATTTGTTGTTAATCTTCTAATACATTTGCCAAAAAAAAAAAAAGTACTGAAACGGACTTTTTTCAGAAAAGCAATCAAATCCTGTAAACGGACAGAACCTTTTTTGTTTGTTTTGTCTTCTCTCGGGAAATCACAGGAAAGAAAGGCAGTGAGGAGGAGAGGCATAAAAAGATGAAATGCCAAGTGCTAACATGCTCCTTTACTCTGTGTGAAGGAAATGTGTGGCGTGTGTGTGGGTGTGTGTGTGCGTGTGTGTGTGTGTGTGTTGCTCTTACTCAGCAGAGCCCGCGCCTCGGGGAACAGCTCTCCGTAATGCAGGTTGAAGATCCGGGCGAGATCCTGAGCCAGCTCCAGATGCTGGACCTGGTCCTCTCCGACGGGGACGTGTGTGGACCTGAGGGTGCATCCGTGAAAGTTTTAAAAGTTGTGCGCAGAGGTTTCGCTTAATCTTGCCGCTTCCCCAGACATCCCGTTGCCTAGCGATGACCTCCAGGTCATTCTTGGGCGTCCAAAGGCCAGACGGTGTATGACTGAGCCCTGAGTGTTGCCCATGCAAAATGCCAATAGATTTGAAAAGAAGGGCCGTGTCTAACCTAATGGTGAAAATCTATAGAAAATTATACATATTCTAGGATGATTCAGATTCAAAGCCATCTTTAAAGTTGACCAATAATATTGTTAATACTATCATATAGAGTTACAATTTGAATCTGATAAATTATTGAGAAAAATACACATTTTGTTAGACAACAAAATATCATTTGTTTACATCAGATGATGATCTTCCTTAATCTTTTAATTTCTAATCACAAACAAACTTCTTGAAGAAAACTTTATGTTTAAATTTGCTAGGTGTATGAATAATACTTGACTCGGTTATATTAGGTTTGAAGTCATCAATTGGCAATAAATCTAGATTTATCTCACACGTCTTGAGTCAAAGACAACCCTTTACTACTCTAGGTTTAGATTCTTCCAAAATGCACCAAAGTGTTCCTGCTTCTCTAGGAAGAAGGTTTGAACTAGGCCGTTACGTCGGCTGAAGTGCTCCTTCGTTTGAATTATTTGGCAACATTAACGCTGCGTTTCCACGGATACTGTTGGGAATGCCTCCCTCCATCTCACAGCTCAGAGTAAAACATTAAAACAGTAAAAACATTTATTTTTGCTCCATTCCGACTTCAAAAATATTCTATTCATAACATTTTGGTCTAAATTACTTTCAGCTGCATAATTATTACCAATAAGAACATCTGGGACATTTAATTAAAAACTAACTAATGTATAAGTGTAAAAATCAAACTCCTATGTCTTTTAGAATGGCTGCTTAAAGTCTTGTTTAGAGACAAAATATATATATATATATATATATATATATATATATATATATATATATATATATATAAAGCATTTCTAAAAATTCCCATTTTAGTCATTTACAGATTCTATTTAGAGATTCAAACTTTTTTCTATTAAGTCCTTCTTTTAGGCATTTTTTTCCCAATGGTGATAAAATGCAGACAGATGTTTTGGCTTTCAAATATTACACGAATAAATCTGCTTTGAGCACAGGACGGCTGCAGATGCGTGTGCGCTGTAGCAAAGAGAACATTTACAAACTGCTTTCAGCAACTATGTACAGGCTGCTATGTGGACGGTACAACCTCATACTGTGTAAGCGAGAACACATTGAAAAATCAATCAATTAATGGATTTTAAAATGCACTTTTTAGCAGGAGTGAATGCTCAGGTTCAATTGATTGTGGATGATCATTTTTCAGTATATATATTGTAAATTACGGAAGAGGATTTAGTCTCAGAGTCTCTGAATTCTGACTTTGTCTCTCAGAACTTTAGACTTTAATCTTAGAATTCTGAGGCACAAAAGTCAATTCTGAGATTAAAGTAAGTCATTCTGATGTTTTTCTAGAATTTTGACTTTTCAGAATTCTGGGATTAAAGTCCGAATTATGAGAGAAAAAAAAAAGAAAAAGAAAATATAATATTTTTTCCAGTGGCACTAATCCTCTTCCGCAGTAAATAGCAGAATCACTGATAATCTGACACACGTGCAGAGAAACCCTGGCGCTAACGAGACCAACAGAGAATCTGACGAGAAGGGAAATCTCACTTGTAGAGCAGGATGTCGGCGGCCTGCAGGACGGGGTAGATGTAGAGCCCAACGCTGCCCTCGTTCTTCTGCTTGCTCTTCATCTTCACCACAGTTTGAGAGACAGGATGGGGGGGGGAAAAAAACACACAGTGAGAAAACAAGTGGGTTTTCTTTCACCTCTTCCAATCCACAAAGAGCCATTTTCACTTTTAACGACTCATCGACGCATTAAGTCATCTGCATTAAGTCATCTAATGTGAGGTGCAGAGAGGCAGCGGCTGCTTTAGGAATATATGAGGTCTGGGACGTGACTGCAGTTATGATTTCAAAAACAACGACGCCAGAGACAATAGACACAAGGAAAAACAGGAAATTAAAAAAAAAGGGGGAGTCGCAAGACGTGGCAACATCTCCACCGACACGGATGTGGATCTGGAGGGAGATCCCACTGCAGACGCAAAATATGCATCTGACGTTATAAAACTATATTTAGATACAAATAACAGCTTGCCTTGTGGAGGGTTCTTCCTACGTCCCATCATAAAAAAAAAAAAAGACAAACTGTGTGACTTATTGTGGGTTTGTGATGTAAAGTTATTTTCTGTTGTAGCATTTTCAGTCTAAAACTCATAGTCAAGAACTGTTTTCTTCTTTGTTTTTTAAACGGCTACAAATAAACGTACAACTACTGTTGAGTTATAAAAGACTGTGGCTCTGGTGACCTACATTTATATTTAACAGCTTCAGGTATTAGCGAGGTGAAATGCTGCATCTAACAGTTGAGGGAGTTGGCCATTTTCAAGCCGACTTTATTGCTGCTGAAAGGCTAAATATTGTGTTTGCCTTTTAAAAGCTGACTATTTAACACTACAATAAATTTAATTGAGTTTCTACTTTTAGCTACATTTTTCACACCAATATGTACTCTGTAAAAAATGCCAAGTTGTTTTTTAATGTAATTTTTTTAATCTTAGATGTTGGCGGGACAGATGCTGACGATGAGGAGTCTGGTTGTTCTTAACGGACCGCTCATCTGGTGTCTTAAGATTGTTTTAATTTTAATAAATGGGATGGAAAAAACTACACATACATTTATTTTATTTTATTTTTTTTAAAGTGAGCAAAAAATAGAAACATACAAAATTTTTATGGGAACCTTTTTTAAAAAGAAACATAAAAGGTGTTTCTGTGTTATTAATACAACTAAAAAACATGGAAGAATTTAAATCTGAACATTTAAAAAATGAATTACTTGCTTTTCACACTGAGCTACTCGATCTGTGTGTGTGTGTGTGTGTGTGGGCGTGTGTGTGCGTGTAGCAAGGGGCCCTAACCTTCCATTGGGGTAGGTGGCGTAGCCGGGGCATGCTGGTCAGGCAGCCGAGGATCCAGCAGAACTCAGCGTGCTCGGACACCTGCAGGGAGGATGGAGGGACACACACCTTACACACACTTTACACACACTTTACACACACTCACCCACCAAAACGGTCAGAATTCATTTAGCTCTAATACAGAATATTTCCTACGGATGCCTGATTTATGACATTATCATTATTGATATGAGTTAGGAATACTTAAAACTAAAACCACTGAGTGATGCAAACCCTGATTTTTTCCCCCCCTAAGTATAAGAACTCACACTGATCCAATGAAAAGCTGTTTCCTTTTACACTCATTTTATTTTCTTGCAGTGTAATAAATAATCACAAAAAACACACACTTTGAAAACTGACTTCTTCTTATTTTTGTTTCCAGAAAGAGGGGGAGGGAAGAAAGCAAACAGACAAATGAACCAGATAAAAACTCTTTTGCTGAACGAAGCAGAGGAAAATGCGGGTCGTTATACTGCCTCCAGGTGGACAGGGAGAGTACTGCACCCCGGAGTTCACTACCATCCTCGCTAAAACAGGTGCAGTCCGTCACACCTGTGTTCACCGAGCCAGCCGCCTTTAAAATTAAACGTGAACTACCTTGATAAACAATGAGGAATTGTAATAAAGGTCATCTTCTAGTACAGAATTCAATAAATTATTTTTAGTATTTTTTTTTAACATTTTCACAATATATTATATGCATTTTACTAAAATAATAGTATGATAAAAAGTCTGTAATGTTTTAAAATTGAAAAGTGTTAACTGCTTATTTAGCTGTTGCTGAAAAAATAAGTTATTTTGCTTTTAGTAAACTTTTAGGGGCCTAAAGATTCAACAATCCAAAAATAATAAATGTGAATTTCACTATAAAACAAAATATGAAATAGTTACAGCAATGAAAAGAAAAAGAAAAAACAAATAACCCATAAATACTAAAATTACTGTAAAATGGATTTAATTTTTTTTTACTGTAATCTTTAGTGTTTGCAGCCCTGTTTTTAAATTTTCTACTCCTACTTTCAGGGTTTAACTAACCACTTATAGTTATATTATGCCACTTTGAATAAAGAGATTTTATATATTTTTTCTTAATTATGAATTATTTTAAAATAAAGATTCTCCAATACATTTAACAAATTAGGAAAACTAAAGTAATTTAGCCTGTCGCAATAAGCAATTAATCAATTAATCAATTAAAATGAGCTCCAAAATTTCCATTCCGATGATTAATATTTTTTGAAATGCAATTTCGTTTAGAGAGACTACACAATCTATTTTATTTATTTATTGTCTTTCTGTTTATCGTTTCTGGTTGTGTGTGTTTTATTTTTGGATATTTAAAATATTTTCCAGTTCCAGTGTTGAGTGTTTTGTACAAAATTAAAGCTGATTAGTGAGGGCGAACTTGCCTTTTTATACAATTATCTTATTATCTATAGTTGAAAATTGTCTCAAAAGGACATTATTGTTGTTTATCGCAATGATTTCTGGAACAATTTATCGCCCGGCAAAATTAGTTATAGTCACAGGCAAAAGTGTTTGAAATATCTGTTGAATGTATCTGTTCACACTTTAAAATTATCCCAAAGGATTTTAGTTTATTTATTTTCATTACGTGTCTAAGTCGGAGGCTGCAGTTTCTGTGGATGTATTAATACAAAGTTAGAGACAATAGAAAATACTT
Organism: Xiphophorus hellerii; assembly: GCF_003331165.1. NCBI lineage: Eukaryota > Metazoa > Chordata > Actinopteri > Cyprinodontiformes > Poeciliidae > Xiphophorus > Xiphophorus hellerii. The sequence goes on from NC_045678.1 coordinate 6,639,675, forward strand.
TAGATTACATTGACACTCCCTTCCGTCTACAAACTTGCACAATTTAGCTTTTATAGTTTTTTTTCCCCACACTTTTTCTCGTCTCTTCCAACCTAAATTACATAAACACAAATAGGCTCTTCATTCCTTCAACTGCGGAACCCATTGCGGAGTAATTAAGAGCGTCAACGGGGTGCTGAATGAACTCCAGGGTTTGATGTGATAAAGAGGACGTGTGTGTCTGTGAGAGAGCGCGAACATCCCTCTGCTTTTCCTGATTAAGGCTTATGAATTTCTGTTTATTTGCCATCGTTTGTGTCTCCTGTAACTGGAAAACGCCTAACGGACGACCTAACGTCACCAACCAGACAGCAGGAACATAAAGCAGGACATCCGGCTAACATGTCAGGGGGACGCGTCAGTCGTTAAATATCCCACTTCCTACAAAAAAGGAAAAAGAAAATAAGATATGTGGGTCTGCTGATTCCACTGCACTCTGACAAGAGATGGGTCAGATGTTGATAACCGCACAGGAAGCGCGTGATAGAGACTGAGTGGTAATTAACCTTGGCGCGTGGACAGAGCGCACCGCACTTGGCAGTTAGCTTCAGCGATTAAGTGATTAACTCATCATGCAGTCGACGATTTAGGCCATAAAGCAGGAATTTTTGGCCATCTTTTCACAGTCCATTCCATTTTCTGCTAAATACTTATATATATATATATACCTATATATATATAGTTATATATATATATTATAAAAAAAAGCAAGTCCATTAATCAGCAGACCCACACGTCCTTTGAGTTCATCTACTCACTCACACAAGCTCTGCTCCCTTCTTCTTCTTCTTCTTTTTTTTTCAATGAAGTTGAGTATTTTCTTTGGGCGGCCGTCGTATTTTTACATGTGGAGCAGGCGTGTTCGACACGGGGGTCGTGTCGCTGCCAAGTTATGTGGCACGAAGCTAAGCGCGAATAAAAATAGGCCTGGATGTGTGTGTAGAGGCGGAGGAGGAGGAAGAGGAGCGGGGAAGGGAGGTAAAGAAACACAGATGGACTGAACTTAACACACACATGCGTACCGACTTCCAGAGTTGTAAGAAAAGAAAACACATCCAGAGTCGGGGCGAGAGAACAGAACAGCTATTCTGATTTTCGTCGTCTTCTTTTTTATCTGGACGTAAAGCTATATATTATATATACTGTATGTATATATATATATTTCCTTTATTTAACCAGGCAAACCCCGTTGAGATCTAGATCTCATTTTCAAGAGGGACCTGGGCAAAAAATTTGCAATACATAGCAACCTGGTCACAAGAAAGCTAAAATCCAAACGTGATCCTTTATGTAAAGTGAGGCTCAGCAGCTTGTGTTTTTGGAACTGTGCACAAATTAGCAGCAGAAATGGCGGCGGTAAGAATCGGTAGCAATAGACCGGCGGATATCTGGGGCGGTTGGCATGTCGGAGGGTCAACAACGTCAGAGCTGACAGCCAATAATAAACGCTTTCTCCTGGACCAAATATACAAACAGAGAGAGGAAACTGTGTGCCAAAAGTCTGTAGAGGGCTGTAGGGTCACACCAGCTTTACGTTACATAACGTTTTGATGTGTTTGAAAGTGAAACAAGGGTTCCCGAGAATATGAAAGGTGTATCTGAGTGATCCGATGCAGTAGCTACAACTAGACGCAGGCGGAACAATAGAGTGGATTACGCCATGTTTTTTATAAACCATGGTTTGGTGTGAGTTAAAGCAGTCTGATGTGCCTGTACCTCTGTTTTAACATTCCACTCAGATCTTTTTATCACAAGCTAAAACCCACCGTGGTAACACTTTATTTGAAGGGGTGTGCACAAGACTGGCATTATGCTGTCATAAACATGACATGACATCAGTCATGAACATGCATGTTTATGACTGTTGTCATGAAGTGTCTTTTGGTAAATAATGACAATTTAATGCAAATTTTCATTAAAAGTTGATACTTTTAATGCGCTTTAAAAGTATCAACTTAGCATTATTTGGTAAATAATGACTTTTTATGGAAAGTCGTATTAAAACTTGCATTAAAAGTCAATTAAAAGAGTCGACTTTGCATTAAAAGTGTCATTATTTACTGAATGACACTTCATGACAACAGTCATGAACATTCATGAAGACTCCTTCATGTTCATGACAGGTGTTATGTCATATTTAAGAAAGTGTCATGTCACTCTTTTGCACACCCCTTCAAATAAAGTGTTACCCAAAGCAACTCTAGAAATGTACCACAAGCCAGCTAGCTACAAATGTATATTGTTTATTAAGGAACAAAGACGTCCCCCTACTTTTATTCCCGTCCTACTACTGTATACTTCCCTTCTAATCCAATGGAGTCCAGACACAATGGTAAAAATAACCTTAATGCACATTTGACTCTGTATCATACATAATTTCTGTCTTACTTATCGTAAAGTACAAGTTAAGTGTATTAAGGTGAAAATACAGTCTTAGTCTTTTAAAGTCTAGCTCCAGAGTTAGGAGCCACATGAGTTACAAGTCAGAAACTTGCACACAGTAGAACTGCACGAGGCAGCAATTTACGCCATCAAACTCTGATTTCAGTAGTTCTATATCATCCTGGGGATGACACTGAAGAGGCTTCATGACTTACCTTTCCATCTCTTTGGTATCTGAAAACAGCAGCAGCACAATCCACAGCAGGCGGCCATCACTCACTCTCTCCCACCCACCTGAGACTGCTGAAACAGGATCGCCTTCTCTGGGTTGATTCCACAGGCCAGCAAGCTCGCTGCCATGTCCAGGATGTTGTTCCTGAGCTTGTCTGGATCCTGAGGCTGAGTGATGGAGTGCAGGTCCACGATGCTGTAGAGCACCGAGGGGTACTGGTTCTGCAGGGCCACCCAGTTTTCCAGAGCACCCAAGTAGTTGCCTAGATGCGGCACTCCGGTCGGCTGGATCCCTGAGAACACGCGAGCATTTAATGGAGGCTCCTGGGAAGAAGGGAAAACAAACTCGGTATTACTTAGGAAGCTGGAGCTGGCCTGATTGTGAATGAAATGTGCCAAATTACTGGCCCTGATTAACTTTCTTGCATACTTAAAGTTGTATTTTATGGAGGTCTTTAAATGCTTCTGCCAAAGAGCCTCATTTTAAAGGAACAGGTAGTGTGTTTGCACCAACCGACCTAATGCCAATAGGAAATCTCCCCAAAAAACAAACAGGACTGACTATACCTCAGTAACCGTACAGTAACTATACAGATCATATAGCAGAGAACATTGTTTCCATAAAATAATCTTGTTCATGCCCGATCGGTCTAAGAACCCACACAAACCCGCAGAATTACGTCACTGAGCATTGTTTTAAACATACCAAACCCACAGGAGGCAGCGTAGCGTAAAGCTAAAACCTGCATCAGCCAATCACAATTCTTCAAAACAACCACGTCTTCCTGTTAGGAGTTAAACATGGCGCCAAAAGAATGATTTACATGGACAAACAGAGAGGATGAACTGCTTTTAAATGCGGTGTTAGAATATAAAATTAATAAAACAGAAGACGATGTCAACACATGGAGGTTGAACGGCATTGCACCTTGATTGGGAGGAACAACTGGTGTGAAACAGCAGACCTCCAAACGCTCTTTACGACTCAAAGTATTGGAGCAGTTGAGCTTGTAAAAAGTAAAAAATGTATGGACAAACATAAAATTCAGCACCTCTCTAGTAGAAGTCATCTTTCTTTCACTGCATGGCCAATGGTCACATATGCTATGTTAGCGCCACATAATTTGTCACAGACAAACATATGTTTACAGTTCTCCGGTTTCCAACGTCCACACGCAAACGTAAAAAAGAAGAACTCGCAAATCTTCACTTTGGCTGAAGGTTTTATAATCCATCGTTGTTAGTGCTATTAAATGGAGGTTAAATGTGGATGCATAAAAATCTATTCAGTTTATCAGATGGCCAGTCTAATAGTCTCATGCAGTCAGTATAAGTCTTGCTATGGATCATTCTTGGACTTCAAGTCTTTGGGCCACGTCTTTCAGGTCTTTTAGCTAGAATTTGCCTTTAGAAGGTAATGAACTAACATTCAACTTTGAGTGAACAATGCATTCTACTGTCAGTATCTACAGCCGTGTGGTTAATATACCATAGCTGATAAAAAAATTAAGATTCAAAACCGGGAAGAAGATTGTCGAGAGAAGAAACGCATCACCAAAGAACCCTACGTGGTTGAAGCAGTGAAGGAAGATGGGGAGGTCTTATCCTGAAAACAACCGACTGGTTCTGCTCTCGTTGTATGATTGGGCCAACACTGTGTTGCTCCACATGCAAAGCCAAGCTGCACCAAACCACCTTGTTTCTTCTGGCATGGACCCCCCCCCCCCCCCCCCCATCACTTAACTTTGGCTTTATAGAGAGAATTTAACCACTGCCTGTAGCACTATTACTAAATGGTGCAATCAAAGACAGGAGAATTCAAACCGCACTGGTATACAAAAACTTGGACTTGGGCAAAACTGCGGTGGTCACAAAAACAAAGGCCGTAGGGAAACGACGCAGTGTTTTATGATTGGGTGATTTTTACCACCAACTGGGTTTCTAAAGTTGAAAGATGAGATTTGATTATCAATTTATCATCACCTTGAATTAAAAACACCACCATGCCAATTTAGATTTCTGCAATAGTGCAGTCCGACCATGTTGAATTTGGTAATCTATATTAAAATTTGATGGAAAATAGACATTAAACACCTGCTAAATTTCTTTAGCAGTTGTACGTTTTTAGCCATCTGGTGTTCATAAAGAGTGAGGCTCCTTTAGTTTCCAGAGCGGGACTGAATTTAAGAAATCAGGAAGGGAGAACGTGTAGAAGTCCAGATCAAGATAACTAGGCGTTTGGTGTAAAAAAAAAACAGATGGGGTTGGGGAGGCAGCAATGCTTTAATATTCAAAGAGCCAGAGAAATCTCCAGTTACTTTGGTACTTTTTTCTGGCTTCTCAATAAAAAGAAAACATATAAATAAGCAATTTTAGCTATTTTGAAACAACATGGGAAAAAAATGGTGAAATTAGCTCATTTTCTGGAAAATTTCACTATAGTGCTTTAACAAGAAATCTCAGCTCTATTTTTGACACTGTTGATTAAACATTTTGGTTCAGTATGAAACGGCACTTTTTACTGTAGAAGAGAACAGCGTTATACTAGAGTTATTTACGGAAAACCGAGTCATGAACGTGTGTTTAATTTTACAATTGCTGGCATTCTTAGGTAAAGTTGTGAAAGATTAGGTGTGCACATGGTTTCATACATGCAGATGTTTCTTTGCATGCATAGTTTTCCAGGTCCTCTTTCTGAAAAGCTGTTTTGTGTGTGCAAGTGTGTGTTCATTTTAAAACGCTTTGATCCATGATAACATTGACTTACTCTTTACCATCACCATTCGATGCCATGACATGAACGGCAGACCATTTACATGAAAACAGCACGCTTTGTGTCGAATGCACGGCAAACTTGCTGCAACACTGTGCGGTACAATGACTTCTCTGAAGCCTCCTCTAGGAGGTTTCCTCTTCATGCCAACTAACTGAGGCCTTATTGAAATGCACGATGAAGGCTGCATGTTTGATGGAGTGGCTCTGAGAAATCAATCATACGAGAGGTCAGAGTAGAAGGTGTTTCATAACTTCTAATTTTCAGCAAAATGACGGTTTTTCCATTTATCACAAGCAAACATGTACAGAAAAAATTCCCCTTTGTGAGAAATAACTCTTTAAAAACGCTGAAGGCTGGACCGCCTTGTTAACCAGACGAGTTCAAAAGGAGAAGTTCAGCTTGAGTTTGCATTGATGTGTTGGTCTTTAGGGCTAAAATCCACTTTGTTGAGCTTTAAATCATGTAATAATGTTATTCCTTCATCAAAAACATATCTGGAATGTTGCCTTGATTCTTTCATGCATGTTTGAGAAATGATTTAATCTCTATGGCAACCATTCATCTGAGCAAAACGCCTGGTTGGACTTAGCTCTGCCTTCTAGGACGAAGCTCCACCTTGGAGCTGCAGTTTCCAAGCTTTTGAGATTCTGCCTCATAGAGCAGCCCTCCCCTGTGACTCCTCCACTCAACTCCTTCAAACTAGCCAGCAGAAATTAGCAAACACCTGGTGGAACTGTGCATCTTCTGAGTTCATTACCAGCATTGCACTTCTCAGTTCAACGCTGGTAAAAATGTTGCTAAAGGGTTAACAGAGGAGCCATGTTGTGATGACTTCCTAAAGGTGGAGTTTCAGAAAAAGCAGGAGCTTCTTAAAGAGACAGAGGCCCAATTTCAAGGTATTAAATTACAAAGTCAAATTTCTTTTAAGTCATATTTGATATATACAGCATTTTTATAACACCTGAAGGTGTCATAGTTATTTGATTGTGCTACAAAATGTTTCTATGTAGCTGGAAAACACATAACACTGACCCTTTAACAGCAACACCTGGACATTTCAGAGGACCCCATTTTTTAAATCTGCTCCTCTCAAAACCCCCGGGGATCTCTGCGTTATCGCCTCAAATCTGACTGGCAATCACATGTTTCCCAGCTACACTCTCTGAGGTTATCATAACTAACCACTAAAACTTGAAGCGTTCAGAGGAAATCCTCTTTGCCCACTGCTATCTTGACAGCTTGCTGAGCTCCATCACCTCCAATCTGGCTGAAGGACGGCTAAAGGCACAGCATCTCCCGATCAGATAAAAGCCGCTCCCTCTCCCCAAGCAAGGGCCTGCGGCGTCCAGATCTCAGGGCCCGGAGGGGATCGGGTATCAACTGCTCCGAGGACCAACAACATCCCCATCTACCGGCCTGCAGAAGAGGCTTTCTACCAGGAGGCAGGCAGGAAGGAACTGGGTGCTTATGTCATTACCGAAGGGGTAATTGCGCTGGAGTGCCACTGATGCTGAGAGCCTCTTAAGAGGTGTCAGGATTGATTTGGGTGTGAACTGGGCCCTGTGCCTGGCTCATGTGTGTTCTCACCTCAGACTGACACACCTAACGCATGTTCCCCCCCACCCTCCTCCACTCTGTGGCCCCGGGGAGGCCATTAGCCATGCAGACATGGTAATGGTGTCATTTGAACCAATTGAGTGTCAAATAAGAGTCAACGCCATGACTTACTGGCCACTGGGCAATCAAGGGCCTAGCGCTTGCTAAGCCCCTGCTTCACCAGACACCTCTGTATTACTTTTGGTGTCTAACTGCTATACGAACATGTGCTTTAATAGCTGTTGGAGGAAAAAGAAGTAAATCAGCCGCGGAACGATGACAGACGAGACGGGGGATGTTGTAAAGCAATTTATATTTGTAATGAATCCTACTATGCAAAGCGAAAAGTAAGGAAATATCACCAACTACTACGCTTTAGCTTAAAGTGCCTCTGTGTATGTTCATATTCTTACTTTTGAAGTACTTTCAGGGTGCAAAAATGTACTGGCTGCATATATAATAATACCTTATGAGCTACTAAAATAACACGGGGACGGAGTAAATGCACCGCATGCAGATTCCGACTTCAACACCCTGTAAAAACACGAGCTAAAATACATTAAATTGTTTTTTTAAACAATATTTTTTCTTTCTTCACAAAGCAGTGTTTTATGGCTTCTGCTAGTTTACACCTAACAAGAACAAGTCCACCTAGGACACATGGACAATCGATTCATTCTGAGTTACTAAATCTCCAAAATGAAATAATTCATATTTGTCATAGTTTTTAATGACGTCAAGACTGGTTAAATATTGGGATTTCATTGTATAGCATTTGTAGATAGGCGTCTGGCAGCTTGTTTAACATTGTCTGATAACTCTTAAAATAGTTTTCCATGGAAGCTGTTCTCTTTTGTAGATACCTGGGTGGTTTTTTAATAAATAACCCCCCACCCCCCAAAAAAGCAATCTCTCGAAATCCTTTAATTAGCATCAACATAAGTTTCAATTGTTTTGAAGATCATGCACTTGGAGAGAGTCAGTCACAAGTTAAAAACACAAAACTGAGCAGAGCAGATGAAAGCTGCAGATGAAAAGGTCCTTAATGTTATTGAAGTTCACTCTGAGGGGCACCTGGATGCCTGTACTAAGTTTCAAGGCAATCCATCAAACGGTAACTGAGACACACACAAGAAAAAGTCACCGGTTACTAGTCCGAGTTATGACGGGGCAAGAAAAAGCCTCGGGATGTTCAGAGACGGGATCAAAGAGACCTTTGACCAGTGGTCCAATCTCACACTCGCTTTCTAGAGTTCTCGCCAAGATGGACACCTTCAAATCCAAAATAACGGACCAATGCCGTTTTTCCCCACAGGCACAACGTAGATGGACCGCGCCACTGCAGAGGTGACGAAAACCTTCTTCGTCCGTGTCCACCATATGCTTAATACATTAGGCACCATGTGCGTGGGACATCAACGCCAACAGCTGGAAGGTTACGTACACTAAAAAGGCCATGTTTTCACACTTGCAGTTCCTTTCCTGGAATATGCGTTCGTTCGTTCGCCGGTGTGTGTGGTAGTGTCCATTGGGATGGAGGTCGTGTGCAAACAGACGATCGTCCGCGCGTGTTGTGGTCTTAGCCTACATCAACATTAGTGGAGTTGTGAAGGTGTCCGTTCATAAGGATTTGACAGCTCACATCATGGTCTGGCAGGCAGTGGAAAGAAATGACAGCCAGTTGAAAAGAGCAACATGACCAGATTTCTCACATCAACTGCGACATTTAAAGTAAAAACAGCATTTCAGTTGCTATGGAAAGATTTCACTTTGATCAATAAAGCTGAAGGCGTTGCTGTGTCTTTCTTGTTTTAAAGACAAAATGATAACATAGTTGACACTACAATACTAATGTGTCTTTAGTATCTTTTACCAACAAATAGCATAGCTACCGTTAATAAAACAGCCATATTCCTGGAGATTGTACAATGGACCCTCTGCCTCTTCATGGTTCAGTATTCACAGATTTTTTTTGTGGAACTCAAAATTGTTCACAAAAAAATTCACCTATTTGCAGATTTTTCTCAAAGAGAATGTCTAAATATTTGAAAGAAAATGCACCTTCAGAAGCTAAAATACCCAAGTATGGTGCTACTTCAGATGCCATTGGTTGGTGTTTGAAAAGCAGCCAATCCAAGTACTCCATTCATTTTCCCTGGTGCTTATTGGCAGTCAAGAGAGGAGATAAGGAATAAGGAAGACTGTAAATTAGCTTCTGAAGCAGTGATAAGATGGTTTCTATTGTGTGTATTCATGCATATACGGTTATATTTGGTGTGTGAACAATTAAAATAGGCAGTTATGAGCATTTTCAGCGTTTCAAGTATTTGTAGATTGATTTTAGCAATTTGCAGGAGGTTGTGGTAACTAACCTCCAGCTAATTTGACTTAATGTTCAACATGTCACTGATACTGATAATTGCTCAATATTGCCTTGTTGCCATGCAGCATGGCATGGGTCGTTGTGGTTTCTGTACGCAATTTTATGGTCGGGTGTATTCAGTGGAGCTGGACTCTCACTGGGCAACTTAAGGTGAACCCAAACACCTAGTGTTGAATCATGCTAGTGCACTAGTATGTCTCAAGGTTGTCACAAGCAGTGACTTTTTTTGTCATCCAGTGGACTGTGTTAGGTGACACCGGTAGCTCCGCCTTAACCGTATGGCACCATTGTCCTATCTACCTACAGCTGAAGAGGATGTAGGAATGGTGTGGTACAGTTCGGTTGAATGGGCTGAAAACACAAACCAAACCGCATTGGCTTGCGTCGCACCACTTACTGGAATCAAGGCAAACAAGTCTGCTTTACACAGTAACAGCACCCATACTGATTAACAGCACAAGCTGGCAGTGCGTATGGTGTGTTCACTGATCAGAAAACCTTTGGGGGGTTTCTGACCAGGCTGGTCTGGGCCGATCAATCTGAAAAGTCATCAGAATCCAGTCACCTGCAGATTCTTTGAGTGAATCTCTGATGATGATGGGTTTAGGTCTCCATCATTCTTACTGCTGGCTTTTTAACATTAAGCCCTGGTAGGATTTCCATGGTCTAAATAAACCATGTGGTAAACACAGACTTGAGCTTGACATGGTTTTTATTTAGTGAGGATTTGTGTCCTGCAGGATTTATAGATGCACAGCCTTGCTACACTCCATGAAATCATTCACGATGGCTGAGCTTGTGCTCGCAAAACGGTCCATTCCTCATCCCCGACCCGCTCTGTGCTGCTTTTCAGGGCCCATCCATCATATCAGAGCCTCGGTACCCTGGGGCGGTCCACTGACATCTCTCTCAACAAGGAGCCGAGGAAAGGGCGCGACACTTGACCACACCAGTTTCAACAAGTAGCACAAACACCTGGCAGCGCCGCTCGCCCAGCAATGAGCTCCAGGTCCGACTACATCCAGGACACAGAGACGGGCCCGTGGTCGCAGGACTTCTCACGTGTCTCCTGCTCGGTGTCTTGCACACAGGACTCAGTGTTCCTCCTCTTTTCCTGGACACAACGGGCGTTCCCATTAACACCAGCGCCACGCTGAAACTCGGCTCATTCCTGCGTGCCTCTCTTCGTCTCGGCCGTCCGCTCACTTTGGGGCCTGTTAAAGCCGGAGACCAACAGAGTGCCACTTCAGTCCGCTATCAAACAGGAAACGGACCTTACTGTATTACCCCTTCCACATCCCCGAAGGCATGTGTGTGTTCAGCCGCTTGAACGTGCCACAGCTTGAAACAAAGTGCATTTGACCGCAAAGGAAAACATTCATACATGAATGTCCACAGACACACGGAGCTAGCAGAGGATAAAGATAGAAATACAACAAAAACCGGGGGGTATTGCTGTAAAACTTGAGTTTTGACATTGAGTCTCAGTGAAGAACTTTCCCTTTTTTCTTCCCCAGTCGGAGTTGTATGTTGGAGGGGCAGCGAAGGGGGAAGGCCCAGAAGGAGCGTTTGATTAAATCTGCGGTTGACGTGTGGGACAGGTGAGATTGATGAGGTTCCTCTGAGCTTCACACTGTGCGGAGAGCGGGGGTACAGGAACAGAACACTGCAGTGTAGCAGGACAGGGCTCGGGGCCCGCTCGGGGCCCGCTCGCACAGTGGGGTCCCTCGGCTGATTAATGGGACTGGAGACCCTTCAAAAACAGGCCCTGACAGTCCTCCAAAAATAACCTGGCAGGGGTGGCAGCCCACGGCCTCCGGCCCTAACAGGCTTCTGAAGGAAGCACACTTCAACCAGAGCCTGGGGGACGTGAGCGGCTCCCGCTCGGGGCCGGAAGCCGCCATCAACCTCATTACATACTGAACATTAAAAACCTTCTCTGGTCAGCTGCCTATAAAAGATTTTATACTCAGCATTTATAATGATTTTAAAAAGAAAGTTTTATACCGCTGAAGAATGTCGTCCTCATCCAGAGTGGCTAAACCAGACAAGAGAAAAAAATAATACAAAAGAACAAGTTTTTTTTTCTTTTGGCAACACCTAATACTGTTAAAGTTGGCTTTGTGAATACGTTAAGAGGTTTTAAAGAACGTGTGTAAATATTTCAGCCCAGGTTTTGCTACTATTTACTATATTTGGGGTTTTTAGTTCTACGGTGATGCTCGTGTCGATTAGCATTCAAGATGCTCCCTTTTGTGTTTCTGGCAAACAGAGCAAAGGTTTCTGTTCATCTAAAAATCTATTTTAAGGAGTCCGTTGCTGCCGGTCAGATTTAATTGAAAGAAATCTAAGAGGGCAGCTGTGTGTGTCCAGGTCCAGTCGAAGGCTGCGTTCACACAGCAGGCCAATGCCCATATTTGAGGTTTTCACGGCAGTCTGGAGGGATCAACTCTGATCTTTTTACCTCCGCCTAAAAAAGAAGAAAAGATTTCTGCCACTTCCATATGCAGAATCGGAGGAGCATCTGATTGTTTTCAAAGCCAAAACAATCAGATACTGTTTTTGTATCTGATTATTGATTATTACTGATGTCATCAGTGATGTAAAGTCATCATTGATGACTTCTACATCATTCATGTGAGACAAACGTCATAATAAACATGTCATAAAGATAAGAAATTCAACTTTGAAAATCAGAAATTACACAACTTCATCTTTTAAAATTTCTGATTTAGTTGTTTAAGTAAATCAAAGCGTTGATTAGTTCTCCAGTGTGGAAGAACTTCACATTCCTTTTGTACACTCGCATATGGAGCAGCAGTGAAAAAACATTAGCTTATGTTTTTCTTTTTGGCTGCTTGCTTCAGATCAACAGTTTTCTTGTTTTGTTTTTCCCCAACTCTTTCTTCACCTCCTCCAGTGTTACAGTCCACACTGCAGTTTTTACTTAACTCACAGGAAACAAACGACTGACATTAAAGCTAATACCTGAATACACACACACAAAAAAAAAGGTCCCACCACAGCAAAAAAAAAAATTTAAAAAGAAGAAAGCAAAAAAAAAAACCACCTAGAGTGCACACGTCGTAAATTTATCAGTATGTAATTATGGTAACACTCAGGGCAAACCTGCACCTCCAACATCTCAGTGGAGGTTAGTCATTTCCTCCTGCAAAGGCAGCAGAATTGTGACCGGAGTGGCAGCTCAAAAGGCACAGTATCGCATGCTCGGTTTGTTTTAATTAAAACGCCGACGGTCAGGAGAAAAGCTCAGGCAACAAAACCGAAACGTTACGGGGCTCCCAGAGCTCCGCTGCGGCTGCTTTTCTACGGACCGGTTCTGTAATTCGACTTAGTGAGATGAATTTTCAACAACAGTAATAAGTAGGCACGCGGGACTGCTGCTGAGAGAGAGAGAGAAAAAAAAAGGCTAAACGCAGAACGTTCTGAGCAAAGGCTCTGGCCGGAGAATGATTACGACAGACTTAATTACACAGGAGGGACTGCTGTGAATTAGCGGGCTTTTCTGACAGTTGAAAATAAATAGGGCAGTTAATGAACATCCTCAAAAGAGAGGCCACGTTTCCCCCCACTCTCGCTGGCCTCTCCCATGTGGCGCAGGAGCTGCTCTAATGGTTTTAGCTGACACCCGAGTAACTGAATTTGAGGCTAACTGGGAGGGGGGGGAAGAGAGACAGAGAGAGAGAGAGGGGCAAATTAGAAGTCACTTCCTCTTTCCTGCAGCCTGCAGCTGACATGACTGATATCAGCCAATAACTGGACCACAGGAGCGGGATATCAGAACACAGGGCTGGATTTTTATAGCCGGTGTGGGGCTGAAAGGTCGAAGAAACAAATAGCTGGCCTTCATTGAGACACTCCCATAAGATTTATAATAATGATATTAATAAAGATTTATAATGTAAGATGTTTCAATTTGTTTTAAATGGTAAAACGGTGAATATGAAGCTTTCCTTTCAACTGGAAATTGTTTTAATGAATGTAGGCAGTTCTTTTCAGGTTGAAATTTTACTTTAAGTTGGGTTGAGGGAGGATGACCAGCCTCTTTCTTCTCTGACTAAAAGAAGGTCACTTCAGAAGCGGTTTTGGTCCAAGCTGAGTTTATAACTCTTTTTTTGTCTTTTTTGCTTGTTTATTTGGTTCTGTTTTTGGAAGATTTTGTCAGCCTTTATGCCGAGATCAAAGGGATTATTGTGTCAAATTTTAAAGGGGCAGTATTATGCATTTCCCAGCCACACAGTGCTGTTTTATAGCACAATCAACTACACAACTTCAGATGTTATAAATTATGTATAAGATATGACTTTAGAGAATTTGACTTTGTAATCTAACGCCTCTGTCTCTTTAAGAAACTCCTAGTTTTTCTGAAGCTACGCCTTCAGGAAGTCATCACAACATGGCTCCTATATTAACCCTTTACCAACGTTTTACCAGCATTTTCACTGAGAAGTAGCTCCTATGATGAGCTCAGCTGATGCTCAGTTCCACCAGGTGTTTGCTAATTGCTGCTGGCTAGTCTAAAGGAACTGAGTGGAGGAGTCATGGGGGAAGGTGGAAGATCGGAAACTTGGAAACTGCAGCTCAGAGGATGCACCGCGCCTTGAAGGCGGGGCTGGGTTCCCCCCTGGTGTTTTGCACAGGTGAATGGTTGCCATGGGAGATTAAAGGATTTCTCAACACGCATAAAAGAATCAAGGTAACACTCCAGGTATGTTTTTGATGAGGGAATAACTTTATAACATGATGGAAGCTCAAAAGTGTTGATTTTGCATAATACTGCCCCTTTAAAATGGTGCTTGATGTTCAGTTGCCACAGCGCTTAATTTAAGATATTGTTCTGGGTTCTTTTGTCACCTCCTGGTCATCAATGCACTCTTGTAGTAATTTTGGTAAGTCAGTGACTCCTGTACCACTGTTCCATGTTTTCTCCCTGTGTAATGATTTTTATTGGGTTCCTCTGATTTCCCAAAACCTTAGAAATGACTTTGTAACCATTACCAGTCCAATAGATCTGTAAAACACCTGAGCAGCGTTTAGTTGTGTTTACTACCTTCTACGAGTCAAAGAAATCTTGCGAGTTTTAGATTTTGAACTTAATATATGTGATTTTGTGAAAGATAAACTTACAGCAATAAATTGTGTTCACTTTTTAATTAATTTTGTTGAGTTGTGTAAACGAGGGTTTTTAGGTGGGAGTGGGGACTATACCCCAGGATGCTTAGCGGCATATTTTTGCATCCAATGTTTTGTTCCTAAAAGTTGATTAAATACTTCTAACGTAAAATATGTCGTTATTTTAAGTTGTTGAGAGTGAAAATAATACAGAAATGTGTACATGTTCCACTAGGTGAGGACAGTTTTCTTGCATAATGTAAAAATAATTACAGTATTAAATTATAACAACTCACAATTTAAGAACAATAAGCTATCAGAAGAACTTCCAAAACAATATTTAGAGAATTTGTCTTGTTAAATCGACTTAATGATACTCACTTTCCGAGTTAAAACCGAGACAATTTTCTAGTTGACTTTGCTTGTGTTTTCAAGGCAGAAGATCAACCTTAACTTTCAAGTTATACCACCTTTAAGTGTTTTACAGTGAATTGCTTTGAGTGTTTTGTTTTGTTTTTAATCTGCAACCTAATTTTCTTTTCTTTTTTTTCAGATCTTGGGCTCAACAAAATAGGATCGTTTTACCATAGGGCCTTAAAGTCATAGCAAGATGTACGTTTCGAGACTTAAAAATAAAAAAATAGGAAAACATGGACCTTATCATTTTTCGCTAAAGTTATGATGAAATATGTCTCAGTTTAACATTATGTTGGACATCTTTGGAAATTCCTTTAAATTAAAGGGCTTCGAGGAACGCGAAAGTGTCCTAAATTTAATCCCTTTTTCGGTTTTATAGATAGATAATTTACTATATTTTTCGGAATGCCCTTTAAAGCAACATTTTGGGTTAAATATTTCCTTTCATGTGAGTAAATTCACAATGTAATGATTGATATGAGCTCAGATAAAGCACGTGACAATAAACTACATTGTTATTCCGCGTTGCTCCACGGCATAAAAACATGACGTCGACCTGTCGCGAATCAGCTCCTCCGAAAAACATATTAAACCCTATAGACGGATATTTTTCCAGCATTTCAGCAACAACAACTACGAGTTTTGTTTCTAGTCTTACGCTGCTTTAAAACGCCTCTAAAAGTTGTTGCAGTCGTGACGGTGTGAGTTCTTTCCACAACCCAGAGCTGGCAGCACGTTTAGTAGAGATTTATACCGCCAACATACTGTAGCTCACTGCTCTGTTTACAGCAGAGACAGACAGGACGACCTGCTGCCGACCGCACCAATGTTCTCTAAACTTAAAAAGAAAAAGAAAAAACGCTAAGAAATACTTTTCTCACAGCCGAGACCGGAACTACCTTCGCTCTACGACACGTACCTTGATTTCCGGGCAGACAGCAGCGCAGAAGCACCTTTTCAGGGGCTTAAACCTCTGAATGAAGCGGATGAAATGTTTCAAATTGGTCCGCAAGGGGAGCGCCATGTTGGAATGGGAGTTCACGCTACGGTGGCTGTTCAAGGACAATAGATTCCACCGCGTTTCAGTTCAGAAGGAGTTTCGGCAGGATCTAGCAAGGAAACTGAAACCTAGAACTCTGTATGCTATTTACCGAAAAGAGAGAAAAAATAAAATCACAAAATAAACCAGGAAGCAAGGCCAAACAAGCCAACAGAAATAAACATGAACAAAAGAGGAAGTTGAATATATAATACAGTTTCTTTGGCGCAAAAATAGTAACTGCCGAATACAAAATAAGGCTGTGTTAAATTCAGTAAAATCTTCACTTAACTTCAACGTTTTTTTTTATGCTACTTTTCTTTTATATCACCCTGTTTCTCAGCTCAAAAATTAGCTGCATGTTTTGCTGTCAGTATGCGTTTCACACTGGAATGGAAGATAAATGGTGGCGCACAAGCTATTTTTTGGGTTACCCTTTAAGCATTGTTTTTGTATTTTGTTTTGCTGTTTTGTTTTAAAGAAATGAACCATAGTCTCTAATATAGGTAAAGGTAAACGACATAAATATCACTTTAATCTAATTTATGATTTTAAACTAGTTTTATTAATGATGACAACAATAATAAATAATTTATTATTAGTAGTAGCAGTGTCAACAAAAAGGGATTATATTGCCATATATTGTAATTTATATGCTTTGTTTGATTTTTACAATAATATAATTATTATTTCTTTCTTTCTCTGTTATCCTTGAAGTACCCCAGCTAGCATTGAATGTTCCGACGATGTGCGCTGAACGTTGCCTTGAACGTTCGCTGAACGTCCCGCGGTTACGTTTTCCAGACGTCAAAATT
Source organism: Xiphophorus hellerii (assembly GCF_003331165.1). Lineage (NCBI taxonomy): Eukaryota > Metazoa > Chordata > Actinopteri > Cyprinodontiformes > Poeciliidae > Xiphophorus > Xiphophorus hellerii. Next base: position 6,656,486 of record NC_045678.1, read on the forward strand.
AAACACCAATAGACTTTCGGCGGACTTTCAAAATACTTTACTTAGTTCACGTTATTAAATACAGTGAATTAAAATGAACTGAACTAGTAGCGTAACAGTACAATCAGCAATGCTAGCAGTAGCGATAGTAGTATCTTGTTTCCTGGAGTTGTATATTTGCAAGTTTGCACAAATAGTATCGCGTAAATCAGATTTGTTTTGCAAACGTAATTGCTGTGACATAAAGTCAAATTAGACGCATGTCTTTTTCAAAAAACTTCATTCCCTAACACCACAGTGTGGGAATACCACAGAACCATCTGGGCTCTCTCGCTGAGCTGTACTCCAGACTCCTTCTCTTTGTGCCGTATGCATGTCTGAGCCCCGGGTAGCCTATAGAAGGCGAAGATAATATGCAACTCCACCGCAACATTTACAGTAGGCTATAGAAATGTGTCAGACATGTGTGGTTTCCTCGTCTTCGTGTCAATTAACCGGTGTTGTGTCTGGCTTGCCTTCTCGACAAAGCAAAGTGAAGTTTCCCAGGCAGCAGCTGCAGGACTCCTCTCTTCTCTATACCTCACCTCATTACAAAGTGGCGATATACATGCTACGAGTGATTATGCGCCACGCTGGGTAAGGTTACATGTTTGCAGGGCACAACCGGCTGCTCTCGGACGCTGGGACCTCTTGTTTTTCGGAACATCTGCTCCTGATTCTTCCTCCCTCCCCTCCACCTTTGTGCATCTGGTTGCATTTGCAGAACCAAATACAGACTATCTTTCCATATTCATTACTATTTCCTCAGGCACCGTCTCGGAGCTCTTTGGTGCGTCAGATTTGGACCTAAGCTGGTATGTTCTCTCACGCCTGGTCGATGTGAGACCTCGTTTTGGGCCGGCCAAGAAAGACTGGTTGGGAAATGGGCTTAGATGTCGACTGGTGTGTGTCTATGCGTGTGTGTGTGTACAGAGACATTCTGCTCCTGTTTCCTGGCCACCCTGTAGATGCTGGTCCTCTTGCTTCCCCTTTCTTTTCCGTCTCTTACCATCACATCATTGTGAATCTCATTAAACAAGTACTCAGGTAATGTGATATGTGGAACAAGGTAATGTACAGACAAAAGCTGCTGTTGAGGTCATCTAAAGCAGATCCAACACAACGTGGTGATGTAAGTGGTAAAAGTCAGCTTTTATTAGATAAGAAATCATATAAAGGCATAAAGCCTATTGTAGATCAAACAATGGAGTAGACTTTTGCCAAAAAACTCAGAGATTTTCTAGAAAAAACAAGGTAACCTCTGAGTGTGAAAAGTTCCATATTTGCTCAAAAAGAACTCAGAAAGTTTTAGATTAATCTCAAAAATTTGCTAGAAAACAGAATCAATTTTCAATTTTTGAAGCTCAGAAACTTCCAAGTTTTTTTGTTGTTTTCTTTTAGAAATTTTCGAGACTAATCTTAGAAATTTTCTTGCCGGAAATTTACTTGTACTTTCTTTTTCTTTTATCTACTATAACCCTAATGATAACGGATTTGTACTTTCAGCATAGCCTAAAATAAGGAACATTTCTCTGTATAATGAAGCAGATGCTGAACATTTTGTTACATGACAACAGTGACAACAACTAACTCTTCAGAAAGTCTGTTTAAAAGTCAAGCGAGAATTGTTTAGTCCTCAGATACTAGCTTACTAGCTAACTGGTTAGCTAGCTAATAGCTAACAGTGGAGTGTTGTTTTGAGCTAAACACCAGAATAGCTTAATAGCTTTTTTAGTACAGAGAACAGCGAAGCAGTTGTTGATGTAACTTATGTTTGAATGTTTGTATTCACTCCTCTTTCATCATGGTTGTTCTACATTATGTCTTCTAGATTGCTGCACATAATCGGGAGCAAATAACTTTAAAAAAAAAAAAACAGCAACAAAAAAAAACAGTCCGTCACTCAATTTGTAGCCGAGAAAAAAAAACAGAAAATCCGCAGTCTGATCTCCAGGGAGCGCCCCGAGGCCAACCAGGTGATGAGTGAAGATTTCGTGCTTTCGTTACAAATCTTTTCCACTTTTCACCAATAAGGCGATTCATTTTTCATGCTAATCCAGATCTCCGTAGGAATGTTTCTCCCTAACATCCATATATAAAGTTCCGTTGGGATCCTTTTCTGTTTTCCTTTGTCTCATTTTGTGCTTTCTTTTTTTCCCTTTAGTTATGTTTCCTGGAAAAATCCTGCCCATTTTATCGTTTTACTTTCTTCATTCTTCACTAGAATATTGTGTTAATCTTCTAGGCGTTTTGTGCTACATTTACAGACTTGTAGAATGGACAAAAGCAGTCTATGCATCCTGAGCAAAGGAGAGATGTTGGTAGGAAAGTCCTTCTGGTGGTGACCGACAGTCCACCTGTCATAATACAGAAAAAAAAAAAAAAAAGGTCTGATGGAGGGGTGTGGGCTACTGCCTGATGATGAAAGATGGGCTGTCCCCTCTGACATTTCAGGCGTTCAGAGTCAACAGGACGACCACCACCCAGGTGGCTGAGTGGAGGGCCGGCCAGCCAGCGGACAGATAGACAGACGCTGACCGAGCAGTATGCGCGCCGATTTGAACAGCTGAAGAGGAGAGCAAACGTCCCGCCGGTGGGGGCAATCAATCACACCCCGAGCTAAAAAACACCAGAGAGCGGAATCTGGCTGAAGGGAATCGAAAATTTAAAAAAAAAACAACAATAAAGCGCGATAACAAGAAATGCAGATATATAACTTATTGGGAGACCCCACACACGCTGCTCTCTGACGGGATGAGCCTCAGCAAGCATAATAAACATCCAGGACAAAGTATTTTGTGCATAGCAACGTTTGGCTCCCAGGGGAGGATCTGGGTCTCATTACGGATACGTGTGACGGTGCATGTGTGAAATGGGGAGTTGGACTCGTTTCTCTTCTTCGCTACAACAACAGCGAAGTGGATTTGGATGCTCAAGCTATCAGTGAGCTTCGCTGACGTTCGCGTGGTTATTAAACGAGCGGTGAGGGAATCAAGTGTTAACATAAACCTCTCAGGAGAACAGCAGCGAAGGACCAGGACGTCTTTGGGTTCTAAAGCTGGAGAACCACTGGCTCCGATGAGGCAACTCCTAAACGGGCAGTTTTATGTCAAATTTACTTTTTAGAACTTTACATCGTGTTATAAAGTTATTCCCTCATCAAAAACACACCTGGCGTGTTGCCTTGATTCTTTCATGCATGTTTAAGAAATCCTTTAATCTCCCGTGGCAACCATTCAGCTTTTCAAAACACCTGGTTGGACCTAGCTCCGCCTTCTCAGATAAAGCTCCTCCTTGGAGCCGCAGTTTCCAAGCTTCCAACTCACAGACCAGTCCCCTCGCTTACCTCTCTTTCCCCACTCAACTCCTTCAGACTAGCCAGCAGCAGTTAGCAAGCATGTCAGTGTAACGCTGGTAAAAATGTTGTTAAAGGGTTAATAGAGGAGACATGTTATGATGACTTCCTGAAGGCGGAGTTTCAGAAAGAGCAGGAGCTTCTTAAAGAGACAGAGGTCCAATTTCAGTGTGTTAAATTACAAAGTCAAATTTCTTTTAAGTCATGCTTGATAGATATAGCATTTTTCTAGCAACCCAGTGTAACATAATTACTTGATTGTGCTATAAAATGGCACCACATTTCTGGAAAATACATAATACTGCCCCTTTAAGACTGAGGATCATGGAGAAAATTAAAGAATTAACGTTAGCAGAGTTTGGACAAAAGGAAAAAAAGCGACTTCTTTAAAGTTAGCTTGAATAAATATTGGTGAACTCAGTCGAACATAACTCAAGCAAACTGAATATTTCAGAGAATGAGAGAAAATCTACTAGCAGTGTTGTGTTGGTTTACTCTTATTACGTTCAGTTCATTCACTGAATAAACTGAATAGTTCATCACATAAATGTTTTGAACTAAGTTGAAAGTGAAAACATAATTTTTAAAAATAATGTTAGCAACACAAACTCTTAAAAAAATATAGATCATGACATCATGGAGCCTACGTGTTACTCTATTTATTTGCATTTAATTTGTAACCTGGGCTTTGCCAGCTTTAATTACATCTTTCTAATTCTCTCCTGTTTATTAGAAACTGTAACTTTCACATGAACTGTATTCAAACTTTACCAAAGTCCCAAGAAAGCAGTTTTCATTTGCATATTTACAGTTGAAACCAAAAATGATTAAACCAAAGATTATTCATTGCCCTGTTAGATTTAGATGTAGAATGATTTTCATTTAACCAATAATTTTTTCATCCTATAGGACAAGAGGTAGATTTTTTCTTGACACATAATACAACATTCTAAAGAAAGTAACTATTTTTGAAAAGAAAATTACATTTTGCCAAAAAATTGCATGTAAAAAAGCTTTATGCCTCCAGTTTTTAAATGTTTTATCAATACTGACGAGATCCGAGTCTTTGTGACTGGAAGGTCTCCTTAAAATAATATTTAGAATTGAAAGATCAAAGAATATGAAAAAAAAAAAAACACAGAAATTTGAGTTTTTCCGAACAACTCTGTATGAATTTTTCAAACAAAAATACAATATATGGTTTAGATACAAAAAATACTGGCCAATCATTGACATCAGTATATCTACTTAGCCCAGAAAACACATAAAAATGTGACTTTTTATTTGGCACAGTCCAAATTGGGCAGAAACAAAAAGATTTAAAACAATTTACCACAAGAGCCACTATCATCATTCTCCTTCTTTTCTGGCTCGTTTTCAGGCTCCTTTTCTGTGTCAACCAGTTCTACCCGTGCATGCAACCTTTGCTAGTATATCATTATACACACTCTTGTGTGTGGGGGTGGGCGTGTGTGTGTGTGTGTGTTTTAGCAGTGGGCGTTTGGGGGTCCCATGGGGAGCTGTGCGGTTTCAGCACCTTGTCTCCTCTCCTGTTGTAGCGTTGACAGGACGGCAGTGAAGGGGCAGACGGGGTGAAGCGCAGAATTACAGCCAATCAGACGGCTGCCTCGTCAACCTCGCAGTGTGGCGCTATTTTTAATAACCCCACTGTTTTTTTATTTAACATACTTTTTCAATAATGCAGTAGTATTCTAATTCTACATTTTCCAATTTGCTTCAAAGATGTAAGAACGTAATTGGCAACAAATTATGCAAACAACAAGGTCTAATTATTAATTCTTGGCTTGGGTGAGTTTCTACCTAATGGCAATAAGCTCAGATATTTGTAGGTTTTCACATTTTCTCTGCTGCTCACTGTCTGGTTTTCATTTGCATTAACTTCCTTTGTTATTTGCTATTTGTTTGCGTGTCATTCCACTTCAGTCCAGTTGTTGGATTTGGGTTTGTGGCCAATCTAAAGGCAGAATGAGGGGGCCAGCCCAGGGCACCATTCATGCTAGAATCACTCCTGGCAGTGACATTAAATACGCAGACAGAAATAATGCATCTATACTTCACTTAGTCATCTGTTAACATGAAGAAATTTTATTCTTGAAAAGGTCTATCTAGTAGAGTTGCGCGATACGGCATATTTTGATTTTGAAACAATACTGAGTAAAAACAGGGCTAATATCGCCGATTCCGATACTGATATCGTTACCAATACCGATTCTTTTTATTATTTAAGTTTGACAAACGTTTTACATTCAGTTTTTTTCTTTGTGGAACTGAAACAAAAGTATCAATCTTATCGCTCTAGCATCGATCCAATACCGACTTGATGTCGATATTATCGATGAATCAATTCGCATAAACTTATTAAAACTGGGTTGAGTCATATAGTTTAGTAGAGATTATTGAGATTTCTGAAACTTTTACTGTATATTCTACAACAAAAACATTAGGTGTCCTAATTTAAGTACGCCAAGATCATCTTTTCTGTGTGGTTCTCATGAAAAACGGGAGCGCTTGCAGCCGAATCAGTGTGAGGAAGCAAGCGTGTTATATATGTTTATCGTCCGTTTCCAAAATAGAGAGGGAATGGAGGGATGAGCGAATGCCAGTGTAGGACGTAACTAGAGCCAGATTCTACAATCCATCAGGGCCGGTCGATCGGCGAATGTCTGACATTAGACCGAGACTCTCTGCCGATTCCACTGCACCGCTCATTAGTCAGCCTGACAGCGTTCGTTTCTTCCCTGTGAAGTGGAAGACAAAAGCGGTTTCTTTGGATTCAAACCCAGCTCTCTTCCTCCCTCCCCCAATCTGCCTACTGAAGAAATTAGAAGGCGAACACAGACAAACTCTGTTTAGATGACAGGTTTTAACTCGTTCTAACTTCTTGAGACAACCTCGATCCCACAGCCAAACGCAGTTTCGGTCTTCTTCTCAGTCATTTAATCATAATGAGTAATATGTGTTGCATTTTTACATTGTTTTTTACATGGGACAGCCACTTTGATTGCGTCACGCAGAGAAGAAGAAAAATACCCAGAGACATGAGGCCGTGCTCTCCTGGCATTGATTAAAGTCGAAATATCATCGTATTTTAGAGGCTGAAAGTGTGAAACATAAATATATCCCAGTACCATTGTTCTCAAAGCAGATCATTTGTTTTAAAAAAACAAAAACCTCCCTCACACCTAAGGTGTACTCCCATATACGGTCGCATGCGTCATCTGGAGGCCTGTCACGGTCTGTCACTGGGACACAAAGCAAAACAGATTGTTTTCTGTATTTTCTAGAATGATCTTCCTCGCTCAATAAAAATACTCTGTATCTCTGTTGGAGACACGTTCAACCCAGAGTTGTGAAACAGTCGACATCTTGGATTAAAAAGTGAAGTTATGAGCCAAAGCTGTGGCGGATAAACTTTGAGCTAACAGATGGCAGAGGCATCATGAAGCTTATGAAGCTGCTTTCTTTTACAACTATTTTTATTCTTTACAAAATGTTTGATTGTGTTTCATCAACAATGGTTTTCCTGGAACACTCTACACATATGTTTTCCCCACAATAATTAACTGAACCTGCGAGTCTTTTAAAAAAAAAAATTCTTTATCTGTGTCCGAACCAAATGAAGGACGGAGTTTCGTTTAATTTATTGATTCATCTAATTTATTTGATTAGAGAAGTGCACATTAATCAACATTACCACAGTTCATGGCAGTGTAAAAATGCAGGAATTAGCACAGTGGCTAAATGTCATCCTTTGACCTAAGACAAGTAAGCAGAAGAACTGAAACACTTCACTATGCAGGACAGACGGATCAATATCGGCAAAACCTCAGATATCGGTATCAGTATCGGTATCGGAAGTGAAAAAAGTGGGTCAGTGCGTATGGAAACTTGTGAAAGGTGCTGCACATGCAGATCCTTACCCTACAGCAAAACCAGAGAAGAAAAATCTATAATTTTCATGATTAGCGGCCAGAAAGGAACTCCAGATCTACTGATTTAACCTTTATACGTTTCCTGTGTGTGTTCCCAAAAGCGACCTGCGTCCACTTGAACGCGATGACTGATTGAGAGTTAGCGTACTAAATAAACTGTGTCCCAACACGCTCAAATATTAAGTTATCCAACATGTGCGCGTAAATACGTGTGAGCTGGTCGTCGCTCAAGTGTGCATGTGTTCTCAGCTGGCACCAAGACAAGCTGCGACGTTATAACACCTAATTTACTCTCATTTAAATGCTGGAAGGTGTAAAACTGAGGTCAGTGGTATTTCCTTCACACACCTGAAACTGAAACACGCCGTGTGCAGTTTTAGTAATTTACTCACACAAACCGACAGACAAAAAGTCCAGTGTGTTGAGTTAACATTACTCCTATAAATACGTTTATGTGATTTGAAATTGTCTGTTTAAGATATACTGTTATCAAATTGAACAAAAAAAAATCTGATTATATAAAGATTTTTATCATTTCCATCACATTCAGCACCACTCGGGTTTACACACAGGTCTTTTTTTTATTTTTTATTCTACTGTGGTATTTTTTTTATGTTCTATGAGTCAATTATACTTCCTACATTTTACCGGACCATCCCCCAAACATTAGGAACCTGTATTATTTTTCTATTATGTGCAAAATTCTTTATTTGTGTTGGATCTACACTGATTTACAGATATCATTTAAACAAAAATGTCTTGCTGAATTCATTAAAATGTTTCCAGTCTAGCTTTTCCTTTTTTATATTTTAGATTGTTTTTTAAAAGTACACATAAAATGAAAGAATATGGTTTGTGGGTACTTTAGAACGAACAGATCTCACCCACAAAACAAAAAAGTTTGGACACCGCTGCTTTACTTTATTTAAGAAAGCTAACTTTCAACATCTCATCTTGTCCTGTAAGCTAAACGTTCCAACACAAATATATGCGAAACTTTGCCAATATTCCACTAATGTCGGAAACAACAACAGCTGTTTCCATTAAACGCGATTAAAATTACTGCTGAATAAGTTTGTTCATATAAGTCATTAAAAAACGCAGCAGATATCAGCCTCCAACTACTTCCTGTAGTCTTCTTCTTCTTTGTGGTTTGCGCCAGCGGCAACATCCGGCTGTTGGTCATGTGACACCTTTGGGGGGAAAAAAGTATCTTTATTGCAGTTTTGGGAAATAAACCAATTTCGATATGGAGGAAAAAAAGAAAACAGCTCGTCTTTATCGAAAAACGAGGGTTTTCATTAAGAAAATGTTTGTCAAATTGAGTAATTATATGGTCAATGGAAACGCAACTACTGCCATTCTCCACTCAGTGAATAGTAAGTACTGTACCTAATTTTTCACAATGTCATATTAGTGGAAATCTTCAGTTTCAGTTTCAATTGTTGTTTGGCGTATTGTTTGTTAAATTAGATATTATTTATGGAAAGTTCTTGCACAAACACCACCCTGGGCGTTCAACTTTCAAATTAAAAACTGCCACTTGCTGTAACTAGCAGACATTATGCTAGAAAATACATAAACAAATAAAAAAATAAGCATCGAAAGACTGCAGTTTACTGAAGCATATCCTGTTTTAGACGCGTCCTGCTGACGCAGCAGCATTTGCGCTTTTACGGCGACAAATTTAAGAAAGAATACAAACAGAGAAATATCTGCATGGTGCCACGTTAGTAGATGTTACAGTGAATTTACTCCAACTGATGCACGAAAATGACCCCCACTGATTGGCGGGTATAAATTCAACGTTTTCCCAACCAGAAAAAAAAAAAACGCAAGCCGTGCGCATTTTTTTATTTTCTGTCGAAAAACCACAAATCACCGTGTGCGCGTCTGTAGAGAAGAGACGCGGCCACGGCACATATGCATGCATATGCGCTTTAATGCATATGTATGGCTGTGTTCACATGTGTAATAGATGTGTAATATCTGTTACCAGGCCTCATCACTGCTGTCAGCACGTCGGACCTCGAACGCGTGTGATGGATTGTTTTACATGCAGCTGGAGCCTCCTGCTGTCTCCCCCCGGCCGAACCGCTCGCTGGCAAACAGGAACGCTGCCGAGATTCAGGAGGAATTATGAGTCGTGATGGATCTGTCAGTCTGCTGGTGTGTGTGTGTGTGTGTGTGTGTGGGGGGGGGGTGTGTGTGTGTGTGTGTGTGTGTGTTGTTTTTATGGAAGGTGAGGCGTTTGGTGAGCAGACTTCACAAACAGAGCTATGAAGTTTCAGAGGGTTAAGCCAGCGAAGTAAGTAAAGGGTATAAAATACATGTTGATTATATGAATATACCGGATTATTTACATTTCATTTGTCAGTGACAATTGTACAGAAAACTGCGGTATTTAGCTTTTATAAATAAAATTTTAAAAAGTTTTTTTTAACATATTAGTTAAAACTGTCACCGTGTCGTGACGTTATGTTGTGTGGCAGATAATCTGTGAAAAGCTCAAGCTCCTCCACCTCCTCCCTGTGCTGCTATTGGTCTCTGAACAAATGCAGCAAAAGCAACCAATCAGAGCCAGGAAATGATCCAAAAACAACCAATCAGAGCCAGGAGGCGGGTCAAGCAACCTTGCGTACTTACCGCTAAATGTATAAATAAATAAATAAATAAACGAACGAACAAACTACGGTGCTAATAGTGAAGAACTGACTTAAAGTTACAAGAAATCCAGTTTATCAGCCATGCTAACTATCTTGAGCACAGCTATGCTAGCTGCGCTATGGCCCGCCTCCCCCTGGCTCTGATTGGTTGTTTGTAGTTAAACAGAGGAGCTCGATTTTTTTTTTTTCACAGATTTTTTTTTTTGCCTCATACGACATCGTGACAGTTCCAACAAATATGTAAACAAACAAACAAAAAAGTCTTATGAAAGTCATATAGTGCAGCTTCCAATGTCGGCATTCAGCTAGATGAACTTCACATTAAAGCTCCTTTTTAATCTGAAAACCTAGATTTAAGATCATATTTTGCCTAATCCCTGCCAAAAACAAATATTTTACTAAAAGATCTGTTGCTAGGCCAAAAAAAAAAAAAAAAAAAAAGAAACTTATGAAGGGGATATTTTTACCTTCAGATGCTTTTCAGCTGTAAGTTAAAATTTATTCCTGGAGGCGATTCTGTCATTTGTCACTTTTCAACTACAAACCCTAACTCAGAGCTGACTTCATGCTAATATTTTCTCTCCGTGTTCAGTGCCAAATATTCTTAAACTATACTTAAAGTAATGACAGTGAGGCTTCCGACTCAAGTTCGAGCTCAAAAGGTGAAGATTTATTCATGGCGGTTTATACAGTGAGGATGAGGAAGTGCAGAGACTTCTTGTCTGAATGCCTTTGGAGGTCTAACAAACCCGCACTCACTGGAAGGCTTTAAAAGCTCCTGGATCGGTGATTCACTGCATTGGCAAATCATTTATTGCTATGAATACAAATATTCTGGCAGCATTCAGGTTCTCATTTTGTTGAGTGGGACAGTACAGGAATGAGGATTCATCTAACGAAATGCAGTTAGTGTGTTTTCTTTGAAACTTCATTCAAGGACAGCATTATGTAAAATCGACTTTTTAGCGCTTTACCTAATGTTGCAATGCTATCCGCTCATCGTATGTTTGAAAAATCCTTTAATCTCCATGGAAACCATCTAGCTGTGCAAAACGCCTGGGTGGACCTGTAGCCCCGCCTTCGAGGACGAGCCATGTTCTGAAGGCGGAGTTTCAGAGGGCGCAGCAGCTTCTTAAAGAGACAGACGTCCAATTTCAAGGCGTTAAAATTACAAAGTGAAAATGTTTTAAGTTTAAGTTATATTTGATTCATTTTTATAACAAGTGAAGGTAACATAAAATGGCACTATGTGCCTGCTAAACACATAATACCGCCCCTTTAAAAGCAATAAAAAGTTTACGTATTTTAATTTAAGTAACCTTCAGGACTAAACGTACGCTTTCTTTAATACTGTCAGCATTTTCAGCCACTTTTACAGTAAGCCCCAGGCAGCATTAAACATGTCCGCAGGGATGCATAAAAGCGGTCAGATGTGAAGTGTAAATTACAGTAAATGAAGCATTAAAAGCAGAAGTGATGATCCCGAATGTAAACAGCGAACTGCTAACGCGTTCTTCTTCCGCTGCGTGTCTCCGGCCGCAGCGTTCTCCATCTGAGTTTATTCAGCTGCCTCCAACATTGAGGGATTCACACCCGCAGCTATCCGGGGGCAGACCGACAAGCCTCTGCTTATTGTCTGAAATGGCAGCTCTCCCACCCACTCACATAAATCAGAAGTGTTTCCCCCCCCCCCCCCCCCCCATGCACAAACACACACATCCCACCAAAACGTTTCACAGTCACATCATCTATTTTCCTAAATCATACCACTGAGCTGTCATGAAGAGCAATGATTAATTCCTTCCAAGGAGTCGCAGTATTAGTTATTTGAGGTAAGTGCTAAAAATTTATTTTTAATTAAAAGAGGGGAGAGGGGAAAAAAAACGGGCAGCCATTTGTCTGTAATATTTACTTTTTTTTTTTGCAAGCCCCTGTTGCCTCGAATGACAAGAAGATGAGGAGTGAAAGACATATCGCAGTAAAATGCAAACACACACACACACACACACCCCCGCACACACACGTTTGCGCAGCTATCTTTGTGGGAACTTTCCATTGACTTCCATTCATTTCTACAGCCTAAACCTTACCCTTACCTTTTCCCTAACCATTACATCCCTAACCCTAACCAAAACTCAATTCACACCTTAGTCCTAAATCTGACCTCTGACCCAAAAACAGTGTTTCCCCTTGTGTGGACCAGGCTTCGGTCCCCACAAGTAGCAGTTGGTCCCCACAACGTAGTATATGTCAGGAAAATGGTCCCCACAAGGTATTAGAAACAAACGCACACACATGCACAGTCGGGAGTATAATTTATTTTTGCATTTTTTCCAAGCCGAAAGCTAGAGAGGAAGAAACACGAGTAGTCAGGCTCGGGGCGAGAGAGTTTAAACATCAGCCGGATTCTGGGTCGGCCACTCCACCTGAGATGAACGTTTCCTCATCGGCTGCGATGTTAGTTGCCGTACTGCGAGTTCATTTATCGGAAAACGCCAAAACACACGTTCCTCTGTGAGTCTGCCAACAGAAAACACAAAAGGACTGCACCGAGATTAGAAAAAGTTTCTTATTATTGTTACTGTTAGCACGGCCAGAAGCCAAATCATCCTCAGATTTTATTTTAATTTCTATTCAGGGAATAGAAATTAAAATAATTAAAATATTCACTTGGATAGCCTCCAACAGAATTTCAGAACAGGCCAATCAGTGAACAGAAGACGTTGTGAACGATGACATCGACTTTCTGCACTGTTGTAGAATTGTATTTCAGCTAGCTAGCTAGTTCTAGCAATGGCAGCGGACGAAGTGAACTAAGACGTTCAGTCTGTGTTGGTCACACTTATAAACATTGAATTAACATTAACTAACGTTAACAGCCATCTTGTTCAGCTCAGCACTTCTCTCTTCACAGGTTGTTTGCAGCGCAGGCAATTTCAGGTAAGCTTCATAGCATCAAACTGGTGCATTACATACGTCACGTCCAAACGTTGGCGATCGGGTAAAATTTTAAATCTCAACACGCTTCCACGAAGCATTCGTTTCTTAATAGTCGAGGGTCTAGACTTTCTGGACGAAGTGAAGTGTACAACAAAGAGCTGGTTTTTACCAGGCTAGCGCAGCAGCTAACTGCTAGGTTAGAACCACGCGTTTTGGGGTCAAAGCCAAAGCTTGACGGAGTGGAAATACAAATAAATATAAGCAGAAATGTACGTGTAGTTATCTAAGTCAGTTTGGAATTACTACAGCTTCATACCAAAGTTATTTCTGTAGGCAGCTAACAATTGATGAACAAGCAGGAGGTGCTTCTAGATTAGCTCTTTTTCTCATGACATCTTACCAATCTGTTCATGTCTTTGGATTATTGATTGTTATTTAGATTATTGCCTATCAGTTTTCCACCGCAGGTCAGGTAGTGTGTTTTTGATCTCTGTTACGAATGGCATTGAAGAGAAAAGATCGAGTGGGACGTTGCAAACATTTCCATCCATCTTTTAGCAGAAAAGCAAGCTAGCAAACGAACAATCTAAGGTCAGGAACGAGGCAAGCCGTCTGTAAACGCGCGAAGCGAACTGCGGGGGGTAATCGCTTCCAAAAGATCCCACGGGGTGAATGAAAGGGAAAGAGCTGGGCTAATGAAAACGATGCCCCCGTGATCACCATCTCGACTCCAGGGTTGCATATCCTACGGGAAACCCAGATGAGGATGTGGGGACGTGGGATGTTGGAGCGACGCCACATCTGGTCAACAGTAGTGTTCGCTTCTTGGACAGAAAAAGAAATCACATAAAGCAGAGAGATCCTGCGCTAATCAAGGATCACAAACACCACAAGGATGGTGGATTCGGGTGATTGAATCTGAATTTTTTCATTTTTATTTAATACAGTCGCCATAGAAAGCTGAACACAGAAGGGTGCCTTTTAATTTTTCTAATTCACGTTGGTAACCAGGTGAATTTCTGTTTATTTTCTCACTTCATGGTGAGATCAACTCAATGTTCGCAACAGAAAAGACTTAAAATTCAATCTAACAGACTGGTTCCTGCAGGTTTTTGTTTGACAATCCCACACGTAACTTCACTTTTTGATTGGAAACCAATTACAGGACACACTGAAAAAACAGAATGGAGCTCCAACTAAAAAAAAAAAAGAGCTAATTTGTAACATGTAATCAAATTAAGTTTGGCTAACTTGATTTGTGACAACTTAATAAACTTTATATAGTTATTTGGATGAGCTTAATTTGATTACTTGTAACAAATTAACTCATTTTATTCGCCAGATGAACTGTTTTCTTTTTCCAGTGAACATCAAATGTGTCAAACTCTAGCAGACCAGTAGGTGGTGCTAATAGCAGATGTTCAGATTGGTTACATTTCTTTTATTCTTCTACTTTCTTTTATTGTAAAATACAACACTGTGTAAAAACTAAAGATCAATAAACATTTCATGCTCAGTAAGGCTTTCATGTTGGACGTAAAGTCAGCTTGAACAAAAATGAATCAATGGCACAAAGTAAAATTATTTATCACTACTTAAAATTTCCCCCAAACCTTTTAAGCTGCACTTAAAACAACTGAATTACTGCTTTGAGAATTTATTTGCGAGTTTAATTCATTGATAGAAATGATTGACTACAACAGTTTTCAGATTTTTACACATTTTAAGTCAAGTTTATTTGTACAGTTTTTACAGTATTTGTTTTACATCAGAAAATTACCAAACCAGCAACAAATATTACATTTAGTCAAAATGTATTTTATTTCATAGATATTTATTACTTTACTTTGTGTTAATGTGTTACCCAGAATCCCAGTAAAACGCATTAAAGTTTATGCCTGTAATGGGATAATTGTGGGAAAAAATTTAAAGGGCGTGAGTATGTTTCTGAGGCATTTTGTACAATAGTAGTAAATTAGTTCATCAATCAGTATTGTTCTTTAGATATCATCACTTTCTGAATATAAAAGATGATCTATTAACTATTAAGTAATCATTATTTAGTGATTATTAACTTAATCTTACAAAAATAATCTCAACCCCCCTAAAAAAAATATAGTACTTAATCTCAAATCTAGAACCTTTTCAGTAGCTTGTTGTCAAATTAGGACCAGCTTTTCTATTTCAAGAAAATTCATGAAAGCCCCGTTTTAATAAAGCCATCAATTATTTAATGGATAGTTGCAACTTTATGCTTCCCTTTCGCTGTCATACAAGAACTCAGTATTCAACTCTTATCCGACGTGTGTGGAGAATCATCCACACGTCACATGAGAGCAAACGTCTGTCTTCGTTTGTCATTATTCAACCTTGAGGAAAACAGATAGGAAGGGAAGATAGAGAGATGAAAGAAAGGTTTAAAAAAAAAAAAAGTCTTTCATTTTCTTTCCTCTCCCGCAGTCTCCCGCTGCTGGTCCGAGAGGAAGTGGAGCTTCCACACCTCCACCCGTAGTGGACGCCTGGAGTCTGGCCCCCGTCCCCGGAGCTTTGGAGGAGTGTGAAGTGCCAGCTTCAATCCCAGTAATCTCAATCCCGCGCTCCGCGGTCGTTTCTCCTCCGCGGCGGTGTGAATGAGCCGGGGATGGCCGCCCTCCTGGTTCGCATTATCTGCCCACCTGTTAATATGAGACCTTTGACCTGACGGAGAGGAAGAGATGCAGTCAGAAGACAGTGAGTCTGTCCTAATGAGACGACGTCCAGTCGATGTGTCATTTGGTTTCATTCACAAAACGAACAGCAGCTTGAACAAACCAGCATGCACATACTAACAAATGACTTTTGTTTGTATTTTCACAAACAGAATGAAATTGTTTTTTAGC
Organism: Xiphophorus hellerii; assembly: GCF_003331165.1. NCBI lineage: Eukaryota > Metazoa > Chordata > Actinopteri > Cyprinodontiformes > Poeciliidae > Xiphophorus > Xiphophorus hellerii. The sequence continues at coordinate 6,672,297 of NC_045678.1, forward strand.
AGAGCCCTGCGACCTCTGTTTTATTCTCACAAAAAAAAAAAAATGTTTTAAATACTTTTATTCCTCACAATAAATTGGTTCAATTCAAATTCAAATATACCTCATTGGTCCCACAGGAAAATTAAATGTTATTGTAACTAATAGTAATTCAAATTCTTCAAAGAGTCCTTGTACACAGTGACGGCTGTTGGCAGGAATGATCTCCTGTAGCGGCCTATGTTACAGCGAATTTGAAGAAGCCTCTGACTGAAGACACTCTGTTTTTCTAGCACACTCATCTCATCTCACTGCCATTCAAAGTAAAAGAATAATGTATAAATTTTTAACGACAAAAAAAAAAATGTCTTCACAAGATTATGTAAAATTTTATTGTTAATTATATTTTGTAAAGAGCATTAAATCTTTGTCTCCCAGTAATTTATTGTTTTCTGCAAAAAAAAAAGAAATATCACATGGGTTCCACGTTAGCAGAAATGTAAGTTTTGTGGGGTTTTTAAGAACTTCAGAAATTGACGTAGTGCTGATTATGTTTTCGTCTGACACAGTTTGTAGTTAGCTTAGGCTAATGCTGACATGTTGATTCTGTTCTTCAAGCGCATTTAATCATGATTTATACCTGATTTTAAGTTGAACATTTATGAGACCAAAACACCCTAAAGTAATTCGATTGATTGATTGGTTTATTTTAAATGTTTCACATCATTTAGTTATCGTCGTTTCCTCCTGCTCCATTTCTCCCTCCCACAGCAACACAGAGCAAACTTTCATGCCCACACATATATCCTCATATCAACCCCACCCGATACATCTCTGACACATGTGAAGCAGACTTCAACAGCAAATTGATTATTTGCATGTAGCCTAGCGCTCTCTCTGTGGCCTGCTGCACAGATGTATGGATGGATGTGTTTCTTCCACAGAGAGAGAGAGAGAATCAAAGAGCTGGAGCAGCAGGAGCCGTCTTTCAGAATGACAGAGAAGTCAAAAGCCGGGATTTTACTTGAACTGTGCCGAAGCAGCTGACGCTTTGTGAGGTTTTGCCGCAAAAGCTGAGATACAAAATGAATTTTTTTTTTTTAATTCCTACCTAAGTGCGTTGCTTTGTGAATATTTTAAAACTAATTTCTGATCGCTGCATGGGAATTTGTTCAACTTCAAAGCAGAATATTCTGTGACATATGTGTTGCTCTGTGTTGTTTCATTTTGAAGACAAAGTTCTACATTTGGATCAGTTTTATTTATAGGTTCAGCCATAAAAGTTATGAATTGGCCCCTGATCATCCAATACACGACTGCTCTTCTCCCAGCCTTGTTAATCGCTGTAGTGGTCGTAAGGACAGATTAGCTTCCAAACAAACGTCCTTTCGACAGCAGCTCTGAGATGATTTCTTGTTCCTGGTTGCTAGGAGACAGGCTCGTTTGCTACAACTTGATCAGTCCGAGTGTGGACCAGATTACAAAGAACCATGTAGAGTTAAAGCTGTAAAGACTTAACACCTAATGCATAACGATTATCTTAACTAAGGTAAGGTAAGATAATGTAAGGTAATGTAAGATAAGATAAGCTAAGGTAAGATAAGCTAAGCTAATGTAAGATGAGCAAAGATAAAGTAAGCTAAGCTAATGTAAACCAAGTTAAGCTAAGACTTTCAATTCAATAAAAAAATACTTCCTTTATCACAAAAGAAAATTTTATGTTGATTTAACTCACATTAACCAATTTCCATCAGTTGTAGGTGCTGATGGCTGTGGACAGGAAAGATCACCTGTAGCAGTCTTTGTTACAGTTTTTTTGTAGAAGCATCTGACTGAAGACCCTCTGTTTTTGTATAGCAGTCTCATGAAGAAGATGCTCAGTGTTGACCGCAATGTTATTGATTTTATGGCAAATCCTCCTTTGCTCAACAATCTCCAGAGAAATACAAAGAAGTCTAAGAGATAAGTTGATGAAAAGTTGCTTTCTAAGTTATTTCTGTCTTATTTCAAGTGTACTGAGATATTTGCTCTAGAAACTGTGCTGGAATGACTTGGTGAGATTTTGTGTTTCTGCAGCGTCGGTCTGTCACATGCATATCATAAAACGCTCTGAAGTTAGTTCTGCAAAGTGGGAAAAAAGTGTGAAAAAAAAAGTTCACAGGGTGTCAATGAGTCTGTAAAAGCGCCGTAAGTGTCAGAAAAGCAATCAGATTTCTCGGCGAAATTCTTTCAGGAATGCCAGCTGACAACGAGATTCGCTTTGAACCAATATCGGCTTTCCACTCCTTGGATGTCTGATGACGGGATCGGGCCTCGGATGACCTGTAAAGACTTTTATAAATGAGTTCAATGGGATTTTTTGTGGCTCTTGACAGTTTAACGGAACATCAGATCTTCGCGCACAGACTTTCGGCAGGTCCACATATTGTTCGTCGGAGAATAAAAAGAGATGAAAAGGGGATGTGGCAAGAGGTTGAGGACACGAGTATATCCCCTCTTGGAGGACGTTCAAGAGACGTCCTATCAAAGCCGCTTTCCTTCCGTCTATAAATACCAGCTCGCTGAATAATATCCCCCCCAACCTCCTGCTGCGGGTATCAAGATCTGTTTAACACATGAGAGGCTCAGGAGATAACTCGGTGGGCTATACATTATGCATCGCGCAACTCCAGATGAAAAGAGCGGCGTATTAATCCAGCGACTGGCCTGACATTTAAAGACGTGTCCATCAAAAATATGACACCTAACTCTCCTAATTTATTGCGCTAAATATGTCTTAGCGTGTTGTATCACTGGGAATCAGGGTTGAAAACAGCTCATAATAAATTATCAAATTTAAGTGGCTGTAGTATGGGGTGGCAAAAGGGACAAGATTGTAAAGTAGTCACATTAGGCCGCACCTGTGACAGAGTTCAGCTAATTAAAAAGGTTTGCTTGACTGCCATTCAACCCAAACAGCAGGTTATACAGCAAGCTAATGCAACGGCAGAAGAGCAAACTTTACAAACAAGACTCAGAGAGTTTAAGAAAAATAAGGATTATGGTCCATTTCAGTGGCAAAAGTTGGAAAATCTAGAAGAAGTAGGGATGCACAATAGATCGTCAGTAGCAGCCTCTGTTAATAGTTTTTTTTTATGGGGACTATTAAGTATTTTCCAGTCACAAGGTAATTTTATAGCACAATCCAATAACTGTTTCCTTCAGTGGTCATAAAAAAATGCTGGATATATTAAATGTGACTAACAAGAAATTGGAACTGGGCCTCTGTTTCTTTAAGAAGCTTCTGTTCTCTCTGAAACTCCGCCTTCAGGAAGTCATCACAATATGGCTCCTCTGTTAACCTCTTAATAGAGGTTAACCTCTTAACTTCTTAACCTCCTTTGCATTGAGAAGCAGCTCCTATAACGAGCTCAGCTGATGCTCAGTTCCATCAGGTGTTTGCTAATTGCTGCTAACTAGTCTAAAGGAGCTGAGTGGAGGAGTCGAGAGGAGAGGGATGCTCTGTGGGGCAGAAGCTCAAAAGGTTGGAAACTGCAGCTCTGAGGAGGAGCTTCGTCTTTGAAGGCGGGGCTAGGTATAACCAGGCATTTTGTACAGTTGAATGGTTGCTATGGAGACTAAAGGATTTCTCAAACATGCATGAAATAATCAAGGCAACACTCCATGTATGTTTTTGAAGAGGGAATAACATTATAACATGAAGTAAAGATAAAAATAAGTAAATTTTATGTAAAAAAAAAAAAAAAAAAGGACTTTTATCTGTTTTGGCCTACTATGTACGGAGGGCAGATCGATTCAAAAATATCAATAATATTGATAACAATTCAGTATTAGTATCGGATCGATAATAGAGTGGTAAGATTGATACTTTAGTTTCCGATATACCCTTTCAATTTTGTTTTATTTTTGTATTTGTCAACTCTATCTCAAAAAAGATTTTGTTTCCGATTTGATCTCAATGATAATATTTTCCACTTTGCTTATTTCTGAAAAATACACACAAATCATGTTTATGTTCTATTAAAGTATTTCATAAGCATTTATAAACTTTATTCAAATTCTGTCCTAGGTTTGAACAGAATACTTCAAAGAAAAAAACAACAAAAACACCTGAAGGTCAGAAGTTTGATGATATACCAAACTTAAATAGAAAGTATCGGTATCGGATCAATACCAAAATATGAAGCATGGCACACCTCTAGTAATAACCAGTGTTTATTTTTATCTTGCTGCCATTTGTGTGTTGCGAGGGGAGGTTGGCAAAATTGATACATGATCTCGTAGAAAAAGTAATTTACAACTACAATATCAATATCAGATATTGATATTGGCTCAAATGTTCATGTTGGTGTATCTTTTATAAAAGGCCTGTGAATCCTAAAGAATTCTGTAGCAGGAAGCCATCAGGCTTAAACAGCTTGTTGGGGGATTATTGTAGAGACAAAACTTCGACAGATTTTATTCCAGATGTGTCAAAGTCCTTACTTCTTTTCCTCCTCTCCTTTTTTTTCCAGAAGAGGAGAGGTAAAGTGAGGAGAAGGGAAGAGAGGGGGGAGCGCAGCACTCCCTCCTTCGCTCAGAGATGCAGAGAGCAGAACTTGTGCCAGTGAGCCGGGCTTTGAAAGTGTAACGTAAGAATGGCAGATCACAGAGGCCAGAGAAAAATGATATTCTCCTCGTTGCGACTCCCCCTGCTAGGGACTTTGTTGTGGGGGCTTCTGCTTTTAACTGGAACCAGGTTCTGTGTTGCTGCGGCATCCCGCACGGTGCGTACGGGCAAGCTCCGTCGTTTCTCTGCTCTCTGACGCGCGGGGACGGCTTGTTGAAACTGATGACCGTCAATAAAGACCTGGGGTCTCCAGGTAGGGGCTTCTCACCTGAGCTGACAGGTGGAAACCAAGGACGCTCAGAAAGCAGAGGAGTTTCCTGTTTGTATTCGGTCCTTTTAGAAACAGAAATTGTATTGTTATACAATACAATATAGCTGTATTGTATAACATACAGCTATACAATAAATAGCTGTATGTTTCGCTCCAAAACAAAAGACAATATGTTCAAAAACTTGTACTTTACAGCACTATGGATGCTACAGGTTTATTAAAGAGGCATTATTATGTATTTTCCTAACACATAGTGCCATTCTATAGCACAATGAAGTAACTGTTACCTTCAAAGAAATTTGACTTCATAATTTCAAATTGGGTCTCTGTCGCTTTAAGAAACTTCTGCTTTTTCTGAAACTCCGCCTTCAGGAAGCCATGGCAACATTGCTCCTCTGTTAACCCCTTAACAACATTAACAACAGTGTTGCACTGAGAAGTAGCTCATATAAGTAGCGCTGCAGGTGTTTGCTAATTGCTGCTGGCTAGTCTGAAGGAGCGGAGTGGGGGAGGAATGCTCTGTGACGCAGAAGCTTGGAATCTGCAGTTCTGAGAAGGAGCTGCAACTCGAGGGCAGAGCTAGGTTCACCCAGGTGTTTTGCACAGTTGAATGGTTGCCATGGAGATTAAAGGATTTCTCAAACATGCATGAAAGAATCAGGGCAACACTCCATGGATGTTTTTAATGAGTGAATAACACTATAACATGATGTAAAACTCAAATGAAAGTTGATTTTAAATGATACTGCTCCTTTAAGAACCCATTCAGACCCGATCCTGGTACTTGCATTGAAGGGTTTAAGTGCCTAGTGTGTCCCAATTCTCTGGAGTAATTTTTTGCCCCGCCCTCTTTGCCCCCTTCAGCCACATTTCGGCTAAAGCCTGCATCCAAGCGGATTTTGGCAAGTTGCATTACCCATAATTCACGGCTGCATGTGTCGTCTTGAATTAAAAGTCGGCAACACGGCAACCTTCACCGAGCAAAACGTGTCTGTCGCGAAAATATTGTAAGTTTTCAAATGTAAAGTTTTGAGATCATTTTTGCTTCACTCTACTGTACATGAATGAAAACTATTGCATTTTGCTCTGTTTTCAAAAAGTCGTAGCAAAACACATTTGCACAGCCAAATATCTCCTGAAATTACTTTTGGAAAGCAAAAATACCTCTGCTGTAGGTGTGGGCGACATGGACTTAAAGTTTTATCACCATATTTTGTGGTAATATTCCGATAATAATAAATGTGACAATAAGAACTGTTTATTAAACATCTTCTAAACAACTGTGTAGCTGTGCCTCCATGGTAGAGCAATCATAGTCCCACAAACGCAAATACTCATTTATAATATGCTTCTATGTGACACCAGTCATATAAAGAAGTCTTATTTGTGTCACTAAACTGCACACGTTTAATCGTATTTTCAAATGTATTGGTACTATTATTGAACAAACCTTGGAGAAAATAGTAAAAACAACAATCCTGACAATATAAACAGTTTGGGAGGATTTTAAACATCATCAATAGGAATTTATTGTGACAGCGACAAATCTAAATTCACATTATTAAAAAAGGTTATCACGATAAATGAAAAAATCGATACAATAAATGCCCGTCCTTACCACACTGTACTGCCACCTTCTTAAAATCCTTATGGCAGTTATTACTGTTTCACTTAGACCTGCCATTTTGGATTTCTATGAAGTAATCCGTACTGTCCCAATCCTCCAATTTTTACATGCGTGTAATCTGCACACTAATGTGTACTTCAACCGAGTGAACACTTTATAGAGGGGCGTAGGACGTAATGGGAGTATTGTGATCGAGTCTTCGTCTGCAGGGCAGCCATGTTGGATTCTAAACCACCCCAACTTTCCACGCAGTCGAAATCTCGTCTTCAGGACAGCAACCTACTTCCTGAGAGTATAAATCTGTCATCACCGCCCTGATCTTTCTTTTTGTATCTTCCTAAAAAAAGTCTTTAACAGCAGGAGGATTTTCAACCTGCTTTTCTGCTGGTTGTTCTGTGCACTTTTATCAGATTTGCGAGGAAGGAAATCTAGAACAGGAGTAAAATTTGATTTACGGCACGTTCTAAATCTGCCAGAGCTTTATGTGTTTACCAAAGGACTTCAAACTCCAGGGGTTAGTACAGAACTGATAGCCTATTACATGTCTGACTGGAAATAAGTTCATTTTTATGCAGTCAGGCTGTTTTATTTTCTCATTTTCACCAATAGAACAATATGCTATTGTGCACTTGTACTAAGGAAAACTCAGATAGAAACATTTTGGTCTGGATGTTTTCCATTTGTAAGAAAAGATGAAAAGTACATTATCAAATATATTCTCATCTCATCAGTGTGAGACACACACACACACACACACACACGCCCCGGAGCAGCTATAGCTTTTTTACACAAGAGACAATAAAAAATGAATAACCAGGACGACTTGATGCGATCAGACAACCAGTGTTTGCCAATAGCTGTGTTGCGACTCTGGTGTTTTGGATTAGACTTCTTAACAAGAATCCTTCTTGATTTTCCTGCAGCGATGACATATGGCGTAGAGGATAAAAGTTAGAAACTTCATCTTATAAAAGAATTCCTCTACATGCACACACACAAACTCAAACTACACAACCCTAAAATGTTTCTCATTTGCGATCTGATACGCCTTGTGTTTTCGCAGATTTGACACCCTGTCGAATCGAGCTAAAAAAAAAAAAAAAAAAAGCATCACGTTAATGCAGCGCCCTGTTCCATTCGCGTTTTGCCTTTTGGGTTTTCTGTTTCAGGTGAGGAGCAAACCCCACAAGGCCTCGGGGATTGAGGCGGCGTCTGTGGGAAGGTCGGCGAAGCTTCGACCGCGTCTTTTAAGAATTAAATGACTTTTAATAGAAATTGGAGGCATAGATCTGATTTTAGCTGATTCAAACGCATGCAAAAAACATATGTATGCACATGCCCGCCCTCTCAAAGCCAGCTGGTATACAGAAAAGCCCACAGTTTGTCCAGTTCTTTTTGGGGGGCGGGAGGGGAATGAGAGCTTAGCCTTCAGTCTAAATCAAAAACAAATCCTCCCACAGCCAGATTCCAACATCAAAGGGGCAGATTGTACAAAAATCCCTTTTAAGGCCAAGTTAGTGGTGGGTGGATGGTGTTGAGTTAATGCATAGAAAATTGATATATTTACCTTTCTTTTTTATTATTATCATTAAAGCTGAAATTCTGCCATGACTTCTCACTGCCATGACGATGGTGCTGACACAGTTAGTCAGAAAACGCATTACTATGGGTCTTTGCTCAGACAAAAAATCTACCACAGTTAAAAACTGCTCAACTTTAACTCCCCTTTTACGTATTTGAGTTAAGTGTAATTGTCTGGCAATTTTTTTTTTTGTTTACATAATTTTCCACTAAACATCTAGCTAGCTAGCTTACTAGCTAGTAGTCTATCTCGCTAGACGGCTAGCTAGCTGTGTTGTTAGCTTGCTAGTAGTCTAGCTAGCTAGACGGCTAGCTGGCTGGGTTAATAGATTATTAGTGTATGATTAGCGTCTGTTAATGTCCTAAAATTTATAGCGCTATACGAATTTGACGAATTATTATGATTATTATTGTTGTTAAAAGTTCGTCCCTTCATTTAACACTACGTTACCCATGATGCATCCGTTTGCTTTACAGTTTCAATCTCATGTAGCTGAGCAAATTCCTTTCTGTGCTTCGGTGTGACTCTGTGACATAAAAACAGCATCCACGGACCAGGAATGGCCATATGCTATCAATCATTTGCTAACCAAGTGTGCATGAGGCGTGTGTACGTTTTTATTATGCAAGTATACCTTCTCCGGACCAAAATTTGTGTTCGCGTCAGTAATTAGCCCAGGGGGTGACATTGTCCTCGTGTTTTTCTGGCTCCCGATAGTGGAAGGGTTTATTTAAAATTATATCTCAAACATATTCTTATTGTAAAGATGAAAGTTGCCATTCCTTTCACTTTTGTCCTGTGTATTTTTATTGCATTTAACTGATAGTTCATGTGTAGTGGTATGGTGCCCTCTAGGGGATTTTCTGTAGCATGTCATTTTTCATACTGCATCTATGTGTAGCCGTAGTTTGCCTGTAAGGTTATTAATAATAATAGTAGTAGTGATAATAATAATGATGATAGTAGTTATTTCTAAATTCAAAATGTTAATTGTGGATTTGTTGAGACATTCAAGTAATTCCAGCTGAGAGGGAAAAATAGCGCGAGCTTAATTAGTCAAAATCAGTTTAAATCTAAAGAAAGGCCTATTCTAAATTAACTAAAGACATCAAAATTAAGTAAATCAAATGTATTGTTCACGATCCAGTAATTTACATGGAGTAACTATCACTATTTAGCACTACAAATAAAATACACTCACAACTTTCAAGTTTTACTAGCCTCTCCAGCTCCATTTGAACCTGTTTAAATCCTTCACTTCAAGACATTAAATAATCCAAAACACACACAGAGCATAAAATTAACACGTGACGTGCAGCAGCTTCCCTTCACTGTTATGTATGTGGCAAATATTCTGGATCAATTTAAAACTCCTGACTACCAATTTCATGCATCACTGCCATAAATTGTGCACAACGTGCATGTCCTCGTCTTGTTTCTTTTCTTTGTTTTTACTTCTTTCTCTCATCGTCTGAAGACTTTCTGCCTGGCGTTGAGGTTCGCTTGGGAGGCTTCGTGTCCGCTCATCCGCGCCCGAAATTTCAACCTCCAGTTTAACTTTCATATGACTGAAGTGATTCGCTGACCCGTTTTCTAAATGATTGAAAAGTTGATTTTATTTCAATAACTCAGCTCACCAAATGAGACGCATTACAAATATTATTTGCACACAGATTGATGGGTTGCAAGGTTTTTTTTTGATTATCATGATGAATTTCTACTAATGAAAACATCGTTTAAGATTGGAATATTACATCGGACTAATGATGGGCTGAAAGAAAAGTATGTTTAGCACCTCCTTAAAGGTTTCTGTTTTCTAAACTTTCTTTTAATATGACAAAAGAACCTCATCGGAACATATATTCTAATTTATTGAAAATGGCTGCACCTTTAACAGTAAAATAAAAGTTCCAGCTGCTTAGTACAAAAGTAAATCTCACTTAGTTTATTTTAGGCACATGCTTGACCCGAACATAGAAAAGATATGAGGTTGAAGTGAATGAATTGAATTATTATTTTTTGAAGTATTTTTGAAGTTTAGAGTTAAAAAAAAAAGTTCCTTCTTTTTTTCGTTGGACAGGTTGTGTTTTCATACACCTATAAAACACAAAAAGTCACATTTATGCAGCAAACCCAATCTGAAGGTAGGAATGAAATCTGGCTTGGATGGTAATTTTAAAAAGGCAGCATTAGCTGAAGTAAGTTAAACATCTTTTGTTATTGTACTTTTCTTCTTGGTTTTAAACAAGCTAGTTCACCTCTGGTTTCTTGTCATGCCCAACTAACCTTTTTGTTGAAAACACGGGACTTGTAGTTCTGACTTGTGTGTGACGCATGACTCAGTCTGAAGAAATCAGGCTCCCTTTGCATAACCGAATCGGACAGAGTTCCATAATATTTACACCAAAGACACAAAATGAAACTGCTTCATACTGGCCAAAAGATCAAATTTTAAAAGCGTATGAAAGAAAACAGAAGGAGGAAAAGTGTTCAGGCTAAACGGAAGTGAACGTTGCTGAGGAGCCCACAGACATCGCAATTTGATTTTCAAAACTTCACGCAGAAATAAATCCTTCATGTGAATCCAAATTTAACCTGGAGAAACAGTGAAGTAAGTCATAAAAGTCTGAAGTGCTGTGACTGCAGACTGTGAGTTTCCCTCTGATTTTTTTCCAGACACAATATGTTCCAAGTATCCATCAATCATCCACTACGTGACATTTCAGGCGCTGGTGTGATTTAAACACAGTGAGATACTGCAGGAGTAACATGTTAATTAAAGTACAACCGTAGTATGTCGGAGAAAACTGGAAATGTTGGCCTTAGGGAGAAATTAATAATGCCCTTATGAAGAACCGAAATTAATTTACTTTGACAAAAAACATGGTGATGAATATAATCTTGATATAAAATACTAATAAAAAGAAATACTTTCAAAACAAATAATAAAAACACCACCTACTATGGACTGAAACAGGCAAATAAAAACTCCAGTACATTAATCAGTAAACATGAAAAACAATAAATATCAAAATGAGCAAGTGGCTGTTAAAATATAAATAAGACATTTGGTTAATTTCAAAATTGTCAACTGTTTGGGGAAAAAATTACACCGTCATTGCCAAAGGTTCACATTCCTTCATCTGAAAAACAAACAAATTTGTCAGAGAAAACAAAAATGAAAGTGAAATGTTTCAGATGAATAAGTTTGCACCCATTTTGAGTGCTACTTTGTTAAACCGCCTCCTAGATTCATTTTCAGGAGTTAAAGCCAACATCAATGCAGTGCTGCCTTTAGTGATTCAAATGTACCGGGAATCAAGTTTGGCTGCCATGTTACGATTTTCTTGATTTTTGGTCACAACCCTTTCACTAAAGCCAAAGTTTGCAGACAGGTTCTTATCAGATTGGTCCAGGAAGCAATATACAACCACGTAGTGTAATGTAATGTAATGTAAAAATATATACCATATCTTAATGTTTTTAGGTATTTTCTTTGAAATACCTTATTATCAAAAAATTACTTCAGGAGAAGAAAATTAGACTTTTTGGAATGGCCTAGTCAAAGTCCAGTTCTACACCTGACAGGATGTCTGAGAGGCCACTTGTGGACTAGAGATGTCCTTACTGACAGTCGGGGGGGGGGGGCGCAAACTCCAGTCCTCAAGGGCCACTGTCCTGCAGTTTTTAGATGAGCCACAGGTACAAAACACAGGAATGAAATGGCTTAATTACCTCCTCCTTGAGCCTTAATGACCTAATTATTCTATTCAGGTGTGGTGCAGCAGAGGCACATCTAAAAGCTGCAGGGCAGTGGCCCTCCAGGACTGGAGTTTGACACCTGTGGTTTAGTACATTTGAAGAAATTTCACAAGAGCCACTGGACTAATGTTACGAAGTCCGGATGTGGGATGCTAATCATTCAACCTTCCCACAAAGAAGGCTGAATGATTAAATTAAATTTGACATTATTTATCATGGCTTCATTTTTTTTGCAGCACACAAACTTTTTTTTTTTTTGCGGCGCTAGTGGCTTGTATTTTTTCTACAGTAGGCAGACAGGAAGGAGGGTGAGGAGAGGGTGAGGAGAGGGGGGAAGAGTCGAACCCGCGGCGTCCGCGTCGAGGACTAAGGCCTCCAACCGTGGGGCGTGCTAACCCCCTGCGCCACCACAGCATGCCCCCAAACTTGCTATTTTAACAGGGGCATACAAACTTGGATGGTAGAAATCATGTTCTTTTTCCTTTAAATCAGCTGAAAAGTGGCTCTCATGTCCCAGAAAACGTTCAGTTTAAATGTCGAACTATACAGAATGAAAACCTTGGCAGCCTTCGTCTACGTCAAAACAAGGTTAAGACCTGACTTTAGAGTAAAAACAAATATTCCCCAGTATCTGCGAGCCTTGTCCTTGCATTCTGACGTATTCAGTCTCGTAATAAACCCGGGGAGAGACGGCCAGTGAAGCTGGAAACCTCAGCAGGGCCGCATAACACCTTGACAATTCAACCCACATGTGCGGCGGTGTGCTGGGCCTCGGGGCAAGATGGCCTCAGCCGGGCCGGCATGTGGAAGAGGTTTTCCACTCAGCTGAACGCCCAGCACCCTCCACCGGGATCCCCGGCGCTCACCGCTATTATACCGCCGCGGCTTCAAGCGTCGCGAGCCAGCTGCGGATTAACACCATTTGCACCCCCTCTCTCCGCGTACAGGTAACCCCCACGCCTCCACGTGGAGGTCCACGCATTCCACGAACACGGAGTCCCGACAGGAGGCAGGCAAATATCTCAGGAAGGCTGGTTTTGTTGCCAACAATATTACTTTTGCGAAAAGAGAAAATTGAATTCAAACGCCGTAATGCAATAAGAAAGGGATAATCTAATTTGAGCTCAGCGCTGTTTTAAAATGCTTGAACAACTTCTTGAGGCGTTTTGTTTCGTCCTCAGAGAGCTGAGACACAGTGGCGTTGGTGTTTTTCTTCTTCTCACATCCTGCTATCGATCAATCGCGTATGGGTAGGACCCTAAAAAAAAACAGGCTCGCGATATCAAACTCGAGACATCTGTTTTATATGTACGTATACTCAGAATGTCTGTCAATCTGTCCTCTACTTGGCAAGATGCTCTCTCTCTTTCTATTTTTTTAAAAGTTTTTTTTAAGCAAATTTTTTCATATTTTAGTTAAGTTACACTCTTCAGACTCATGAGTTGAGTTTTTGACCAAAGGTGTTCACATTGAAACCCTAGTTTTACGTAACTTCTGCAACGTACATTGATAATTAGGCATTAAACTCTTTATATATAAAGTTAAATGATTTATCCAAGGCACGAGAGAGGAAAGCTGCACAAAAAAGTCACAGAAAGAAATTATTGGAATGGAAAGAATATAAGTTTCGTATGGAGATTGGAAAAGTATAGAATTGTTTTTACATATCTCAAATATTAGAAAAAAATGCTCTATTCATATTTCCTTCCCTCTATTTTTCTGCTTATCCTTCCTCTTCTCCATTTATTTCCTTTCTTCCTTCCATCTGTCTTTCCCACCTTCCTCCCAAATCTGTTTCTGTCAATCCTTTCTTCTAGGGGTGCACCGATTTACCGGGGCTGATTTCCTTAGGTCAGGCGATTTAAAGATCAGTAATCGGACAGAAAACTGAAATTGGTGCAACCTGACTTTCTTCCATACTTCTTTTGTTTTGCTTCCATTCTTTCTGCATCATATCCATCAATCCTTCATTCCTTTTTTTCATATTTTGATCTTTCCTCCTATCCATCATATCATTATTTTTTTCATTTCCTTCCATTGTTCCTTACTTCCTACAATCTATAGATCTATCAATTCTTTCTTCCATACTTTTTTCTTTCCTCCTATCCCTCATTTCCTTACTCCACCAACTGAGCCTCTTTCATCCTTTTTGTCCTTACGATCTATCCAACCTATTGCCATTTCTTTCTTATTTCCGGTCATACTTCCTCTTCTCTTTTTGCTTCTCTCCTATTTATATTCCTTTCCTTCCATACTTCCTCCCTTTCTTGTTTACTTCATGAGGTTTTTCCCATCATTAATTTGAGAAGTATAGAACTATCTGCCATTAATAGCGTCAAGGTTTTGCTTCTAACCTTTAAAAGTGTCCAAGAACAGAACAGAGACCTCTCTACATTTGCGTTAGGAAAAGTACGGATACGACTTGCTTCGTTGCTCATAGAAACGAAGCAAGAAAAGAACGGCAGACCAAGTGAAGAGATGCACCAATAAATTAAAGAATTTATGAGACTAATGTCTCGGCCAGATCTAGAGAAACTAATTCATGCGTTTATCTTCAGTCGCACTGATTACTACAACAGCGTCTTCACAGGTCTGTCCAACAAATCAATCAAACAGCTGCAGCTGATCCAGAATGCTGCTGCTCGCGTTCTCACTAAAACCAGGAAGATAGAGCACATAACACCAGTTTTAAAGTCTCAACACTGGCTCCCTGTAGTTCAAAGAATAGACTTTAAAATACTGTTGTTAGTTTATAAATCACTGAACGGCTTAGCACCACAATACATTAAAGATCTGCTGTTGTTGTATCAACCTTCCAGACCTCTCAGGTCTTCTGGTTCTGGTTCTGCTCTGCATCCCCAGAACCAGAACCAAACGAGGAGAAGCAGCATTCAGCATCTATACACCACAAATTTGGAACAAACTTCCAGAAAACTGTAAAACAGCTGAAACACTGACTTCGTTTAAATCTCAACTAAAAACCCACCTGTTTAGAATTGTATTTGAAATGTAATCAATTACAAATTTATTGATGGAACTTGACTTAATGTCATGGTTTGATTGTTGATTCTATGTTGAAATTGCACAAAAATCCGTGAGGGACGACGGAGTCCCAGAGCGAAATTCCGTGAGAGGTGTACAGAGCCTGGTGCCAGAAGCGCATTAAAATGCTGTCTACATCATTTTAAACTGTGTGATTGTGAGTGGGAATAAAAATAGCAACAGGTATTTTGTTCCATATAACACAGTAGGAGTGTAACAGGTAAACCTTCTATGAATGCAAACTCGACTAAAAACCCACCTGTTTAGGATTGTATTTGAAACGTAATCAATTACAAATTTATTGATGGAACCTGAATTAATGTCGTGGTTTGATTGTTGATTCTATGTTGCATTGTGTTTCTGTGTTTGATATGATGTAAAGCACTTTGAAATGCTTTGCTGCTGAAATGTGCTATACAAATAAAATTTGATTGATTGAGTGATTGAAAGAAACAAAGGTTTTTTTGTTTTTTTTTAGAGTGCTGACAAGCAGCTCAGCTGATGTGGAGCTGGAGTGGGTGGAGCCAGTCGGTGGGTGGAGGGGTGAGAGTGGGAGGTGTTGGGGCAGTTGGGGAGAGGGGTCTGCCCTCTGACATGACCCCGTCACATGAGAGGTGAGCCAACACGTACCGTGGGCCCATTAAACAGCTCGACGCCAGGTAAGAGACTGATTCCATCCGCCTTGTTTCGTACGCTGATGACACTGTGTGCTCTTTATTTGACCTCCAAACCCGGAAACAACGTACAACCGTTTTGTTTTAGCACAAATTTCATCAAGATGGGCAGAGGTTTTTCAATTGGCAAAAATAAAAGCTATGAAAAAGACATCAGGAAGGTGTCAGGGCCTGAGAGTGGTTAGGGAATCTGAGAAAAGCAAATAATAATAATATTAAACGGTGTAAATCTTTATGTTGGTGGTTGTAGTTTAGTACAGAGAATGTCAACACTTTCCAGAAGTTCAACTGAACATTGTTCTCCCAGCAGCCATTCAGTCGCTCTAAATGAGCGGCACCTTTCACGGGCGGCAAACAGAGGCCGACATTCAGCACAACAAAACAGACCAGGCCACGAGGCTGCAGGCAGAGAACTGGGGAAGATGGCAGTTTTAAACCACAAACCAAAAACTGTACTGGTTTTCATGGAGTATACAGCCAGACATAGTTGAATAGTTTTAATCAGATTGTTTTTTTCACATCTTAAACAAAATCATTGCTTCATCGAAACTTAGGATGTAACAAAATATTGAGTTTTCTAACGGATATAGATGATTGTTTTGTATTTTAAGAGCAGACTGAAGGGTGTGAACTATATATGGATTATATACACAGGTCTATTTATTGTTAATCTGCCACACAGATGCTGGATGGCATTTTGAGTTTTCATCAGTACTGCACTGCCCTCCAGTGGTCATAGCTGGAAACTGCACTCTAAAAGACTTGTGATGGAAACAGTTCTTCTCCTTCACAGTGTTTTCTAACTCTGGTCTTTGTCCATTATAGCCTAGTGGGCGTCAATTCAGATGAAGTATCTCTTCAGCATGGTCCTAGTTAGAGAAATTTACTGTTTAACTGTGGATCACCTGGTTTTTTAAAGCCTTTTACATGCAGACACTAATTTAAGTTGATTACATTTTCTCTTAAAAAAAATAAAATAAATGTAATGCATTTGTTTTTTTAACTTCCAGATTTAATTTAAAACTGATTTGTTCCAGAGTCATTTAAAACAACGATTTCTCCAAAACAGTTTTGGAGTGGTGTAGATTTATAGCTGAAAATCTACAAATTCAGTCATTTTTGATCCAAGTTTTGGAACAAAATATAATCTATTCATAAAATCCACCTAGAAAGAATTGCAATGCATCTTTAACTCTTTTAAAAGTGTGATTATTGCTTTCTAACTTTTGTTTTATTCTATGCACTCTAGAAAATGTAACAAAAACTTGTAATTTTTTTCTACAAGATAATTTCATTCTAAATGCCAAAAGGGTCCAACTTTAAAAGGAAACAAGTCTGATTTATTGTGAGATGTGTTAGATTTCTACTATTTGAATCCTTTACTATGGCAAATAAAGGGCCTCTTTGTTATGCGCAATCGTTAGTCATTTACACTGCTCTGCAGAACTACAGCGTCATTGCTTCAAAACAGGGTAGCATGATTACAGATTAAACATTTTGAATGTTCTTCGGCATCTTTAGCAATTAGCACAGTTAGCGTCACTGACAGCAGACTGTGTGGGTATTATCTGCACAGATTGCAGACTTTCACCTTAACTTTAAGGGCAACATTTCTTAATCCAACATGCTCCATCATGACGGATTAAAGAGGTCAACTTTGCTGTTCTATGTTCAACTTCCTGTTTGTTGAAGTCTAGCTGTTTGTTGTTTTTCTGTTTTCTTTACACTGGATTCCCGTCTATTTGTGGTTCAGTATTCAAAGATGCACTTATTTGTGTAGTTTTCTGTGGAACATCGGTCCAGACCAGGGGTGCCCAAACTTTTTGAGACCACGATCGACTTTTTCTCTCACCAGCCGGCTGAGATCTACCTCATGACACGAACACATAAAAATGGTAAATGAAACTCTATTGACTTATTTTATATGCAAATATACATCAGTTATAGCAGAAATAAGAAAGTGATAGAAAACCTAACGCAGTTTCTTCTGGGAGGAGGTTACTGGTTTCTCAGTCACAAGCTGGTTGCAAACCTGAGGCCAGCAGGTGTCAGTCAGTTATGGTAGATCTGAACTTTGACCTCAATATGAGAAGCTACAGACTGATAGGAGGCACCAAAGAGCTCTGTAAAGGTAAAGGCAAATCTTCTGAAGTTGGGATATAATTAATTTAATTTCACATAATTATCGCGGTAGAAGCCATTTGTTTGTTAAAACTTAAATATATTGATGTTTGTTGTGAATGACGTATACTCACAAACGAGGTAATGAGTCCAAGTTTGTCGTTTATTGAACGTTTAGAAACTACAGCGGTTGTAATGCGCCACAGCAAAGGTAAACAAAAGTAAAATAACCACTCCTACCTTTTTACTCTCGCTCTCTCCCTTCGTCGTTAAGCACACCCGTTGCCGTGGCAACTGCCTGCGCCCTGCAAGCCGAGCAAAGATTACGTCAAAAACATAACATTCAGCCCATTACTATATCAGGTTTCCAGGCTTGATATTTATTTCTTGATTACTAATAAGCCTTTCATGAACACAGCGATGGTGGATTAGCTAATGTAAACTCCTGCTCTGCTAGTCAGTTGGTCTTTGAGTCGCCTTGTTTTTCTTAATGAAACCGAAACACACTGGATTGCACAACACCGTGTTGAAACAATAATTACTGAGATGATTAATTTTAACATTTTTTGTTGATTTTTAAAAAAATTATTATTCTTTAATGAAGCTACAAACGTTTAGGATCTTAGTGAATATTCTGATAAGCGTGTCAGAAGAGGAAGTGCTGGTCTCAGGCAGCGTCCAGTTTGTCACCTACTGCCGAGATTGACTCAAAACCTTCCCTCGACGTATTGAGCACCCCTGGTCCAGAGTATTGCCAGAAAGCTAGTCTCTTGGTGCTGATTTGATGTATCCGTAAGAGCGGAGCTAAGGAAGACTATGGATGTTACCTTCTGTGGTTGTGCTAATCAGGGCTGTTCAAGTGTGAAACCGGTTACCAGCTAATTTCTCAGTGAACTGAACCTACACACCAACTGCTAAGTACAATTTAAATACACATATCAAATATAATATAACCTTTTATCCAGTTCTTTATTTGTAAATCTGTTAGTTAGTAACTACAATGTCAATGAAAATTAGCTTTACCATTTACTTGAAGGAAGAATGGTAGCACCTCTCATGTATTGTGGTCTGACATCAACTAATACATATGGGTTATGTCACACAAAAAAAAACAGCTTTTTGTTTTGTTTCTTGTCATTAAATTACCTATTTTAAATAATATAGCCATGTTTTTTGGAGTTTTGGCACATATAGTTCCTGAACAAGTTTCACCAGACGTTGATAAAATGTTCAGTCATTGTTGATGGAAATAGTTCAATTATGTTTTTTTTTATGAATACATTGATTTGTATGCCATCATCATTGTGGAAATTGAAATCTAAGTTGCTAGCAACTAAATAAATGCTAAAATCTGGCATCCCTAAAAGCATGTTTTTATGCTTTTCGCTAATTGTCTCACTAACTGAGCATCTAAAGTACTGGAATGCATTTTAGGAGCTGAAAAATGTCGCTTGAGGTTGGACCGGCGTGTGGAAAACCTTATTCTGAAATGTTTTACTTTGTTTTATTTAGAGAAATACAGTGTTCCTAAAACCCTTTAAGTTTTCTGAGAACATTATTTAATTATCATCTCTGTGAAAGAGTGATCTTACAGAGTATGAAATGCGGTAGATTTCACAGGACTTTTTGGAAAGAGCCAATGCTTTCTATGTCATGTACGCATTATACTCACTCCTGGCTTTTCTGCACCACAGATACACTGGAAATTGTTGGGGGTTTTTTTAAGCTAGATCCTGCATCAGTGACTCATCTAAGCCTGGGTTGATTTAACACAACAACTTCAAATGGGTTAAAAGTGACTAATGTTTAACATTTAGACTAACAAGGACTGTGGTCAGCGTGTCAGTGTTGAATATAGTAGCTAGCACTAGCTTGTGCTAGCTACTTACAGCTAATGGCATCTTTGTGAACATCGTTATAATGCATCATTTTTAGCATTTCTTATTTCGTCCTGAGGCTCATTCTAGTCTCTTCTCTAACCAAACACTTGGTCACAGTTTCTGGATCAGTGTTTGGTTAGAACGTCTTTCCAAAACAACATAAACCCCTGATTTAGATGGGGGTGAGGGGAATTAACCCAGCAGTTTTGCCGTGCAAACTTTCTATGTAATCGTCCTGGGTTTGCGTTAACAGGAAAAGCAGGATTATTTTTGAGAGACAAAGCTTTAGATATGTCAAGAATAACCAATGTGCTTTCTGTGCTTGCTGCAGGCGGTACACATGTTACGAGTCTGGCAGGAGGAAAGGAGTTCTGCTAAGAGAGGATGTGCAGCTGTCACCAGTGAGTAAGGCGCACCAAAACTACAAGCTCTCTACCTGCTGCATGATAAATTACTGATGTGTCAGCAGGGCCCAGAGTCATATTTTTTATGAAACAAATTGCTTTTTAAAAATTTGGACTGCATGTGCAGTTTGTCCCGAGTGTTTCTTTATAGTTTTAATAAGCAAATAACATTTTAGTTTTATCCAACTAAAGTTTCTTGTCAAGTTCAAACTCGTCTCATGTTTAAAAAACAAAACAAAACAAAAAACGGTTGTTTGATATGTTAAATTTTTTGACAGCAAGTATAATTTGGCATCTGCTATTCAAATCATTTAGCTATGTCTTTAAGCTAATTTGAGTAAAAAATCAGGGCAAATGGTAATAAATAGATAGTAGAATACTAATATTTTTTTTTTTAAATGGAAGCAAACCATTGAAAAAGTTGCAGAGAAACTCAGCGTGTCCATGGTTAAATTTACTCTTCTTTCTTATTTTACTCACATGCTTACATTCTTAGGACTCGTTGATAAATAAGCTAATATAACGGTGGCGAAAATTTCCCAACTTTTAAAATAGTCCCAAAGGTATCAAGTCATCTACATTCACACACAATTGTGTCCCATGGTTAATCCGTAGGGTTTGACATAAAGTCGGCCCACCCTTTGGAGCTATAGCTGTTCTGTGGGAATACTTTGATCAAGGTTTAGGAGTGGGCTAAATAAAGTATATTCTTAAGTATATTCTTTTCTCCAGTGTAGTGAACATACTAAGAATGTTTAGGTATATACGCTAAATTGCCTATAAACCATTAAATTCAGGTTTTGCAACCACAACATGACCACACAGTATAAAAACACACACTCAATATGTTCAGACACTGATGCTAGTTGAGTTGGCTAGGTTAATAATCTCCACTCTGATAGAGTTCTATAAGATGCGGTCAGGACTCAATCAGGTAAGTCAAGTCAAGTCAAAATCTCTTGGCACGATGAAGCCTTTAGTTGTTTTGGAACTAGAGCAGCGCAAAGCCTGAATCAGAAAAATAACGCCCCGCCCTTTTTATCAAAACTTTACACTTGACACGATGCAATCAGGCAGGTGTTGTTGTCCGGGCAACTGCAAAACTCGTTCATTGGGCTGCCAGATTTGTCCCTCCAGACAACATGTCTCCAATGTCACTAGAGTCCAACAGAAATGGGTTTATACCTTTTTATCTAACAATTTGCATTGCTTTTGTCTCATGTAACAATATGATAGTGATTCCATGACGTTTACTAAGGACTGTTGTTGAGCTAATCTGAAGGTTACAAGACGTTTGGAGGACTGTAACCATTGACTGTGCAGAAAGACCTCGTCATCTGGTGACCCCCGCTCGGAGTTGAAGTTGCTCCAAATTGCTTCCAGGTTGTAGTAACATCACCTACAATTGGGATAGAATCTTTATGGACTGGATTTTATACACGTGTGGTCATGTTGCGGTTGCAAAACCTGAATTTAATGGTTTAAAAGCAATTTAGCGTATATACCTAAACATTCTTAGTATGTTCACTACACAGGAGAAAAGAATATACTTAAGCGTACTAAAATCTAGAATTGTAGCTATATTTACAACATTTTTTGTAACAGAAATTTTATGAGTGCCATTTTGAAAGAAATTACTTAATTTTAGTTGAATTCAAATATGATTAACATTCAATTTAAAGTGAACTGACTTTACCATTCTGTGCTAAAATGGAAGGACTTCATGTTCACTAAGTATAATTTAAATGTATTTGAATTTTTTGTGCTTATTTCATTCGACAATGATACATTTTGATGTTATTTCCAACAAATTTATAGTGTTTGAACTTGTATTAAAAATAAAATATATTCTAAATTAGGCCTGTCACGATAGCAAATTTTGCTGAGCGATTAATTGTCTCAAAAATTATTGCGATAAACGATAATATTGTTTGAAGACCTTTTTACACTGATTTAATGGAAATGACATAACATGCGATTTTCTGCCAAAGATAGATACACTTTATTTTCAAAAGAACACTAAACACTGGAACTGATAAACAAAATAAACAAAACAACCAAAAACGAAAATAAAATGGTCTCCATTAACAAAAAACGCACTTGAAAAAAAAAACTAAACAACATAAAGTAAAAGTGGAAATAAATACTGCATTCAACCAAAAGAGTGCAGATTATGAAGTCTGTATATTATGTTGCCCTTCAGTAATAATTAGATTTAAATAGAGAAGATGGGCACATCCACTACCTGATGCAATAATTCACACTACATGATTTTTTGCTCCTATTTTTCCCCTTACAACAATCTTAAACCGTTGATCTTTCTAAGATTGTGTGGTGTGTTACGGTAGATCCTCATTGCCGCTCCGATCTACAGTAAATCAGGGGTTTTTCCCCGACTGGGAGCTTAACGCAGCCTGTTGAATGTGACAGGCAGCCAATCAGAAAGCGCGGATTCTCCTCTGCACTTTCTGAGGGGAAATTACGTCGGGGAATCCCAAACAGCTGACACGGCGCAACCCGAAGTCCAGCCGACGTGGAAACAACATTAATGTTTATTCAACATGCAAAGAATATAGAAATGATAAGGGGAGGAGTTGGAGCGAAATTGCTACCGCAGTTTATAAACCCGGTAACTTTTCAGCTGTTCTTCGTTAACGTGATGTAAATAGGTTCTAATGATTTTCATTCAGTCAGGACTTTACGCTGACACTAGCCACATGCATTGCAGGTAGATTGTAGTAAAGCATTGATTAATGCCTGGTTTTAAAATTAGTTCACTGAACTTGTAGCCATTATTTTGTGCCCATTGTTGGACACCACACGGCAGGACCGAACCCGATCGAACCGTTATACCTAGGATTTCTGTCGGGTAATGTGTGATCTGTCAGGTTTTGAAAATGGGCCGACAATCAGCCGACAGCTCGTGTGCGCTGGGCATTACATTAAGGAAATGAGGAAGGGAGGAGTCAGTGGAGAGAACCGGAGTTGAGCCTTTTTTTCATTCAGTGTCATCAACAGAAAGAGAAAAAGGCCGGAAGAGACGATAATGCCGATAATTAAAATGACGTCGATAGTTTTAATTTATCGTACGATTAATCGATTTATCGTTTATCGCGACAGGCCTATTCTAAATACATTAAAGCTATTTCCATAACACCTTATAAATACTTTAAAAATTTATATATGAAGAGGTTCATTTATTGAAACAATTTTATTATGCATCAAAAGCATATGTAGGTAACATACAAAAATACAATAATAATTGTTTATGTATTTATGCTTTAATTTGGTTGAATTAAAGCACAAACTTGTGGTACTTTAAGTATACTTATAACTTTACAATAGACTTCTCATATATTCTAGAATATATCTTAAAATATATTTTAAATATCCCCATCTGTCTTTCTATAAATACCATGCCTTTAACAATTTCCGCAGTTGATGCAATGAAACATGAATTTCAGAAACATGCAGCATATTTAAAATATACTTTAAAACAAATTCATTTTTTCACTTTGCAACCACTCTAGAATAGCCAACCTAAAACATGTGAAAAAAAATATATGAGTTTTTGACTACTATTTTTTATAAATAAAATTAAGTTTTAGTCTCCTTCTTTTCCAACTTCCTGGTACAGCTAGCTTCTCTGCGGTGCTAGCTTGTTAGCAAGTGAAGCTTTGGCTTCAGCAGAATTTTATTTTTGTAATTTTTTAAAAAAAAATTTCATTTCTAACTCACCACCACCACCACCACAAACAACGTTTGCCTCCACCCGGCAGCTGGCCGCCGGGTTTCGGACGCCTCTTGTCCCCATCAGCACATTTCTAGTTTTGTAAACACGGTACAAGCGGCGGCGGCGCCCGGGCGCCCATGTGGCTTTTCTCTCCCAGCGGGTTTCACTGCTCCTCTGTGAAAGTTCACCCTGAATGAGCCAAAAGTAACGCGGACTGGCAAACAAAGGCACGGGAGGCTCAAATTAAAGCTGTGTGCTGCTCACACGTCAAAGGGAAGGCGGAAGGCCAGCGGGGCCAGTTATTGATTGACTGAGCTGCACTCGCTGGTTTCGGTCTAAACCGGGATGTTGCAACGTCAGTCCTTCGTGGGCGCCGTGTGGGGCAAGAGGGAGGATTTTTTGGTTATTTTGCTCATTTGCGGTAAGTTTCGCTGTAGTTTTATTTGTATATCTTGCCCTTTTAAATCAGACTTAACATGCATTGTGCAGCCTTTACTCAGACAATGTCCCCTGAGATGAATATATTGGCTTAATCAGATAAAAATTCGCAATAACACAAATGATCGTGTTGATCAGGTTAACTGCGAAAAATAAACAGCGATCATACAGAGTTGTATTTTTGCATGCAAAATCTGTTTAAGACCGTTTTTCTTTGAAATGATTGTACTAATTGTACGGTAAATAGCATGCTCTGATTATGACTACATCAGGTGAAATGAACAAATTATCTCTTCATCATCATCACATACCTGTCAATGGGTGGGATATGTTAATCAATCAGTCAGTTAAGTTTATTTGTGTAGCACATTTAAGCAACAAGCCAGTTCAAAGTTTTTACATCATAAAAGCACACAAATAAAAAGTCCTATAAACAACATAAAGTCAACAATTGAGAAACCAGTGACAAACATTACAGTTTGACAAACACCAACATCAAAATCATCAACACACGTCAAAGATGTTGGACAATGTTCCATCTATTGTAGTTCAAAGGCAACTCTGAACAGGTGGGGTTTTTAGCCTTGATTTAAAGTGAAATCTCAGTTGAATATTGTGTTGTCAGAGCTAATGCAAAATGATTTGAGAAAGTTCAACACAGAATCAGATTGTGACGACTAGACAATTCAGCCCAATTCCAAAGACTTAAGCTATTGTGCGACGGACCAGTGGCATTGAGTGACCAAGGCTTACTGATGGGAGAGCAAAGAGTGTGCCACATCGTCCGACCCAACAGCAAGTAAACAAGTTATGTTACTGCCGGTTCTGACAGAACGATGTATGAAGTACACATCTGAGCTTCATGGGGTAACACAGCAGAAGACCCCTGATCGTAATGTTACGCCTCATCGGTGTGTATTTCGAGCCGCGACGTTGTCTGTCTGGTGTTTTTCTCATACAGAGAAGGAGTTCATTGTGCAGAGATGGCCATGGTATGCCTAACGGACTTTGAGGAGTACGCAAAGGAGCATCTTTCAAAGGCCACCTGGGATTATTACGCAGCCGGAGCGGATGAATGCTGCACCAGAGACGACAATCTGCTGGCTTACAAAAGGTACGCTGGACATAACACGTCATGTACGCACAGCTTTTGACTTATTTACTTATTTACATTGATGCAATATTTAAAATCTGCGTGGGGGTACATCTCTTACTAGTTTTAATATTGAGTTGTTGACCATTTGGAGACTCGTTTTTACGTGGACTTTGTGCTGTTTTGACGCATCTTTGACTTCTCTGAGCAGTCTCTGTTAAGGTGAAGTTGTATAATAATTAACCTGTTGCTACATTTTAGCCAGACCCACTGTTAGGACAGAGGAACTTTTTTGGAAGTTGCTTTCCCTGTGGAACAAGGAATCGTGATTTTGTTTTTCCTATCATATGACTTGAGTCAAAATCTGATGTCGTGAGGAAAGAGCTGAGTCCAAAAATAAAACTCTCAAATTAACAGTCTACCTACGATTGAGACATTTGGATCATACATGAAAAAACGAGAATGCGGATAAAACTGGCTACCAAGAGATTCTTCCAGAGACTCGCAGTGTCTGGAAAAAGGTGGTCTGGCGTCAGGATACCTCCTGGTCTCCACAGTTTGAAAGTTTTCCAGCCCCACTGGATGGAGATCTCTGGATTTTTTTGTTGAAGGGACCGTATGTTGACTTTGAAAAGGTTGTGGCTTGATAACCTGGGGTATGCCTGGGTCTCTCTCCTGGACTCATTAACCCTAAAAAATATAATCTTGTATAAGTGGATGATCTCCGTGTGATCGTCATTCTAGAGGTGAAACTGTCAACTTGTTAGGGCAAATGCACATGAATTTATACATAGATCAGTAGGCAACTTGGGGGGGAAAGGCACAGATGTTTAACTGGATTTAAATCAGAGCTCATCAACAAGAGGAACCGACAATCTTCCGATTGCAACTCTGTGTTGCAATACTTTTATTGGAACATCACCAATAAAAGTATTGGTATTGCCCCAATACTTTTATAAGTATCGTTATATTTGTCTAGGCCTGTTTCATTAGTTTTTTTAAAATGTATATAATTCTGTTGAACCACATTTGACCAATGATTTCCATTGGTTAATTTCAGTAATAATAGACAAACTTCAGTAAGTTTTATCATAATTACTTTAGTCTTCTCTAGGTGTTTCAGTGACCATTGTGGGTTTTTAAATCGTCCACAGAGGACTACCAACAGTTTTGTCCACGTCTGTAAACACTATGGTTAAAAAGGTTTGGTGGTTTGATTTCAGACTTTTTAACAGTATTCTTTGGATTTTCCGCCCCATTTTTCTCTCCAAAAGAAGTCATTTTTCTGTTCACACATTCTCATGTACCAGTGTAACATCAGGGCCTTCCAAACCTCCTTGAAGAGTTTTCCTTGATAGAGAACCACTCAATCCCACTGAATTATTCATGTCTGTCCTCCAGGATCCGTTTGAGGCCTCGCATCCTCCGGGACGTGTCAGTAAGTGACACGCGCACCACGGTGCAGGGGACAGAAATAAGCTTTCCCGTCGGCATTGCGCCGACGGCCTTCCACTGCCTGGCCTGGCATGAAGGCGAGGTGGCTACAGCTCGCGGTGAGTCACGTTCGTCTCTGTGTGTCGTAATGAGCGAAAGTTTTATCCTCCTTTTGATGTCTTCCACTTTTACCTCCATAGAAAGTCTTTGTAATGCTTTTTTTGTTTCTACTTAATTTTTTTGCTCTGTACATCAGATACTCCGTCGTAAATTGAAGTTGCATTTTGGCCACAGATTTGAAGGATCTCGGAGGAGAAATGACTAAAACATGAACTCGATTATGCACTGGAAGATTTACTAACGCTATAAAACACCAGCTAATGAGAGTAAAATAGTCAATGTCTTCCTTATCCCGAATGACAATGATCCTAAATCACGCCGCTGATGCAGAAAACACACATCTGAATAGAAAGCATAAGAGTTCGGACAGGGCTCATGCAGACGCCAAACCACAACATTGCTGAGGCCGGACCGAATCGCTTTGATAGATACCGAACGAGAGACTATTCAGCGAAACGCTCATTGAGAAAATCTGGAAAACTATTTGTGAACACAGCTGCCTTATGTAGTGAAATGTGTTTAGTCTGTTTAGTTATTCATATATTTAATCTCTTTTCATACGTGTTCAATTCTTAGGATTTCAGGTGGGGGGGGGGGAGTGTCCGACTTGTGTTTGTATTACTCTCTGTTCGACTCACTTCAGTTCAGTTTATTTATATCGCACCAACTGACAGCACATGTTGGCATTTTGTAGAAAAGTCAATGAAGTCCAGTTCGCTTGTTGCAGAAATCCTTAATTCAGCAACAGCGGTAATACTCAAACCGAACACTAGGGGGAAGTGTTGCAAGCTGAACCAGCGGCTTCACAAGAATCATTAATTCATTTATTCAAAGAATCAATCAGATACTCAATCTACCCCAATCTGTCTTTAATATGGCCACAAAAAATAATTCATAGGGTTAGAGGGGGAATTATTAAGCAATGGTGCTAAATATTGATCCTAATTATAATTTTTCATCTACAGTACCTCGCAAAAGTAGTCATGCCCTTTGAATTTTTACATATTTTTTCCCTTTAGAACCACAAACTTCATTGTTCGTGTGGGACATAATGTTTGCTGCAGGTTTTTATTGCTCCCTCTTACCTTTGGACAGTTAGAGACTGAAGTTTTGCTTATTCTTCTCTGAAGAATGGCTCAAGTGCGGTCGGACTGGATTGAGTCTGTGATGATCAGATTCAAAAAACTGAATCCTAAATTCTCCACGTTTGGCTGTGGGGATGAAGGACAGACTAGAACCAGAAGGCCCGAGTGGTCTGTACAGTTGATACAATGACAACAGATCTCTAATGTATTTTGTTAGCTTATACATAACTGAATAACTTAACAAAAGTATTTTAAAGTCTATTCTCTGAGCCTGGGACTTTAAAACGGGAGTTATATGATTAATCTTGCTGGCTTTTCTATTACCTGTGAACACACAATCTTAACTTAAGTTGTTATGGATATAGAAATGCTGGTTACACTTTCCAAATTTTAATTTGTAAAAATAAACATGAATACCATGTATTTATGTTCCTTTCAACAGACAGTACTGTGCTACTTTCCCAAGCACTGTAAATGTGAATATTAAACCTTTGTACCTTTAACAGAAGTCCCACCATCACTGATCACACCAATGATTCCCCCCCCACACAGCCACCGAGGCTCTCAACACCTGCTACATCACCAGCACCTACTCCACCTGCTCAGTGGAGGAGATCGTTGCGGCGGCGCCCAGCGGCTACCGCTGGTTCCAGCTCTACGTGTACCGGGAGAGGAAGCTGTCCGAGCAGCTGGTGCACCGGGTGGAGGCGCTCGGCTACAAGGCCCTGGTCCTCACGGTCGACGTGCCCTACACGGGAAAGCGCCGCAACGACATCCGCAACCAGTTCAGGCTGCCGCCGCACCTCAAGGTCAAGAACTTTGAGGGAGTTTTCCAGGTAAGAGAATGGATCGGCACAGCAGGGGAGAGGAGTTGGCGACTTAGAAACTGTGCAACAGCTGTTGAGTCGCAGATAAAAGGGGAAGGTTCAAGACGGACTGTTGTGCAACCCAAAGCCGCAGCATGTAGCATTTCTAAAAAATTTTTTTTTACATATTTATTTCGTAGCAGCATAGTGTGAGACAGATGATCTATAAAAAAAATCAAGCTCCTCCATTTTCTCCCCATCCTACAATTTTAATCTGCAGAAAAGCACCACTTCTGGTCAAAAACAACCAATCAGAGCCAGGAGGAGGGTCTTAGTGCTGTCAATCACACTCGTGAACATGCCGCTAGATGGGCTAATGGTGAAATAAACAACTTTCCATTTCAGGAAAACTGTTTATCCAATGTGATTGGTAGCCATGTTAACTAGCATTAGCATGAGCGCTGCCATTGGAAAGCTGTAGCATAGCAGAGAGCAACGGCGAGACTGTGAGCACATACACAAGCATGATTGCCAGCGCTACGACCCTCCTCCTGGCTCTGATTGGTTGTTTCTGATCATGTAGTGTATTTCTACAGTATAGTGGTGTATTTCTACTGGGAGCACAAAGGCTGAAGAACTTGAGTTTTTCATAGATTATATGTCTTATACTTTCACAACATAGTGGCAACAAATATGTAAAAAACATTTTCTTTTCTAAAAGTTGCATACTATAGTTTGAAGGATTCCATTTTAATTGTTTCCAATGTGATATTAGAAGACACAATCTGTAAATTAGATTTTTTTTTTCTTACTTATTTCTGTCCGTTGGTGATCATTTCCTTTTGAGGAAGTAAAGCTTATTTGACAAAGTCTCATATAACCTAACCTAATGCACACAACTCAAAAATCAAGTTGAAATCTAACCCGACGTTTAAAGTTTCCCATCAACCACTGCTGGTTTTTGACGAGTGAACCTTTACGGGAGCTGTACTTGTCGCGCTATAAGCAGGAGACGAGCGTCCCAGAGGAGTACGGGATACCGGCCAACACCTTGGACCCGTCTATCAGCTGGAAGGACATCCACTGGCTGCAGTCTATCACCCGCCTCCCCATCATCATCAAGGGCATCCTGACCAAGGAAGACGCCGAGGTGGCGGTGGAGCACGGCGTCCAGGGTATCATCGTGTCCAACCACGGGGGGAGGCAGCTGGACGGCGGCCCGGCGTCGGTACATGCTAAACACGTTTCTCACAACTTCACCTTAAAAAAGGAATTTGTCGTAAACAGAGTCACACAATGTGATTGTGGAGTCACTGCAGTTAGTTCTTGCTGTTGTAAAGCGTTTAAAGAACTGAGTTGCTTAAAAAGAAGAGTGAGCAGCTTCAGCTTCTGAAAGCTAAACAACTGTCAGCTTCAGTTGTTTTATAGAATTATATTATTTTATAATAAAATGAGAAAACCTACTGAAAATGGACGGCTTGTAACACTGTTTTGACAGAACTAAAAAAACTATTTTTTGTATTATTTTTGTATTATTTTTACATTCTTTTGAAGATCCCACTTAAAAAGCTTAAGATCTTCTAAAACCATTTTGTTCAATAAATTTATGGATGTCCCAAAATCCGGATTAGATTTTTTTTTTTTGTCTGCAGTACTGATCCAAACTTAAACTCCTGGTCTGATAATATATTGAAATTATTTGCATCAGTGCTGTTTATAGTCTTGATAACTTGACAGGTTTATAGAATGGTAAAATAAAACAGTACACTCGTATGTTTTCATTTGTACATGATCGCATACCAACGACTTCAGTTTGTAATGTTTTTTTTCTTTACTTTAATGGATCTATTGTCCTAATTAAAGTGTCTGCAGGCAGGCCTTAAAGGGGCCGTATCATGTAAAATCAACCTTTTTTTTAGGTTGATTACATCATGCTGTAATGTTATTCCATCATCAAAACGTACCCCACTCAGCTCCTTCAGACTAGCCAGCAGCAATTAGCAATCATCTGGTGCAACTGCGGCTCTACTGAGCTCATTACAGGAGCTACTTCTCAGAGCAACGCTGGTAAAATGTTGTTGAGGGTTTCTTAAAGAGACAGACGCCCAAAGTCAAATTTCTTGTAAGTCATATTTGATATATATTGCATTTTTATAAAGGAGTTACTTGATTCTGCTACAAAATAACCCCGTATCTCTGGAAAATACATAATACTGCCCCTTTAATACGATGCTCAAAGATGGGACTAGCCTGACCAGGCATTTATTTTAAAACACATGCATTTGACATTTCCTTCCAAGCATTTGAAAGATTCATCTGCAGTCTTTAATGAAGTCAAACTTTGCTCCTACTTATGCTTTTTATTTTGTAGAGGGAAAAAAAAATCTAGGCTAACGTTAGCATGTTTGCTTTGTTTTTATAGGACTTGTTGATTTAGCTTTCAACCTCCAGTAAGTTCCAGTGAATTATGTACCAACAACATCTCACAGAAAACCTACATTTCATATATGTAACACTTTGCCTCAGTCAACATAAACTTTATTGTCTCCCTCGTGATCAACTATTATTGGCACACAGAGCAGATGTCACATGACATAGAGAGGATAGGGAGCTTCAGCAGCCACTTTGGACTTTGCAGTGAATTTCATTCTCAAAGGAAAAACACTTGATGCATTACATCACTAAGTAAAATGTGTTGTCAATGATACAGTTTCGGAAGCAAAGTACATAGAAACATGTCGATGCCTGACGTGACGAGAAAGGCCTCACGCTGAAATGGTTGAACCGTAAAGAACAGCAGATCAGTGAGTGGAGCGTTGGGTAATATCTGTCCGGACGTTTCTTCCCCGTCGTTTGCAAACAGATCGACGCTCTGGCAGAGATCGTGGAGACGGTGGCAGGCAGAATTGAAGTTTACGTCGATGGAGGGATCAGGACAGGAAGCGACGTCCTCAAAGCGCTGGCCTTGGGGGCCAAGTGTGTGTTCATCGGCCGTCCAGCCGTGTGGGGCCTGGCATACAAGGTACAACAGCCGTGGGAGGCTGAATGTGTGTGACTGGTTATTTAGAAATCTGTGTCAGGGTGATCCGTGACGTTTGAATGCAGCAGGGGATCTTTCTCTTTTTTTCGTGTCTTTTGTTTAGCCCAAAAGATGAAAAATGTTTGTTCTTGGCAGTCCTCAAGGGCCACGGTCCTGCAGTTTTTAAATGTGCCCCAGGTACAGAACACTGGAATGAAATGGCTTAATGACCTCCTCCTTGTGTAGATCAGTTCTCCCAGTCTTGATAATGACCTAGTAATTCTATTCAGGTGTGGTGCAGCAGAGGCACATCTAAAAGTTGCAGGACTCTGGGCCTTGAGGACTGGAGTTTGAGACCTGTGGTTTAGATAATTTAACTGTAACCTGAAGTTTTATCCCTCTGTGAGACCGAGTATTAGGGTATTACAGCTTTATTCTTGTAATATTTCAACTTTAGTGTCATGACTTTATTCTCACAACATTATGACTTCTGTCTGGAAGTATTGTGACTTTATTCTGGAATTTTACGACCCCTTTTCTCGTATTATTTTGACTTTATTCTCATACAACATTGTTTTCATAATACTGCGCATGATGTTATGACTTTATTGTTGTAATATCATTTCTTCAAAATATGACATTTTGCTCGCAATCTTGACTTGATTCTCAAAATATTCTGACATTTTTCTAGCAGTCTTGACTTTATCCTCATAATATTACAACTGTGTTCTTGTAATATTATGGGTTTATAACTTTATACTTGTATTATTTCAAATTTGCCTTTATTCTCCTAATATTACCACTTTATCCTCATATTGTTATGACTTTATTCTTGTATTAATTCAACTTTATTTCCATACGACTTTATTCTTGTTATATTATGATCCTATTCTCATATTATTTTGACTTTATTCTCACTTGACATTATTCTCGTAGTATTATGACTTTCATCTGGTAATTTCATTTATTTATTTTTTTTCTTAGTCTGGCTCTAGCGCTCCGCCGTAGCCAGGTTACAGTGGTAGAGAGGCAGTAATTATATCGTGTGTGATTTATCAGGGGGAGGAAGGAGTGAGGGAAGTTCTTCAGATCCTGAATGACGAGTTCCGTCTTTCCATGGCTCTATCAGGTCGGTCTGATGCTCGAGGTTCAGCGGCCCAAACAGAAACTGCTGAAATAATAACATTCACCGTGTCCTTTCTTTCCGTCACGAATGACCTGACGCAGGTTGCAGAAACGTAGCCGAAATCAACAGGAACCTCGTTCAGTTTTCCAAACTTTGACGACGACGACGATGACGGCGCCGCTTTAGCAGGATTCTGGCCTGAATCCAAGCTTAAGCCCGAGATGTAACGACGAACACGCCGAGGACGGGTTTACGTCAGAACCCGCTGGCGCCAGGAAATCACGGTTCACGGAAAGCCTATGCCTGGAGTTCGACTTGTAATCACCCCCATTGTTCGAGTGACAGAATGTTGTGAGAAAGTGGAGTGTTGTTGGAAGACTGAGCGATCGATTAATGAAAGTGTTTTTGGCTTTGGTGGCGGAAAGGATGTGGGCGCTTATCATAAAATCGAACACATTTCTCCTGGTTAAACTGTGCAATGTTTGTGAGAAATGCTGCCAGTGCTTGTGGTTGAATAAATATCTGCTGAGATGAACACATTGGGTTCCTTTTGTTATATAATGTTTCTGATTTCATTTTTGTTTTAAGACACATATACAGTTTCATTTAGGCCTGTCACGATAACAAATTTCGCTGGACGATAAATTGCCCCAGACGTTATCGCGATAAACAATAATATTATTGTTTTGGAACCATTTTCAAGTAATATAATGGCATGGTAATACAAGGACACATTCTCAAATGTCAATAAACATAAATTTAAACACTGGAACTGGAAGACATGTTAAATATCCAAAATAAATAAATAAAACAACAGAAACAACAAATAAAATGAACTATAAAGTCACAGTAAACAAAATTGTCCTTCAAAAAGTTGAGACCAGAGCATCAAAGACTTTGGCCTTTCAGTTTTTGGTAGAAAGTGAAAATAGAGAAATGATGGGGCTTGTTTTAATTTATCATGTGATTAATTGATTTGTATCCTAGCTCAATAGATGTGTATTTACATAACACACTTCAAGACATGCCTGGTTAAATGTTTGCATTTCTTAACCGTCGGCTAGCTTCTGGCACACATTTGGCTCGATGTTTGACCTCATGAATCCGTAGAGCTCATTGGAATTGTTTGCTTTTCTAGTCGGGTTGAGCATGCGGCTTTTCGAAGGCCGTTCCAGAAGCTCGGCATTAGCCAGTCTTTCCTAAACTGGTTTTGATGTGTTGGAGCTCCCCGTCCAGGTTTCAGCTTGCAACCTCTGAGTTGAGATGATGTAAAAGAATATGGAGGCAGTCTTTCTTCATTGCGGATTCCCTCCATCTTGTGGAACACCACCGGTACGTCTGGCAGAGAATCGGTCTCAATGCATGGCGCCAACTACTACCGCCAATTGTGTCTTCCTTGGTTTGAAATCTTCACATTGACTCCAAACATGTTATTCTGGCCAAACCGTATCGGTTGTCTGACCGTAATGCTTTTCTCCAGGTTGATATTTAGGTTGCCTGGGTGGGGGGGGCTGGTTTTGTCAAGTCTGATGGGTAAATCTTGAACCCTCTCGGTTCATATTAGGGTAAAACTGATCGATTGAAAATTGGTCTTTCTCTGAGTAGATAGATTCTTAACAGGTAAATAATGTCAAAAACATTAAAACTGGTGTTGTATTTGATGACATAGACTATTGTTAAGCAATTCATCATCTGTGTGTCCATCAATCAAGCTTATTTGTATGGCACATTTCAGAAACAAGGCAAAGTGCTTTACATCATAAAAACACAAAAATGAAAAGTCATAAGAACATCATGCAGTCGCCGAATTAAGAAACCAGTTACGTACATAAAAATCGTCAATACACATCACGTTCCAGTGATTATGGACCAAAAGCAACTCTAACCAGGTGGGGCTTTAGTCAGTGTTTCAGCAGTGTTGCAGTTCTCTGGAAGTTTGTTCCAGATTTGTGGTTCATAGAAGCTGAATGCTGCTTCTCCATGTTTGGGTCTGGCTGGGTTTTGGTTAACATCCAAAGACATTGTGCAGATGCTAATCAATTTGCAGTTTTACAGCCACCAGAGCTGAATTTGGAGTGTTTAGTGTATAGGTTTTGTAGTTTTAACATGGAACTGGGGGTAATTTATCGACCACCACTCTATCCTGGGTCATTACTTAAACAGAATTTAGGAAAATTGTTAGATTGGCTTGAGGAACAGATTGGCACAGTTGCATTTTGATGGCCAAAAGAAAAAATTGTGGTATAAGGTGCAACTAGCTAAAAGTAATATTTAACAAATATTGTGTCTATGATTTAGCAACATATGGGTTAGAGAAAATCCACAGTAAGGTCAAATTCATCTTCACAATTCTTATGTTTGAAATTCATTGGTGTTTTTTTTTGCAGTATCGTCATTGCACTCTGAAAAATGTTTAATTCAAATAGGTCTTTGTAGGCCCAAACTTAACGTAACATTCATGTTCATGAACAGTAGACGCTCCGGTTTTCATCAGTCGTCTGAACAACTTAAAACTTTCAAAACAAACAGAATCATCAAATGTTTCTGCAACCAAATCAACTTATAATGGGGCCTCAAGATCAAGCTAAGACACCTGCACATGTGTAGACATGAGAGGAAATAAAAGGCCACAGCGGTGCTGAACGGAGGCGGCGGCGTCCACCGTTTTGGAGCGCTTTCACCGGTTAAAAGTCAATTGGTGGTGTCAACGCAGCCTTAAAAACCTTGAAAAGTCAAAAGAGCTCGCACAAAAGAAACAGTGACAGTATCTCAAAATGTGACATGACTGGGTGGAGAGCAGCGAGATGCGGAAAGAGACCGAGAAGGAGAAGTGGTACAGGAAGTGACTGAGGTCTCGGTTGAGTTAAGAAACGGTGAGGCTTGCTCAGATGCTGCGACTCTTCCACCAGCTGGAGCGGCGCAGCAGACATTTTCTGCTCCATCTTCTTCTCTGAGTTGCTCTGCGTTAGATGGACAATCTGGAGGGGGGCCTCGGATCCAGTCTGCTGAGGAAGCTTTCCTCCAGGTAGGCTGCGTACACCGACATGTTTTTGATTTCTCTGTCAAACATGCACTGGAAGTTGAATCATACCCAAGTTAGCTTTAAAAAAAAAAAAAAAAAAAAGTCAACGTTTTTGATTAGTTGCCCTTCAACAATGGCCTCCGTCTCCGTCATTAACTCCTAACCTATACCAGTCGGTTTGAATGTTTGTTTGTTTTTTTCTGCTGGAAGCCATTTAAGTTCTAATAATGGTGGGCAAAAAAAAAATGGGCACAAAAAAAAAAAGCCAATTTGGAAAGATGTTTCAAATTCATTTCTCAGCATGGGGTGCAGACGTAGCAACTGAAAACAATTCCCATTTAAAAGGATTTAAAGATTTTGTTTACGGAATTCTTTTCCTCCACAAATTTACTCTGGTACACATTGTCCAAACAACAGTACATGCAGAACCACTTTAGTAATTATTATTGTGAGGGAGGAAAGATGTTTCGCCAGAACAGTGTGCTCATTTTCTTTCACATCAATCAAACGGTTTTATATGCTTAAATGTGTGCTGGTAACTATGTAAAACCTGGTATAAAAAGTAGAATACAATCGAAAAAACACCCCCCCCCCCAAAAAAAAACTAAACAAACTAAACTAAAAAATACCAAAAACAAATCAAAGAAGCCGAAGGATAAAATGAAATGGCTAAAAGGCGACAGAAGCTCACTTAAAATTTCAAACGGACATGTCTGCAGATGGTGCCGGGCGGACCCGATGTGGAATCAAGTGTGAAGATAATTACACAACTAAGTAGCAGAGTAACATGGTTGAATTAAAAAATTACAACCCACGTAGGTTGGAGTTAATTTGACCGACTTGCAAACAAGGTCTCGCTTTTGTAGGCCGTTTCAAAAAGTTAACATCTGGTGCAGTTTTGCCGGCGTTCTCTTTCTACCAGATTGTTCTTTCTTTTTTTGGGGACGGGGATGTAGGTTACAGTCTGCTGATTCGTCTCATTTTCCTCTTCTCCTCCTCGTAGGAAGTCTCACCAGCGCAACAACAGCCCTCAGCCTCCAGGGGACAACGAGCAGGGGTACGAAAACGTCTGGACCTGTCCTTTCGCAACATGTCCGCTCCGTTTCGTAACATTAGAGAATGGGGTCGTGACCTAACGCGCAACTCTCAGACCTTTTTGTTTCTTTAATGTTATCAGCTTCAAGCGTGCGACATCAAAAAAACAACACACTGCGCACATTTGTAGGGGAAATAGAACTGGCACAGCGCTTGACGGGGTAAAAAAAAGTCAGACAGGAAGTGATCGAACCAGGCAGGAAGTGATTGAACTAGAGGTCGTAAACAGGAGAAACCTCTTACTTTCCTGTTCGGAGGCCTCTGGTTCACAGCAGCTGGCAGCCTTCGACAAAACAACCCCCATCTGCTGCGAATTGAGCTTTTCTTTTCCCCCCGCATGATAAAATGGCTGTTTGTTTTCAGAGTGCGAGAAGAGCCAACCACACTTAGTCCGGTTCCCCGTTCACCGCTCCCACCGACTGAGCTTTTTTTTTTTTTTTTTATGTCGTCCCAATTTGCTTCTTTTTTAAGTCACGACGGATAATTTCTCAGATATTTTCTCTACTAGATGTGGAAATCCTTCCAAAGAGCCGTGAATCAATCTTTTGTTCACTAATTCATTTGATTTAGGCAGATTTAATGGTTCGGGTGGTAGAGTGCGGTGGTTATGTATTCCACGTCTAGAGATGAGAAATGTATTAAAAAAAAAAAAAAAAAGTCGAAGAGCACTGACCAAACTATGGCAACACAAATAACATACATTTCATACAGGATAAAAAAAAAAAGAAACCAGTGTCACCATAATGCTTTATATTAGTGAGCAGGGGTTCCACGAAACGTAACCGCAGTGAATGGAAGCAGCCGAAAGTCACATTTCTCTTCGTTCAAGCCGTTTTTAACCACACTATGGTAATGTCGTGACTAAAACATCCATTTCAGAGTCGCACCACTCGAACATATTTTAGTCCATCTCTAGTTAATTTCTTTCAAAACACAGTAGTTGATTTTAAAAAGTCATCTTAAGGGTGAATGGATAAGAAAAGAAAAAAAAAGAAGAAGACGTCAAATTCGTAATGCACAATCTGTTGCTCATTTGGCTTTGACACCGAGGAAAAAATAAGTCACTCCTGTGGCTAATTATGTCGAATTAACATGCAAGAGGAACACTTGAAGAGACTGGTTAGCAGTTTAACTTAACCCTGTAATTATCTTGACAACACTCAGTGGACCCATCGACTTTACATGTAGTGACAAGATCTGAAAAAGGCAGCGTATGTTTTATACTGACAGTGAATCCCTCAGATGTGAAAAACAACACAAGAAAAACACACCATAGAAAATTGTATGATTGCAAACAAGACGTGCGGTTGCTTTGATGGCGTGTTTACTCAGGCCAGCTGTTGTCACCGTTGCACGAACCTGGTCGTGTTTCTTCCGCCTCTGGTTCCGCTCGACCCGGCCGTCGAGATTCCAGATCGTTTCGTAATCCAGAAAAACACAACACAAAACAAAAGAAAAATAAGGCTTTGGAACAGATACTGTTTTTTGGCGTGTGAGTAAAAAGAGCCGCCGCCTTCGCCCAATTACTTCCACAAATTTTCTCCCCTAACACTTCCTGCATGTCAGGATCCATGGGAAAAGCATCTGTGGCTAAGTTATTATTTTTTTCTTTATTATGACAAATGACAGTTGGAATCTGTAACATTACATTAATCCTCCATATATGCTAACGGCTATGTTGCTTATGTATAACACGATGGTTTTTTTTTTGAAGATTACTCAAATTGAAGTTTTAAGTTGATTAATTTTTCTTTCATTTTTTTTGTTTGTTTTACTTTTGCATACATTAGCCAAAATGTAAATAAAAAAATAAAAAAAGAAATACCAAAAAAGAAGAAAAAAACATTAGATAAAACTAGTAGAGAAATAGATAAACAATATTTATATTTCCGTCAAAATGAAGAAGACAAAGTGTGGACCAACAATAAAAGTGTAGATGGAAGCACGAGCTTATTATACCGTCACTTTTTATTCATAAAGCACAACTGAAAACAGAAACAAAGCAGAAGAATATTTTCTGTGTATTTCCTAAAACGTAACACGGACTTCCAGCTGAGTCAGAAAATCAAAAAGCAAACTTATAAAAGAAAACAGTAAAACCTTGTAGTATTTGTTTAGCAAATGATTTCTAGACTTAAAAAAACCAAACAACTAAGATTGAAAATTTCAGTTTTAACTCTTCTCAGCAATTATTCCACACATTAATCTCTCTCACTGAAATACAATTTAATATTTCTAACCAGTTTTTTAAATAATAATAATAATAATCTTTCCCTCTTCTTTGAAAAACAATGTGAAGGCTGATTAGGATTTGCGTGTCATGAAATGTGCCGCATTTATCTTTAACAACGGCACCAAACATATCCAGTAATAACAAAAGCAGATATTGCTGAACCACTTTTGCTTAGTATGAACATGCTAAAGGTAGAGCTAGCTTTGAGGGTTAACAGGTAAACCGTTGCCCAACCCCTAACAAGCTGCTTTTCCACTCCAAAACAAATAGTTTCCACTAAAACAGACTAAGGCAAAAATATCGTTTGTTAAGCTTATTTTCAACCAGCCCCATGTAAGAGTAAACAAAAGCTCAGAGCTGCAGCCCTGGAGGAGCTAACATGTTCCTTGGTTGAGTCATAATTGGGTCATTTTACATATAATCACCTTCCTAACATAATGGGCTAAGTCTTTTTTTCTTTCTTTCTTTTTAAAAAAAAAAAAAATTCACTTCTGGCAAAAATTATTTGTCAAAATTTACCTCATTGGGTAAATAAAAGTGTAATGATTTACCAGAGGAGGTATTCATTTGGGAGCAGAATTGTTGAAAGCACTGAAACGCCATCATGACTTCTTATTTCTGCAGTTAATCATTTCTGCAGGAACTGCAGAAATAAGAAATCATTTCTTATTTCTGCAGTTCTTGATTGACAGGAACTAAATTTCGATTCATTGGCCATTTCTTTTTTTTTTATGTACTTGTACAATGATCTGGTTTTGCAACGTTATTTTTTTTCCTCTTTCTTTTGTCTTGTTTTTTTTTCTCTTTTCACTCCGCCATAAAAAAAAGAGGAAGCACCTTTCGCCAATGTAGTCTCTAGTTCCTCATTTTTAGATCGCACCATGTATGGACAGCAAATCAGATGGAGGAGCTTTGCTAGTCCCACTGAGGAGAAGTAGCGTCCATTAATCCAATGTGTAAGAATAGAAAAGCCAAAGTTAGATTGTGGCTTTTAACGATGGATCAAGTGAGAGTTAAGGAAGTGGCATTTAAGGAAGTGGCATTGAAACATTCGATTTCCAAAATACCCAAAGCCTGTTTTTTTGTTGTTTTTTGGTTGTTGTTGTTGCTTTTACTACTAATATTCTAAATTTGAAGGGTTTTTGCATATCCAAAAGATTGGGCTGTATGTTCACCCCTGCAGGGCGAGCGGTGATGACAGCAGCGCCGGCAGGCTTAGCCGCAGACTGTCCCGTCTGGGCAGCAGACATCAGTCCAGGGAACCTCCAAGACCTCCGGTTCAGCCGGAAAGGCCTCCTCCTCCACCTGTCCAGCAAGGTGTGTGCTCTCCACCGCATCCGGCCACCGCATGGTCCAGCTAATGTGCATCTTTAAAGAAAAACAAAACCAAGACATTTTTCGACTAAATTCGACTATTGTCACTGAGCGGCAATATTACAGCTTCCTCTTGACCCGAGCTGTGTTTGTGGTTACAGATGACAGGATTCCACCACCAGCCTTCGCCCCGCCTCCAGCTTCGCCTCCAGCACCGGCTCCTTTCCTGCTTCCAATGGATCGGCCGCCCAAGCGGCCCGACAAATCCACCAAACCCAAGCTCCCGCCTCGGCCGCTCTCCAAGGTGTTCAGTAGTTACGAACACGGATCGAATGTGTTGCAGGTACGCTCTTCCAACTGCACGAGTTGTCCACGGCACCTTGGGGTTGACGTAACTGCATTGTATGCTGCCATTAATACAATGAAAGAAACTGACAATAATGTTGGTTATTTATGAGAGAAACATGCTGTATGGATTTATTGTTCCCTCCAAAGGGCTTCGATTCTTTCCGAGGAGATGAGACTCTGTGTGACGTCGTCCTGGTTCCTGGAGACAGCGCAGAAACGTTCCCGGTTCACAGAGTCATCATGGCTTCATGCAGTGATTATTTTAAAGCAATGTTCACAGGTTTGTTCGACTTTCTATGATATTTGGCGACAGGCGATTTAAGAAAATTATTTATGTAGGAAAATGTTTGACTTATCACTCCACTGTGTTTGTGTAACTTGAAGACAATGACTTAAAAACTAACACAGCACACAGAGTCGATTACCTATCCTACTCTGGTAATGAAGATGGTTAAAAAAAGGCGATAATAATGTAGTTGTGAGTTGCCGAGCATCCAGCTATCCATCAGTTGTGTTCCACTTATCTGGCCTGGTAGAAACCAGCTCCTTGTTCTACGATTTGCTTTCTACTGTGGGTCTGGACGCTCGACTAATGAGAAGCGACTGCTTGCTGGAGGCGGAGACTCTGTGAAAGCTTTAAATGGCTGGATTGACGTTTGCCCCAGACGTATGTAATGCACCAGTTTGACGACCGTCCTCCACTGCAAAGAGAGAAGCGGTGAGCCGAACTAGATGGCTGTTAATGTTAAGTCAATATTTGGTTGTGAGGGTAACAAGTCCAGGAGGGACACCCTGACATCCCTCTCACTAGTAAATTCTGGGTCTCCTTCCATTTTAAAGTGACTGGAAAACCTCCAAAAGTTTCCCAGACCTGGACAAAGCAGTCCATCATTTTCTAGTGTAGAACCTCAGCCTTGGACTTGGAGCTAACTCCCATCCTATTAACTTTACATCTGTGTGCAACCTTCTGCAGTTTAGACGGAAAAAATAGCCTCAAAAAACAGAACTACGTCATCTGTAAAAATGCTAAATTAAACCCCTTGAGACCTTGTCATCACGTCATTAGCAGGACCTTTAAAAAGATGCATCTGTTGCAAAGTTCTCAGTAAAAATAGCTGGAAACCTTTTTGATTACTGAAGCTAAGTTGATAGCCCAATGTCATTGTTCTGCTAAAACAGACAGACTCTTGATGAAACGGCACAGAAATG
Source organism: Xiphophorus hellerii (assembly GCF_003331165.1). NCBI lineage: Eukaryota > Metazoa > Chordata > Actinopteri > Cyprinodontiformes > Poeciliidae > Xiphophorus > Xiphophorus hellerii. The sequence goes on from NC_045678.1 coordinate 6,714,320, forward strand.
CTCCGTCACGATGCTACTTTCATCTTTGATTACCACGAAAAAGGAAACTGTGCTGACCTTTTTCACTCGCCCTCCTTTACGCCGCGGCTTCTAACAAACCCCGTGCCGTAATCCTCGTCCGACGTGCCTGATGCGTCTCGCTGATTTTGCCCAGCTCAAGACAAATCTCCTCAAGCGATGCAAATTCATGCGTTCACCTTGCGTCTGTCCCTCTGTGCTTCGTTCGCTCTGTTCAGGAGGCATGAGGGAGCAGCAGATGAGAGAGATCAAGCTGCATGGGGTCACCAAGGCGGGCTTAAAGAACATCATAGAGTTCATTTACACATCCAAAGTCATCCTCGACATGGGCAACCTCCAGGACACGCTGGAGGCTGCAAACTTCTTGCAGGTCATGCCTGTTCTGAGCTTCTGCAACGAGCTTCTGAGCAGCGAGGTGAGAAGCTTCTTGACTTTTTTTTTCATTATATGTTGAACAGTGCTGGTGTGTCATCCAGGCCTCTTCCTCAAAGGCCTCTCGGGTCCTCCAAGGCAACACAACAATAAATGCGTTTCCATGACAAATTTGCACAAATCTTTGTCAATATTCTGCTAATGTAAAAATAAAAAACAACACACGATTTCCCGATAAATGCAAAAATCCCGTTAAATAAGAAATGTAATTAAAATCACATTTCCTCTTTCAGCCATCAGAGGAGACATCTGTCTTATTCAGGCGTTGGAGAGACAAGCCTCTTCTATATTTGCGAGCCGCTGCGTAGGCAGCATTTTGGGGAGACTGTAATCTGCAATTTTTACACGAGAGCTATGGATTCAACACACTGGAATGATATACAACTTTTTATGAACTGTGCGATGTTGAGAGCTCTGGTGGAACTAGCTGCACATTGTCGGAAACCCCCCCCAAAAAGAAACCTTCGTCTTCCTACTACTTCCTGTCTTCTTCTTCTTCGTGGTTTTCACCAGTAGTAACATCCAGCTGTTGGTCATGTGACTGTATGAAGAGAAAAAATTGATTCCATTGCAGTTTTGCCAAATAGATCTATTTTGATATGGCTGAAAAACTACGTATTCCTAGAGCAAAAAATATATATATATCAGAAAACTTTCAAAATTGGCATGTTTCCATTAAGAGAATTTATTTTCAGAATTCAAATTTGGGCAATTTTATGGCTAATGGAAACACGGCTACGGTTTAGATAAAGCCAAACTAATTTGGTTGATATTTCCATTTATCTTTTGGTACAGATTACAATCGATAACTGTGTGGAAGTGGAGCGGATTGCCACAGATCTGCTCCTTGAGGATGTTCTGGTGAATATTGGTAAGTTAAGACACGCAGCCATTGTAGCACTTAACATTTGTGCAGTGTACAACAAGAAAGCCCCCCATACATTGTTTGGTTCCCAGTTTATGATTGGTCTTATCAAACCTAGGCAAGTTTGTGGGGCAGAACCTGACCGCGCTGGTGGACTCCGGCCGCTACTTGCAGCTCTCCGAGACCAGCATCGCCAACGCTCTGGCCAGCAACTCGCTGGGCGGCTTCTCAGAGCTGGAGCTCTACCACATCGCCAAGGGGTGGCTGGAGCACGACCCTCCCTCGCGTCGCTCCTCCGTCCACGCCCTGATGCGCCACATTCGCTTCCCGCTAATGAGCCCCGGTGAACTCATTCAGATCTCTCAGGACGAGGAGGAGGAGGAGGGCGACTCCATGATGCGCTCTGACACCGCCTGCGTGAACCTGCTGCTGGAGGCCAGCAACTACCAGATGATGCCTTACATGCAGCCGGCGCTGCAAACCGAGAGGACGCAGATTCGATCGGACGCCACGCACATCCTGGCGCTGGGTGGCGTGATGCGGCAGCAGCTGGTGGTGAGCCGGGAGCTGAGGCTCTATGACGAGAACACCGGCCATTGGAGGGCTCTGAAGCCCATGGAGGTGCCACGTTATCAACACGGCGTGGCTCTTCTGGGAGGCTTTCTCTTTATTGTTGGAGGTGAGGGCATCAAGCTGTCAATTCAGACCTTAATGCTCCTTAAGATGAAGTCATAGTCAGTATTATACTTGAAAGAAAGGGCACTGAGACTAAGCTAAGCTAATTGTTGAGGTAGAAGGAACTTGATAGGATTTTCAGGATCAAATAAATGAACCGAAACTTTAAAGGTTCCCACAAGCTTCATCTGAAGTCCAACAGTTGAAGCGCAGTCATGTGGTTTCGGTATTCACACACACCTTTCATACATCGGCGCAGACCACCTGGGGGACACACCACTCCCGCTTCAGTGTACGTCACGCCTCCACCTTCAGGGTTAGGGTACCTAGTTTAGCTTTTACCAAACGGTCAAGGAGCTAGCGCCACACTTTTCTGTAGTCAGCCTCCTATGTAAACAACAACGTTACAATTTCCATGCAGGAGTTACTAGCAATTTACCCGTCTTGTTATTATAGTTATTTAGTGAAAAATTGTACCAATGTACATAATTCCTAGCCTGGTAAAAACCAACTCTTTGTTCTACGTTTGGCTTTGTCCGGAGGGCCTGGGCTCTCTGCTGTTGATAAATAATTGCTTCCAGAAGGTGTGGACTCTGATGAAATTTGAAACTTTACCCAATCACTAACGTTTGCCCAATTAATTACCCAACGTTGACCCAGTGTCCTCATTCGGCAGCTGTTAACTTCTGGATAGTTGAAGCGTATTAGCTAAAGATAAATGTCAACATTTGTGTCTGAGCGCATTTCTGTATAAAACACAGCAACAGACTTCAGACCAATCAGGCAACACTTTGCACAGAATTCTGTCAACACAGTCCCATCCAGGCCTGATGTTGAGTTCGGCAGGTAGATGCCTCTGTGCGAACAAAATAATGCAATTTTCGTCACACGTCTACATCAATGAGAACTGATTTGGGCACTTTGGACAAAGTACGTCTGAGCCTCTACGCTCAGTTTTGAAGCTTAACACCAATTCTCGTTGAATTCCTAGGTCAGAGCACATACGACACAAAGGGCAAGACTGCCATAGACAGCGCCTACCGCTACGACCCGCGCTTCGACAAATGGCTTCAGATTGCCTCTCTCAACGAGAAAAGGACCTTTTTCCACCTCAGCGCTCTGAAGGGGAAGCTGTTTGCTGTGGGAGGAAGGAACGCCTCGGGGGAAATCGGTAGGCCCCTTCGCTCAAAATTGTGAGAAATTTCTCGGAAGGAGCGTCCTTGTTGTTAGCATTCAACATCTTCTCTCTCTCTTGTCATTTTGACCAGACACCGTGGAGTGCTACAACCTGAAGAAAAACGAGTGGACGTTTGTGACCAACATGGTGGAGCCTCATTATGGGCATGCTGGAACCGTTCACGGGGGCCTCATGTACATCTCAGGTGAGAGAACAACACACAAAGACAGACAGGAGTATCTTTACAGTACTCAAAAGTATGTGTACAGATTTATTTGGTTGCATTTTTGCCTTCTAAAGGATTTCCAACAAATTTGCAGGAAGTAGCTTACATGCCATAAACTGGAGGATCCGGACTTAGCAGTAGAGCATACAACTCCCTCTAAAAGTATTGGAACAAGAGGGTGAATTTTCCAGTTTCTGTCATAGACTGAAGACATTTGGGTTTCAGCTTTTATTTCCTGGCATCTATGTGTCGATGTGCTAAGCAACTCAGTAGATAGCGCCTTTTGTTTGAACCCAACCATTTTTCAGATGATCACCAGCAGCTACAAATGCTTCTGCTTGATTTTTCTTCTCGAAGTCTCAGCCTCACATATTCGACACCAGATATCTAAAAAAAAAAAAGGGCAAAAGGGGCAAAATTGACGAGCGAATTAGCTTGTGCAACCATCTAACCGCATTCCCTCACAGGGCCTTTTTCACAAATGTTAAACCACACAATGCATCTACTTTCCGTCTGACTGCTGTTCACACGGTCGATTGCCGCAAGAAAGCAAAGTGTGTTTTTTTTTTTTTTGGTTCGTTCACAAATTAATTTAGATAGCTATCTAGATAGCAGGTGTTTCTTGTTAAGCAGGCCTTGCCTTTGAGGTCGATTGTTCAAAACATTAAACATCCTTCTTGTTAAAGTGGGTTAACCAACATGAAGACCGGAGAGCTCTTCATGGGAGAAAAGCAAGCCAGTTAGAAGCTGAGAAAAGTAGGAAAACCAATCAGAACCCTTGGACAAACATTGGGCATAGCAAGCGCAACGATTTGTAATGTCTTGTATCCAGGAGAATTTCTCCCTATCTTTTGCTTGTCTGGGAAAAACTGAAACTTTTCCTGGCAGTTAAAATATATATATATATATTAAGTACAATTATGGACTTTCACCCACACATGAGGACAATAATTTAGTAGCAGCTTATGGCAACTGAACATGTGTGTTGCTAACCGCTAACAGTGATTTTCATAATGTTCCACCGAATCCACTTGTGATTTCATATGTACAAAAATGCATGATGTTAACCTCTTTGTCAACTTTTATTTTTACCGTCCATCGTTACTGGCCTCGTTATTAGGCCAGCAGATTCTGGGCAGGCTATTTTTGTATCTGACAATTACATCAACGTTTTAGTCACTTTGGTTCTCCAAACCCAGATGACTCAAAGCAAGTTTGAGGAAAAGCTCCCTGGTTTTCTTGGATTTGTGAAAACGAGTGTAGATGTTTGGTTTTGCGAACGCTAACAGTTGAACAGCTAGAGCCAATCGGCGTTCTTCACCTGTTTCTATAAGGATACGTCCTGAACGGTTTTGAAATAATAAGAGTGCTTCAGAGTTAAACGCAGCTCCTGGCGGCGTTGTAGCTCAGGGTTAATGCTGCCCGTTAAAATAAGTGACTGAAAGCCGAGCAAAGTCACATTACTGAACCCACAAAATAACACTTCTACAAATGATCTCTGCGAAAAAATGACTCATCCCGAATGGGGAGAGAGAAAGCCACATAAGTTGGGTTTTATCTGTTCTTGAAGCGTATCCCAAAGGTCAACCTCTTTTTATTTCTTGTCTACTTCTCCACCTCAACAAGGTGCATTTGAGTTTAGTTTTTTTTTTTTTTTAAATGTATTCCCAGCACTTAGAAAAGAGCTGATGAAAGCGTTTAATTACAATTCTCTGCACTGATATAATTTCCCAAAAACTCTCCATGCCACGGTTTTTTCGGAGTTATGGGAAACTAGCTCTGGTGGTCAGAACAAACCAACACAGACTATGTATCAGCGGGAGATTTGCAAAATTGACGAGCGAATTAGCTTGTGCAACCATCTAACCGCATTCCCTCACAGGGCCTTTTTCACAAATGCTAAACCACACAATGCTTCTACTTTCCGTCTGACTGCTGTTCACACGGTCGATTGCCGCAAGAAAGCAAAGCGTGTTTGTTTTTTTTGGTTCGTTCACAAATTAATTTCAGTCTTTCGGCACTGCAGCCGCTTTAAATATCACTCTCTGGTGTCGAATATGTGACGCTGAGACTTCGAGAAGAAAAACCAAGCACGAGCATTTGTAGCTGCTGGTGAACTTTACAACTTAGAGCTTCGAGGAAACTCTACACAAGTATTACATCGTCCTGTTTTTTTGGTATTTTCTGATAAGAGTCAAGTGAAAGTGTCTTTTGTTTTTTTTCCGTCAGGTTTTGTTAGCTTGTAGACGGCACTCTCTTAGCTGACCTACTTGAAAGCCTTTTCCTGTTTCTAGTGGCGTTCTCATAGGCCGCTCTCACCCTGATCTGGGTTTCTTAGCAACCCTTGGACAGGAAAGCCACTTCTCGCAATGAGAGTACAGTGCAACCTATCAGTTTCACATGTAGGACGGAGAACCAGGAAGCCCACAGGCCTGTGGTTAGGGTGGGCCTCCGAAACTCAGCACTTATTTCACTTCTCTCTTTTCTGTAGACCTACCTGTATGTGCAAAGCGTACAATGTGGAAAGTACCAGGCAAGCTCTGAACAGGGGTATTACTTATTTTTTCACCATTTTTTTTGGATTGAAGTTAAAAGAAATTAATCAAATTGTTATCACCTTCTGTAATAGTGCAACCACAAATGTCAATGTATTTTTGGGGGGAGGAATTTAAAGGGGACGTATTATGCAAAATTAACTTTTTGCATGTTTTTATACTTCCCTTCGGGTCTCAACTGCTATTGTAGCAATAATTTATTTATTTTTTGGTGTCTGGAAAATGAGTGGTTTCAAAAACCTCATGATGGTTGAGTCACAATTGAGGGGCACTGCGCCGTTGCCTAGCAACCCCAACCGAGTCAATCCATCTCCTAGCAACCCACCCGTTTTTACCGCTGTACGCACTGTACAAAGGCTGCCAGAGAAGACAAGTGATTTTTTTGTTGCTGCATTCTTGTTGGTCATGCAGAAGGCTCCACTTCTTCTTTTCAAAGATAAACGGTTATATAATTGAGCATCTTTTTGCAGCCATTTTCACGTACAATTGTTAACGTTGAGTTGGGTGGGAGTGGGCGTGGCCATCAGCAGCTTATAAAGTGACAAGAGGCCCTGAAACTTCTCATTCTGAAAGGAGCTCAAAGTAGGCAGAACTGATTAAAATCTTCTTGTCTAAGAATGATTTTGTGGAAAAAGATATATAACAAACAGGTTTTTTTTCAGCCTATAGGCCTGTCCTAACGCGTTCAAGGAAGCATAATAGGTCTCCTTTAATGCAATTGATCAACACGGATCAATGTGAAAACTTTTTGGGCTTTTTTTTAGAAGTTTCTCTACAATTTAAAAAATCTGAGATGCTTCACAACACTTTTATATTCAGCACCCTGATACTTCATAGAACCAGTTTACGCTGCAACTCTTTTGGCTCTGTGTCTACAAACTAGAAACACATTTGGATGCTTAATTATTTTGACCCAATATGTTTTGCAGGATTGCTCGCTGTTGTATAAAATTAGTAATCGTGCCTTTGAATGGACTCTAGTATGGTTTCTTCCTGTACTTGTTGATGTACTTTCTTTCCATCTTCACATAAACTCTGATAAGACTCCTAAAGAAAAGCATCCCCACAGCATCAGGCTTCCACCACCGTGTGTCGGAGCAGATGCGACGTGTTCGACAGTGTTAGTTTTCATCCGTGCAACATTTTTCATTTTGGCCTGAAATTTCAATGTTGGCCTCATAAAACCAGAACGCCCTGTTCCACAAGTTCTCTGTTTCCCTTTCATGGTTTGTGGCAAAGTGGCCTTCTTTTGTCTTTGTGTCAACGATGGCTTTTCTTCAAGCGGATTATCTCACCATAACTGTGGACCTTGGCGAGGCTATTGCACCTCCCCGCAGCAAACACACTTATTTTGACTAACTTATCACAGTGTTAACATATAAGAAGCTTTCAAAAAGCTCCTTACACACTTCAGACGTACTACAACTGCACTGATACTGAAAATAGAAAGAACATAACAACTTTTGTATTATTGAGCTTGTCTGCTACCGTGCTGAAAACAACCTATTTTCGAGTCCCTGACTGACCAGTCGACGTCTAGCAGTTAGCCGGAGTCTCTAATCTAACTTTGAGGTCGTGTTTGAGTAATGTGAATAATAATAGTAATGCGAAAACACATCCTCGAAAGTCGATAAACGCTCAATTCTGATGAAGATTCAAACACCGGAACTGGGAGACATTTTAACTGTCCAGAATAAATAAACCACACAACAGAAACGACAAACAAAATGAATTATTGGAGTCTTTGTAAACAAAAAGAGGATAGCCGAGATCAAAGCACCAGAATAAAGAGCAATTTTTGGTAGAACGAGAGAAAATAGAGCATAACGATAAACTGTTAAATAAATAGCTAATCATTATTAGCGCCGTCTGCCATAAGCAAACCTGACATTAAAAAAATCTGAGCTTTCTCTTCAAAGAAACTAACTCCAACACAACCGAACATAGAAATTAAACTTTATTGGGGTAATGCTATCAGAATAAAAAAATGTAATAGTCTAATTAGTCAATGTGATTTTTTTTGGCTCTCATATTACTAAAAAAAATAAGAAATTGGGCAAATGATTTGTTTATCTTGTATCTAATTGCTAATCTGTTCATTGTCATGTCGTAGTGCAGTAGATGTCAGCTTAGGAGAAGCAATCCGAGGAAATGCCGGCGTAGCTCGGTCACTGCGCCTTCACAGTCCAAACAGAAGCGATACGGCGGCCCGCTATCTGGTGTCTGGAAAGCACCAAATGATTAGCGCAAGCTGTCACCCCGCACAAATATTTTCATCCTCATTACAAGCACACATTTTGGCACAATGTCAAAAGCGGTAACAATGGCGTCTACTCTTCAGGGAATTATTAGCCCAATTGATGCTGAAGGCTGATTTCAGCTCCTGCATAATCCTGTTTTTTTTGTTGCTGTTTTGTAAGCAAATATTGTGGATGTAAAGTTTTCATCATCTGACACAGTAAATACATTGTCACTGTCTGATCCGTCCCTGAACCTGGTGCACTTTTAATCCAAACTAACTGGGGATGCACCCATCTACTTTTTTCACTTCCGATATCGATACCGATATCTGAGGTTTAGCATCGGCTAATGCGATACAGAAAAACATGCTATGTTAACTTAAAATGTTTTTTTTTTTTTAAAGCAGGTATAAATTTACTGAATTACAAATTTATTTGATAACTCTGCACCAGTGCAGCAAATTTAAATACACTAATAGCGTCAAAAGTTTGATCAAATATGGAAAAACTTTAATTTGTTCAGTCTTTGCAATCAGGAGTCAATGTAAAATAAATAATAAAGACACTGGCAAACACAACAGGCTGACTGCTTTCGTCAAAAAATAAACAAACCGTCTTTGAAATGGTTCAGAAATTATAGTAATTATTAAATTATAGCATTTTGAATATAATGTAAAATAAGTAATAAAGCATGAAGCCCCTCAGAGCACAAAGAGTAGAATTAGACTGATTAGATCTACCCTTGTGAATTGGGCACATGTACCCGAGCTGGAATTGCTTTCAATATCGGGATCGATACAGATATCAATATCAGATCAATATCAGAGGAAAGTCTTTCCTCTGCCTACATCTCCCAGAATGCTGTACGGTTCTGGGTCGGAGATTAGTGAAATGATTGAACATCAGACGTATCATCTATTGATATTGATCATGTTTATCACAATAACTGTTGTTATTTATTTATTGCTCAGCCTTATTCTTACTTAAAATATTTTCTGCCATAAAGTGCTACAGCAAAAATAAATACCGCACCTCACTTGGCAGGAAGGTCATTCATCCAGCGGCCTGCCGTGTTTTTGAGATAAAATTTTTTAAAAGTTGACGGGAAATTTGGAAATGTCATTTGACAATCATGTGTTGTTGTAAGATTAAAACCTGAACACCAACTATAAAGTCTTAAAATGCTAATATTTTAAAAAGACTTTTAAAAAAAATGCAATCCTCAGCCTGGTGGGACACAAGTTAAGCCTGGTGGCCCGCCAGGCTTATAATACTCTGGGGGGAAAACTGATTTCTTAGTTTTCAACATTCCACTGGAAAAAAACATATTTTCATTTTGAGCATTTAGAACCTTTGGTAGGTTTTTGGCTACTTTTGCAGTGGTCACATGAATCTTATTCTTTTCGGTCTCGCAGGTGGCATCACCCGTGACACCTTCCAGAAGGAGCTGTGGTGCTACGACCCGGTCTCCGACTCGTGGAGCCGCCGGGCCGACATGATGGAGCTCCGCGGCCTGCACTGCATGTGCACGGTGGGGGACCGGCTCTATGTGATGGGTGGCAACCACTTCCGGGGCAGCAGCGACTACGACGACGTTCTGGGCTGCGAGTACTACAGCCCGGACACGGACCAGTGGACGGTGGTGGCGCCGATGCCCCGCGGCCAGAGCGACGTCGGCGTCACGGTCTTCAATGGCCAGATCTACGTGGTCGGGGGTTACTCCTGGAACAGCAGGTGCATGGTGGACATTGTCCAGCGCTACGACCCGGAGCAGGACGCGTGGGACCGAGTGTTCAACGTGCTGGAGCCCCTGGGAGGGATCCGGGCCTGCACCATGACCGTCCACGTGCCGGAAGGGTCGGTGGACGAGGCCGAGATACAAGATTGCCCGTTACCCACGGCTAAGAGCTGCTAGCCACATACATCAGGCTGCTTTTTGGGGGTTTCCAGCTTACGCCGCAGCAGTAAGAACCCAAAACAGGAAGCAGTGTGGGTTGTAACACGAAGGTTTCATGTGCAAGCAAAGCCAGCGAATGCAGCTTGACACACATGTCGTATTTCAGTTATTTTCTGTCCTTTCCACAAGCTGTTAGCCACGTAGCATCTGCTTGTGCTCTCTCTGAAGACTCTGACTAAAAACATGGAGCTGCTTCGCCAGACACTCTCGACCTCTGCTTCGCAGGTGAACCTTCAGTCGAACCAATTCATCTATTTCCCGGCACAAAACCGTCAGATTAAAGATTAATAAATCGAGGGAGAGCTGTCTTTGTGGAACGCGGCTCTGTTTCTCTCTTCAAGCCGAGCTCGAAGGACTGTACGGAACTGCCAGACTTAAAATAGAGACGACTGTGTATGAGTGCGTGTGCTTAAGTGCTGAAAAAAAAAAAAAAAAAAAAGCCACAGAGAGGTTCGCTTGTGTTTTTTTGTGAGTGGAACGTTTGTAGCTCAGTCATGAGACATCAGTCCCTGCCATGGCTACAAAGACCACACATCGTTATCATGTCGTAGCGTTGGAACTTCCTGTCCCCTCATTAATTAGGCCTGTGTGCAAAATCCCTGCTTTCACACTTTGGACCTGTTGAACCGCCAGCTTTTGGCAAACAATGTTCAGCTAAGAATGTGAGAAAATCCTGACTTGCCGTTGCTTGATGTGAACATGAGGAGAAGCGAACAAAGGGCTCAGCGGTCCTGCTGCATTAATCCCAGTAGATTACGCTCGGAAAGGGAGTCTTTCTATCTACTATCAAAGGCGACGAGTTCAACTTCAGGACCTGTGACGACACGAGATCATCCTTATCTAAAACCATGCTAACACACACACACAAACACGCCGACACTCCTGGCTGTCTGACGACTCAAACTACCCTTGAATCTTTGTCCTTCACTTCCAGATGAGACAGCAGACAGCTGTGATCGTGGCTGCTATGCCAAGGCCTTCTAGCTGCAGTGTTGAAATCCAGACTTTCTACCTTGGAGCCGGAAATCCAAAAAAGAAAATGAAAAAAAAAAGGGGTTGATTGCCATGGCAGAAGAAATGGCCAAGGCTAATTTGATGGAGAGAGAGAAAGGAAGGAATGAAAGAGTGAAAGTGCAGAAAGAAAGAATGAAAGCGGAAAGAAAGAAGGGAAGAAAGAATGGATGACATTAAAACAGAAAGGAAAGAAAGAATGGAAGAGGACAGAAAGAATAGAAATAAAGAGGGAAGGAAAAAAACAAACGAAAGAATGAAAGAAAGCTAAAATATGATCAATTTGAAAGAGCAGTTTATTTCTGTGACATGAAAAGTGTGAAAAAATACAGGAATCAAAATGTTTTTTATTTCTAATCAAATAAATGAAAACTGTAAAGCCGTTTCCTCGTGTCACTTAAAGCAGGAAAACAAACGTTTCATTGACGAGACTGTGCCGTAAAACGTGACGTCGTGCTCTTCACCTTTTCTACTTCCGTTCATTTGGCCTCATAAACAGCCACATCTCAACAAACTATATCCCTGAAATGAAAGTGAATTTATCTCAACGATTCATTACAAACATGTATTCACATTAGAACATGTTCCCATGAGACTCTCTTGCCAAACTGAAAGGACTTTTTCAAACCAACAACCTACAGTGATAAACAAACTTTGCCATAAACCAATATTTATGTAATATAAATGGGTTTTTTTTATGAATTTGGTGAGATATTCTAATCTTAAATGTACATAGCAGAAATAAAGGCTGGAAAACATCCGTCTGTGTGTAAATGATCTATGTAATGTGTTACAGTTGGTGATTTAAGCTGCGGAAATGAAGTTTTCAATAATTTATTGAATATGATTATGTTTGTATATCATGGCTTAAAGCTGAAAATATTAAAAATTCAGTTTGTATATTACATAAGACAAATATTTTTTTAGAAAATCAGATCCTGTTATGGAGTTGGGCACGTTATCCAAGTGTTTTAATGGAAAGTTAAGTAGAAGGAAGACATGGTAAAAAAAAAAAAAAAAGGTTGCCAAAACTGAAAGGATGACCAAAAGCCTACAGAAAATTAGAAAGCACAACTCATCCCAAAAAAAAAATGGGGGAGAGGAGAAGCACAACTGTGGCTGGAGTCAGTTCTTAAAGCGCCACAAAACACAGACTTATCCAAAGTATGTTTTGCATTTTATTTGTACGTCAGCAATCCAAAATCTGAAAAAGAAGAAGATTCACTATTAAGATGCTAATTTTGTTTTCCTTTTTAGGGTTTCCCCCAGTTTATTATAAGCCTGGCGGGCCACCAGGCTTTATTTGTGCCCCCACTAGTCTAAGCATTGCTTATTTAGGTCTTTTAAAAATGTTTTCATTTTTTAAGACTTTATAGTTGGTATTAATCTTCCGATTTTTTAATAGCACATAATTATCAAGTGATATTTTCAAATATCCTGTCAACTTTAAACTTTTTTTAACTCAAACACACGGCGGGCCGCTGGATGAATGACTGCTCTAACACCCAAGCACCGGGGTTAGCAAGTTTTCTGGGGGAAACCTTGTCCTTTAATCACCATGATGTATCAAGTAGCTTTTCCGTGATGTTCTAATTCACTGGGACGCACCTGAGAACCACACAGGATTGGAATCTGAGGTCGAGGTTTGACCAGTAAAGGCTCACATCCTGCAAGATAACACAAAAAAAAAACAGGCCCATAAACATTCTGACGTCTTAAAGGTTTCAGCTTGTCCAAAACACAGGAAGTTGTGGGAGGATTAGTCTGTAAAAAGCCCAGCGGCTGTTAATTTATTGTAATTAACCGATATGTCCAGTAAAACAGTGCATCTATGTTTGGTAATAGTGGTCGGGAAAGGTAAAACCCGCCACGATGCTCACAGTTTCCATCAGTCAGCCACTCGACCTCCGAACTATAGTTTACAGAGCAAACAAGGGGCTAGCTACGACTAATCATGTGGTATAATAAAAATACGTCTGACCATGCGTCAGACGGATCTTACCTTGAGATAAATCTTTCATTAGGCTGATATAACCTTGCCCCTCGCCTCCCACACACACACACACACACCCCCACCCACCCCCACACACACACACGCCAACACGCATACACAGACAACCAAGAGGAAATGAATTAGTTTCCTAATATAGTTCAGTAAAGATTGAATCAACTTGTATTTCCTCACCAAGGTTGCTAGTAAATTCGCCTTTATGAGGAAAGCAGAAAAAAAAGTTAATTATAAACTGAAAGAGAGGGAGAGAAAGTAATCACTTTGGCTAAGAAAAGAAGCTTAAAGGTATTAGGTTTTCCAGGCACATAGTGGCATTTTCATAGCACAATTAAGGAACTATATTACCTTCAGTTGTTATAAAAATGCTATATATATATATATATATATATATATATATATATATATATATATAAAATATGACTTAAAAGAAATTTTACTTTGTAATTTAATGCCTTGAAATTGGGTCCCTGCCTCTTTAAGAAGCTCCTCCTCTTTCTGAAACACCACCTTCAGGAAGTCATCACAGCATGGCTCCTCTATTAACTCTTTAACAACGTTTTTACCAGTGTTGCTCTGAGAAGTAGCTCCCATAAAGAGCTCAGGAGACAGTTCCAGCAGGTGCTTGCTAATTGCTGCTGGCTAGTCTGAAGGAGCTGAGTGGGGGAGTTGTGTGGGAGCCTTGCTCTGTAACTTGGAAGCTCGGAAACTGCAGCTCCAAGGAGGACCTTCATCCTCGAAGGCGGAGCTAGGTCCAACCAGGTGCTTTGCACAGCTGAATGGTTGCCATGGAGATTAAAGGACTTGTCAAAAAAATGCATGAAAGAATCAAAGCAACACTCCAGATATGTTTTTGATAAAGGGAATAATAAAACATGAAGTTTTTTTTAAAGCTAAAAAAAAAAAGTTGATTTTACATAATACTGCCCCTCTAAAAATACACACAGGAGTTAATTTAATACATTTTATGCAGCAAAAAAGAACATTTCCAGAGATTGAAACCCAAACGTTAATAAGGGAGGAACAAAAGCATCTGAGCTTAAAAAGTCATATCTTTACCAAAAAAAAAAAAAAAGACTCAGCAAGTCACAATTTCTGAAAGAAACAAAGCACAGCCAGGCCCGGTGGCATGGGTAGGCATTGCCTGCCCACGGAGTCAGCCGTCCCCTCCCCACCCCTGTTCTGGAAGCTGTTTGTTGAATTTACCTATAAGTGGCCAACTCTCTGTTATTGCTATATCGATTTGATACAGTAAGGGCTTCCGCACTTCCCATATCGGTGCCCTCTGTCAATTTTTTAGCAGTTAAAACTGTTTAATCCAGGGGTGTCAAACGTACGGCCCGCGGGCCGGAACCGGCCCGCCGAACGATTTGCATTTAATGCATTTAGCCCGCTGGCTAAATGCATTATCATTATTCAACAACGATTATTGAAAAAAAACATGTACTTCGTTTAATTTAAAATCTGCAGTTCCTATATTATCCACGAGGGGCGCTGTGTTTTATTCAGAGTGGACAACATGATGCAACACTGCATCGGAACTAACAGCAGATGGCAGCACTGAGCTTCAGGTCCTGTAAACGGCTTCTATTGCTTTACCAGCTTTTTACTTTGGTCCTGGCAACCTCATCAACAAAATGTCTTTGTCAAAACAGAGAAAGGTAGACACAGAGTGTCGGATTTTTCAAGAAAAATGGACTTCTTCTCATTTGTTCACGGAGGTGAATGGAAAACCCGTGCGCCTTGTGTGCCTGCAGCAGGTTTCGGTGCTTAAGGAATACAATATTCTGCGCCACTATGAAACTCAGCATGGCGAAAAATACAAGCACTTTAACGGAGAACTGAGAAAACAGAAGATAAATGAAATGTTGACGGGTCTGAGGAAACAGCGGTCTGTTTTCACCCGGAGTCCAGAGGCCAGTGATGCTGCGGTGAAAGCCAGCTAGCTAACTGCTAGCCAAATAGCGTTAGCATCAAAGCCTTACTGTTCGTCAAGAACTGCATGCTGAAGGCTGCCGAAATTGTGTGTCCTGATCAGCGACAAGCTTTTGCCAATATTAGCTTGACGAGAAAATACCGTGGCAGACAGAATTTCGGAACTATCGGCAGATTTGGAAACCAACTCAAACGCAAAACGGAGTCATTTCTCGCATTTTCTGTTGCAATCGATGAGAGTACTGATACTGCGGACGTCTCTCCACTGGCCATATTCGTTCGTGGAGTTGACGAGACGTTGACTGTCGCAGAGGAGTTTCTTGAGTCGGTGCCCATGACCGACACCACGACAGCTGAAGACATTTTCCGCTCCGTTGTTGGAGCGCTGGACAGAGTCGGGGTGGACTGGTCCCGCGCCGTAAGCCTGGCTACTGATGGCGCGCCGTCAATGATTGGGAAAAAGACAGGTGTTGTGACAAAGTTCAGAGAGAAAGTACAAGCTGCAAATAAAGGGGGTGAGTTTTGGACATTTCATTGTATTTTGCATCAGGAGGCATTTTGCTGCAAGTCGTTAAAAATGGATCGCGTCATGGAGGTGGTTGTCCGAACTGTCAATTTCATCCGAGGCAGAGCTCTCAATCATCGTCAGTTTGACAGCCTTCTCAGTGAATGCAACATCGCCCATGGTCTACCACACCACACTGAAGTTAGATGGTTAAGCAGAGGTGCTGTGCTGAAGCGCTTCTTTGATCTACGTGGGGAAATTGGACAGTTCATGGAGAAAAAAGGTAAACCTGTTCAGGAATTACAACGCCCGCTATGGCTGCAGGGCCTTGCATTTATGGTTGAGACCACAGGACACTTGAATAATTTGAACAAAATGTTGCAAGGACGCAAAAAAATTGCAACACGGTATTATGACGCCATATGTGCATTCAAGTCAAAGCTGACGTTATGGGAGACGCAGACGGCAAGCGGGGACCCTGCTCATCTTCCCTGTCTCAGAGATGTGTGCGCAGCAAGCGTTAACCGTGATGTGAAACGGTACAAAGATACGATTTCAAGGTTGCTGAGTGAGTTTGAGAAAAGATTTCAGGTATTTAGCGAACTCGAGACAGAATTCTCAGTTTTTCGCTCACCACTCACAGTCAGAGCTTCGGATGTGCCCGTTGACATGCAACTTGAAATTATTGCTTTGCAGTGTGACGTGGAATTGAAGGACAAATTTGCATCAGTTGGCTTGGACACATTTTACAAGTATCTCCTACCAGGATATCCTAAACTGACAGCACTGGCTGTGAAAATGTTGTCCATGTTTGGGACTACCTACCTTTGTGAGCAAATTTTCTCACTAATGAATATAAATAAAACAAAGCTGCGCTCAAAGCTCACACATAAGCACTTAAATGAGACTCTGAAATTGGCTGCTGCTCAGGACAGGATGCCTGATATTGATGTACTTGTCCAGGATAAAAGATGCCAAGTTTCAGGGGCAAATACTGAGTAAAACCAAATCCTATGGAATGTTACTGTCAACGTTGCACTATTAAAAATTACAGCTTTGAATATTTGCTGAATTAATTCTGTTAAAGTTAGTGCTAGTCAGTAACAGATTTACAACAAAAGAGTTTTGTTGAGTAAAATATTTATCATGCATGCAATACATGTTATGTATGTAAGTTTTTCTATATGTATACATTTTATGCATCAACAAGAAAGGTGACAAATGTACTTAATCAAATATCTGTTTAAAGCAGCTGACACTTAAGATTTCAAATGTGTGAAGCCAGACAATTTGTTCAAATTGATTCCCAGATGTGGAAAATTGATTTTAAATCATTTATTAATTTTTATCTGTTTGCTGTATTATGTCATGCAGGACAGTGTTTTTAAGTTCCAAAAACTGTGAATAAATGTTTTGCAACATTGTACAATCACTGTGATCAGTTCTTATGCATAATGCACTTAAATAAATGTAAAAGTAGTGTTGAAATTGCACATGCTTTTCTTAAAAACTCTGAGCTTTTTCATAATATATTTTGTAAAAGTGAAATTTGTTTAATATAAAAATCAACAAGTCCACTTTTATTAGTTCTATTTAATCTTGCAATGAGTTTACCTGTGTGGCCCCCTTGAGATCAGATTAAGCTGTGTGCGGCCCCTAAACCAAAATGAGTTTGACACCCCTGGTTTAATCCGTTGTTAACACGTTGTAACCTGTTTTTCCGAGCCGCCTTTCAACGCAACATGAGCGCTAAGACGCTCGCGCTGGGTTTGCCTGTCCGGCAGCGAAGGAGACCTGCTGCTGCATACACACACACACACACACACACACACCCACAAACACACACACACACACACAGGTGTGTGTTAGAATCATAGCAGCAAACCAGCAAAACGCAAAAACCTTTAGACAACATTTTCCCCCAAACCAACCGGCAGAGTTGAGTAAAGCTGTTGGATGCAGGTAATGTTAGCTAAATGATGGCTAGCTTAAACCAACACGGCACTTTAAGCTTGTTAACGTGTAGCATATAAGCTACTGGTGTTGTGTATGTTCAGCTACGTAGATTGAAAGTAAGCCGATGTCCCCTCTTAAACTCGTTTGGAGCCGGGGCTGGTTATAATGTAAACACCTGTGAATTCAATTGTGAAAATAAATCATTGTTGGAGGCAGAGCGGCGACCTGCCGTCGATTCCTGAGGTTCTCTGCGCGACGTCCGCCCGCTTCCAAAGCCGCCTTCAATTAGGTAAAAACTCAGAATACTTTACAACCCCTGCATCACGCTTATAGCTGCATATTTTAATATTTAAGACATCAGATACAAGTTAACCCTTTCATGCATAGTGGTCACTACAGTGGACAGCTATCTACAAGCCATTTTCTTGTGCTTCCTGTGGATTTTTATGTTATAAATGCACACAGACCACTGAAGTGGACACTAATGCATCCTAAAATATACCATCAACTACTGGCCATCAGCTGCAAATGCAAGAAATTATTTTTGTTAAATACAATATGGCCGACAGACAAAAAAGCATGAGAACCGACCCGGTCCCTCCTTCTACTGTAGACGACTCTTGCAAGTAAAAAAAAATATTGTGACATCAGTCACAATATTAGTATTAGTATTAGTACTAATGTACTACTGATGTATTTTTCAAATAACAACTTTGTATTTGGACAAAATTACAATTGATCACATAAATATATATATATATATATATATTTTTTTTTTTTTTTTTTTTTTTTTTACAAAAAAATTTTCCTACCTTTTTTTATGCCTTAAGAAAAAAAAATTTAAAAATGGAAAAAAAAATTCTGACACAAAGGATCATAATTCATGCATGAAAGGGTTAATTTGCGTTAATACAGACAGCAGCAGAAGTCCTAGCACTATAGCAGCAGAAGTTATGAAGAGCGCTCCTCGTTTGTGAACGGCAGCTAAAAGCGAGCTAAGTAGCATTGTGCTACTAATATTTCATATATGTCACTCGCTGCATTTTATTTCAAGTATTTTAGGGGGAAGGTATTGGAAACTTTTCAGCAAATAGATCAGAGTTAAGCTCTACAAAACAAAAAACCCAAGAATTGGTGAATTGCGAATATTAAAGTAGGAATACATTGAGATCCACTGTACTGTTAATAAAGAAGAAATATGTGTATGCATGTGTTTACATGTATGGCTTTATGTACGTAAATACATGTATACACGTGTTTAGAATAGAAAAGACTGGTAAATGACCATCATTGTCTTACAAGACAAAACATTTGCAAAATTTTTAAAAATGAGCCAGAAAATAGCAGAAATAGATGAAAAAACCCGATACATATAGTTTATTTTGTTACTTCAGTTCTTCTACGTTAGTGAATTGAGAACATCAGTAACATTTTTGGAGTTTAAAGAAGTATAAATAACCTAAAATGCTAATATATTAATTGACTTTATTCAGAATGTTTATTCAAAAATACTTTCACTTTTTTCCCGCCACGGCTCAAGATGTTACGCGCAGCAGGTGTGTGTGTGTGTGTTGTGCACACACACATGTTGTCGGACCATTTACCTTTTCCACAACTTCCTCTGGGCCTCGTTTTGCTCAGCACCAGAAAACATCACGTTCTACTCCTGGAGTAGCAGAGCCCATCCCCTTTTTTCCCACACTCCCTTGGAGCAAATAATACTTCTCTCTTTCTTTTTTTTTTTTTTCTAGTAACTTTTCTTACAAAAAGTGGAGCACCGAGGCTGAGACAGCAGAAGGTGCTGCTGTTCTCCCACTGACAGAACACCAACACAAAAAAAAAGAAAGAAAACCCCAAGAAGCCCTAGAAAATGTACACTCCTCTGCGGTCCAATTCCAGTGTCTCGTTTTGAGGAGGGTCCTCGGAAAGGAGACAGGAGAAAGAAAGAATATTGCCTTTTTTTTTCTTCTTCTTCTTCTTTTTTTTTTTTTTTTTTTTAAATCATCATTGTTATCGTTTGTTTGCACTTTTCCGAGACTTTCCAGCGATGTCTCTGA
Source organism: Xiphophorus hellerii (assembly GCF_003331165.1). Taxonomy (NCBI): domain Eukaryota; kingdom Metazoa; phylum Chordata; class Actinopteri; order Cyprinodontiformes; family Poeciliidae; genus Xiphophorus; species Xiphophorus hellerii. Next base: position 6,733,937 of record NC_045678.1, read on the forward strand.
GAGGTGATGTTTGCGTGGTGACGGGAGCCTGCGGATTCCTGGGGAAGAGGCTCGTCCGGCTGCTTCTGGAGGAGGAGAAAGCGTCCGAGATCCGGCTGCTGGACAGAGACGTGCAGGCGCAGGTTTTGGAGAGTCTGGAGGGTAAAAAGAAAAAGTTTCTCTTTTTCTTTTCTCTTCCCCCCCCCCCCAAATCACATACAGAATAACGTAAAAAGGTAGCTGCGGGATTACGACGCTGTTCAGTCAAGTGTTTGCAATTAAACCCAGCGAGAAAATGCTTGCTTAATTAGACAGATAATTCATTCAAATCAGGTACGTTTGAGCGTAAAGCAAGTCAAGTGGACCCGAGAGGGTGAAAAATAGAATGCAGCGATGGAGGATAAAGTTGTCAGATCGGTTTGAGTCCGGTGGGGGTGCGGGGGGGGGGGGATAGAATCGAAATAAAATATCAGAAAATCAGTCGAGCTGTAAAAGCCAACACAACAACAAACTCCCAATAATGCAGTAAAAAAGCTCTAAGAGACGACTCCACAGCGCTCGGAAAGAGCAAGGACTCCAAAAGAGAACCAGATTTGATGGGACTTTATTTCCCGCGGCGCGGTATCAATAACGGGGTTTTATAGAAAGTGGGGACAGATCACATATGCAGGAATGAAGGAAGCAAAGGATTGAATGCTTGCAAACTTGAGGCTTTCAGACAGTTTTCTGGATTAACATCAGACATAATCCTAGCAGGATTTTCAGAATCACACCATAAATCCCCTGTAAAAGACTACAGTTACAGGCTCGACCAAACAGTGCGGCAGAACTGACAAATTAAGCATGAAAGGGTTTGTTTTGTTTTTTTCTCCCTTTCTCCTTTTTGGCACCCGCAGCTGCTGTATCCTAGAATCCAAAGAGAGTCGGTACCATCCGGGTCATTGTCACTGCGCTCGTTTAAAACCGAGTCACGAATCATATGTTCGGAGCCCCTTTGAGCCGCATGCGCACTTTTGGCAGCGTCTGATAACATTTTTGATTTGTTTGTTTGTTTTTTTCAAAGCGGCCTCGGTTGTCCTCGCTCCATTAAATTCTGAATTTGGTGTAAAAGCCGACCCCTATGTCCTCCTGGTGTGAAAAAAACAAAACCCCCAAAAAAACAAGTGCAGATATTTCATTAATTGAAAACACGCATTGATTTATATACCGAAGCACATTCCAGCAAGAGGAGGCCCAGATTTACAAACCACTAAGTGGACAAGCCTCGCTGTATTTCTCAGAGATAAAAACCACGGTTATGTAACAAGGATTTATACGTAATCAACATATCGAGCAGGTGCGGCTTCCTCCTCCACATTCAGTCCGGTAGGTTTAGTCCTGAGTTAGCCATACCTTAAAAGTAGATTTAAAAAGCAAATAAATGCTCAGATTGGTTAAAAAGCACTAGAATAATTACTTTTAAAAGTTTTCTCCAAATTTTTAGGGCTGATTATGTCCGTGTTGTGAAGTTCGCATTTACTACATGTAACTATAAACCTCACCTTGCAAAAGTATTCATACCTCTTCAGTTTTTTGGGGGGTTTTTTGCTCAAAGTTCACCCACAAACTTCAGGATGTTCTTCAAGGGTCAAAGTAGCACATCATAGTGATGTGGAAGGGAAATAACAGAGTTAATTTTTTATAAATATCTAAAAAAGAAAAAAAGTAAAAGTGACATCCTTCTTTAAAAGTCAAATAAAAACAAATATGAATATGCCGTCATCTGATTAAGCTCCTTTCTTCTAGCGAACTGTTTCTGTCTTGCCTGTTCTTGCCAAGGAAAGTAATTCCCACAACATAATGCTTCTACCACTATGTTTCACAGTGAGGTTGTAGTTTTGCATTTTGACCAAAAGTTCTATTTCTTTCTTGTATCCTTTCCCACATTTTCAATAGTTTTTGCTATATTAAAGGTGCAGAATTATGTAAAATTTACTTTTTTTTAAGCTTTGCATCATGTTAGAATGTTATTCCTTCATCGAAAAACACACCTGGAGTGTTGCCTTGATTCTTTGATGCATGTTTGATAAATCCTTTAATCTCCCATGGCAACCATTCAGCTATAAAATATGCCTGGGTGGACCTGGCTCCGCCTTCTGGAATGGAGCTCCTCCCCTGAGCTGCATTTTCTAAGCCGGATCACAGAGCAGTCCTCCCCTGTGATTCCCCCACTCGGCTCCTTCAGACTAGCCAGCAGCAATTGGCAAACACCTGTTGGAGCTGCGCACTAGCTGAGCTCATCATAGGAGCTACTTCTTAGAGAAACGCTGGTAAAAACGATGTTAAAGGGTTAATAGAGGAGCCATGTTGTGACGACTTCCTGAAGGCGGAGTTTCAGAAAGAGGAGGAGTTTTTTAAAGTGACAGAGGCCCAATTTCAAGCCATTAAGTATCAAAGTCAAATTTCTCTTAAGACATATTTGATATATGTAGCATTTTTATGGCAAGTACAGCTAATGTAGCTACTTGACTGTGCTAAAAATGTACCTGGAAAACACTAAATACTGTCTCTTTAAAAACAAAAGGGCTAGACCAGATCATTTCAACCGCACCCTGATTGCCTGACCATAAAGACTGGTTCCCAAAACCAGATTGCTAATCCCAAATTTGCTGCCTTGCAGTCACCGACTGTTTCATGAAAGCTCTCTGCACAGAGGGAGAAACCACACACACCAGAGCGCCCGCAAAATCTCTCCTTTATTTACAGAAATCACAGCATATAGAGGCAAAACGTCCCTCCCTTTCCCAATGGGGAATCAGTTTGCAATCTGTTGGCAAATCACGAGCTTTCGTTCCGGGAAGATTCCACACGGCGTCACATGGGAGAGTCACATTTATTTAGGGAAACATATAAGACATAAGAAGACTTTTGCAAGGCATTTGCACATAAATAAGGTGAACAATGTTTAGATTAACCAAACCTTCAGAATGACACCATCGACGTTGCCTTCATCATCACTGCTGCATCTGTTCACGTCACGACTTTTAAACGCAGCTCACACTGAATAAGACAGACAATTAATGTTTAGAGTTCCCAACTTGGAAGATTTTGCATCACATTAAACAAAAAAAGCAACATGTTTTCCCTGAATGTCTTTCTTTCTTCTAGGCCAAAGGCTCAAATTTGTTAACTAAAAATTAGCAATGCACCGATCTGCCTTTTTTTTTCCCCGATAACAATATTTGAGGCCAATACCGATCTGATACAGAAAAACAGCGTTGAATTGACTTGAAATGTTTCCTTTTTTAAAACACAGACATAAATGTACTGAATTACAAATTTGTTTGATAACTCTCCACCAGTACAGCACACTAACCTACACCAATTGCTTCACAAGCCTGGTCAAACATGGAAAAACAACTTTAATTTGTTAAGTTGGTGCAATCCGCAAAATAACTAGTAAATTAACTGAAGCTGGCAAAAACAACAGGTTGACTACTTTGGTCAAACCTAAAAAAAAATCATCTGCAACAAACCTTTCAAATCACTCAGAAAGTGCAATTAGGAATTCTGAATATAATGTATAATAAATAAAACATGACGTCGCTCAGAGCACGAAGCATAGAGTTAGACCCAATAGATCTGCCCTTTTGGATCGGGCACATTGTCGCCGATATCTGATCTAGAATTTTTCAATACCTCGACCGATACTGATATTAAAATCATATTGATGCATCTCTGTTAAAAATGAAAACCATGTTCATTTCAAAGCACACAGAAAATATCAGCCACAATCATAAATGTGTTAACTAAAACGAAAAATTGTGAAATCAATACCCTTCTAACAGTCTCTTGAGAGTTGAGCAACCTACGTATGTTCCTTCATATGATAGAAAGAACATTTCTTGTCTTGTGGCATCTGGTAGTTGCATTGTGCAACCTCACCTTACGGTGTTAATAAATTGTACATGTTGCCCCTCTTAAAGTACTTAATTTTAAATAATTAAAGCGATTAAATTAAGAAAAACCTAAAGGAATCGATTAGATTAGACATTTGCTTTTAAGGGTTTTCAAGTCGTATTTTGTTTTCGTGTTTGACTAAGAGGTCCAAGCTTCCATCTCAAGTTTGTGGAAAATGTCAACCTGAATGATTCCCTTTCAGACTGCAGAGGCGAGACAACACTGAGCGTCTTCGAGGGGGACATCAGAGACGGGGACTTCTTGAGAAAAGCCTTGCGTGGCGCATCGACCGTCTTCCACATCGCTTCCCTCATCGACGTTACCGAGTCCATGGAGTACAGCGAGATGTACGGAGTCAACGTCAAAGGTGAGACGTTCCAAACCGAGTGAAAGCTGACTTTATAAGTTAGCAATAAGTGAGAAAGCGTTGACCCCAAACAGATTTATTTTGTTTTTGATTCAAATCACTACACTAATTTAAAATTGAAGCTAAGACAACCTTGATTAAATTCAAATAGCAGCTTTTAAAGGTTGATTTCATGACTTATTATCCCCTAGATGTAACATCAAGTTGCGCCACCCTTGGTGTCACTGACATCCGATTGATGAAAATTCAAAGCAGTCCAATGTCGTCACGTTACCGCCACCATGTTACGACTTTTGATAAAACCATTCCTTTACTGAAATGCTTTGTTGTTTTCCTCCCAAAATGATCCACTTTGTCTGGCCAGTCCACTGAATATTTTCCCCAAAGTCTTGAGGATCACCAAGATATTTGTTGGCTAACTTTGAGATGGATCTTTGTGTTTTTGGGGGAGTTTTGGCCTTGAAACTCATATTCATACAGTGGATCCGGAAAGAATTCGCAGCGCTTCACTTTTTCCACTCCATTCCACACGTTCCAATCTCTTTTCTCAAAATTTTACACACAAATACTCTGCCATCATGATAATATGGAAAAAAAAAATTTATGTTTTGCAAATCAATTAAAATAGAAAAACCAAGAAATCACATTTATGCCGGTATTCTTCGTTTAGTACCTTGTTGATCCACCTTTGGCAGCAATTACAGCCTGAAGTCGACGATGCCACCGGCTCACTTCACCCATCTTTGGTCACTATTGCCCAGTCTTCTTGGCAGTTCCACTCAATCTTCATTGGATGAGAAATGTCTGTTCACTGCCATTTTCAGGTCTTTTTAGAGATGTTCAATTAGATTCAAGTCTGGACTCTGGCTTGGCCACCCCTGGACGTCCACAGAGCGGTTCAGTACTTTGGGTCGCTGTCCTGCCACCACCACGCTTCACCTTAGGGAGAGTATTGGTCTGGTGATAAGCCATACCGATTTTCCTCCAAACATGACGCCTGGCATTCACACCAAAGAGTTTAATCTTTGTCTCATCAGACCAGAGAATCTTGTTTCTCCTGATCCGAGTGTCCAGGTGTGTTTTGGTGAACTCCAGACAGGCTGCCATGTTCCTTTTAGTAAGGAGTGGCTTTCGTTTGACCGCTCTACCAAGCAGACCTGATTGGTGAATTGTAGCAGAGATGGTTGTCCTTCTGGAAGGTTCTCCTCTCTCCACAGACGAATGCTGGAGCTCTGACAGAGTGAACCCATCAGGTTTTTGGTCACTTCCTTGACTAAAGCCCTTTCCAACCAATTGCTCAGTTTAGCCGTCCAGCTCGAGGAAGAGTCCTGCTGGTTCCAAGCTTCTTCCATGGACCAATGATGGAGGCCGCTGAGCTCATTGGGAACTTCAATGCAGCAGAAATGTTTATGGATCTTTCTCCAAATGTGTGTTATGAGACAATCCTGTCTAAGAGGTCTGCTGACTTTGACTTCATGTTTGATGCAGGACCTCATATAAACCTGTGTGTTCCTTCCCCAATCAAGTACAATCAACTGAACTGACCACAGACGGAGGCCATTTAAGCTGAAGAAACATCTCAAAGAGAATCAGTGTTTAACAGCTCAAATTTGAGGTTCCAGGCAAGGGCTGAGAATAGTTATGTAAATGTGATTCATTGGTTTTCTATTTTTAATCAATTTGAATAATCTTTTTTTAAAATATCGCATTGTCCTAATGGGGTATATAGAATTTTAAGGAAAGAGATTCATTTAACACAATTTGGAATAAGGCTGTAACATAAAATGTGGAAAAAGTGAAGCGTTGTTAATGCTGCACCGCATGCCATTTTTGCTCAATCTTTTTTCTTTAATTGTTACATCTGGAACCCTGAAGCCTGCACTATGTAAGGTGTTTTTCTTGGTTCTCTCGCGACATCCTGGATGATTTTCTTGAAATAATTTGGTAGGCCGGTCACTTCTGGGAAGATTTGCCATGGCTTCACGTATTCCTCTCCCTCTGTGGATAATTGCTCTGACTGTGGTTCACCAGAGACCCAGCTTGGTGAAAGCCAGTTCTACGCTTCGTTCAGAGGGTCTGAGGCGTGGACTCTGCTGAAATTTTAATTTTAATTTTACCCAATCGCTAACATTTGTCCGGGAAGAATGTAACACACAAGTTTGACGCTATAATGTTTACCGAAAGTTGCCTGCGCTGTTAACAACCGTCCTCCACTGCGAAGAGAGAAGTGCCAATCGGAACAAGATGGCTGTTAATGTTAATTCAATATTTGGAACGTGGCCAACACCGACTGAACGTCTTTGTTCACATCCTCCGTTCCTTTTCTGACCAGTCAGTGACTTTTATTATCAGACTTGACTCTACCAGTCTGGCGGAAATCAAGCCTGGATATGTAGCTGGTAGTGCAGAAACAAAAAGATGTAAATAATCACAGATAGCTCATTATTTAATCGAGGGAAATTATATTTTGATATTGTGGCAGATTGGTTTGCATATAGCCAGACATCACCTTCCTACGCAATTCTGCTCGATTCTCATCTGACTTCACTGCTCTGTCTGGGATTTCTCCCAATGACTTGTATTTCTCCGGCAGAATTTCGCCAATTCACACAGCAGAAGATTTTTTTCAGCAGAAGATCAATTTTCTGTGCTGTTTTAGAATCGTAGTTTGCCTGTAGTTTTAGCAATGGCAGCAGAGGAAGTGAACGAAGCGTTCAGTCCGAGTTGGCCACACCTCCAAATATTGAATTAACATCAACAGCCGCCTCGTTCGGCTTGGCTCTTCTCTTTTCAGAGTGGAGGATGGCTGTTTACAGCGCAGGCAATTTCCAGTAAGCTTTGTAAGCAATTGGGTGAAGATTAAAACGTCCAACACAGTCCACGCCTCCAGAAAGCAATCGCTTCTCAACAACCGAGAGTCCAGACCCTCTGAATGAACGAAGCGTAGAACAAGGATCTGGTTTTTACCAGGCTAGCTTGTTTGGATGAAATCATAATTTGAAAACTGTTTCTTTAGGCTATATTTGCCTTATTGATTCTTTTGACTAAGAATCAATTGACTTCTTAAGAGTAGTTTGTATAAGTCACCATGTATGTTCCCTTTTTTCAACAGCAACAAGAAAATTGGCAAATGAAGAAAGGGGGAGCCTGTCCTCTCAGATTAAACTAATTAGTCAGTGATATAGTTACCAGCTTAACTTGTGATCTTTTGCGTTGCAGGAACTCAGCTGCTTTTGGAGGCGTCTATCCAAGAGAACGTGGCCTCTTTCATCTACACCAGCACGATGGAAGTGATGGGCCCGAACCCCCGAGGAGAGCCGATAATCAACGGCACCGAGGACACGGTTTACGACACCACCCTGAAGTTCAACTACAGCAAGACCAAAAAGGAGGCGGAGGACAGAACCCTTCAGGCCAACGGCGAGACGCTCCAGAACGGAGGCCACCTCTCCACCTGCGCCCTCAGGCCCACGTACATCTACGGGGACGGCTGCCGCTTCCTGCTGTACCACATGGGCGACGGCATACGAAACAAGAACGTTCTCTTTCGCATGTCCGTGCCGGAGGCCCACGTGAACCCGGTCTACGTGGGCAACGCGGCCTTCGCTCACCTCCAGGCAGCCCGTAGCCTTAAAGATCCACAAAAAAGAAACGCGGTCGGAGGGAGGTTTTACTACCTCTCCGACGACACCCCGCCTATGAGTTACTCGGACTTCAATCACGTTCTAATGTCTCCCCTCGGCTTCGGCATTCAGGACAAACTCGTGCTGCCGCTCCGCCTCTTCTACATCCTGTGTTTTCTCCTGGAAGCTCTCTGCACGATCCTGCGACCGTTTGTCCGCATCGTGCCGCCGATGAACCGGCAGCTGCTCACCTTGTTGAACACTTCGTTTACCTTCTCCTACGAGAAAGCCAAGAAGGACCTGGGCTATGTCCCCCGGTACAGCTGGGAGGAAGCGCGCAGACGCACCACCGAATGGCTCGCCTCGCAGCTGCCAGCGGAGAGGGAAAAAATCATGTCCAGTTAATAAATTACAGTCTTAAAACTGGGAAATACGTTCCAGAATAACACACATTTCATTCAGTGGCTGAAGCCGCAGTGTGAAGGAGCTGCTCAGAAATAAATGAATGACATCTGGCTCATTTTAAAGACGCAGTCACTCAAATTAACTCACGCAAGGTCCTTCACCGTTATTGGTACCCCTTGCAAAGGGGAAACCGAAAGCTTTAAAATAGATTGTGAAGGAGACTTGCTGACCCTAAAAAGCCACACGCTTGATTTCTTTTCTTCTCTTCGCTCTTTCTTTTGGTTTCTCTCTTTAGTACTTTCTCTAAAATAAATCAGTTCCATTTGTTTTAGCCATTAGATTGGTACCAATCATTGTGAAAAAGCAATTCATGTATTTTTGCTGTTAAATAATGCTAACTTCAGTTAAATCTAATTTACAGTAATAGTTTTGAGGAGATTCATCACCAATTATCAGAAGTATTTATTTCCTAATATGCCCTGGCTCTACTGTATAAAATTAACCAAGTTAAAATGTGACATTTTCAGGGTAAATTATCTTTCTGCAACAAGAAGGACGTCACACGCCGTCTCTCACTATGTATGCGTGTCAATAAATACATAGTGTGCTGTTTAAGTTAGGTGATGAACATCTATGAGAAATCATGCGCTTAAAAACAGAGTTTTATTCCAGCTGTCATTCTAATAAAAGTAACAGAGAAAATTAGTTTTTCTCGTGGCGCATTTTCTGTTTTCCTCACCAATTTGGTGTCAGCGTTGTTGTAAAAGTCGGTCTTTGATGGATTTATTGATTGATGCCACAATGGAGTAAATGAATTTTCTCGTCAAAATGTGATTTTTTTTTTTTTTTTTTGCTATATTGAGTTTATTCAAACATGTAAACTCGTGTTAATTGTGCTACACTGATACTGGAAAATATATACAGGGAAACAATAACAACAGCACACCATGAAGATATGATTATTATTCATCAATAAAATGAACCATTTCAATCATAAGTAAAACACAAACGGACAGACGAATCCAAATAATAAGCTTTTAGTTTTACGAGTTGTGATTGGTTGATTTTTGACTGTATTGTTTAAATGAGAAAATCAGAAATAACTTTAAGATTATAGTTTGTATTTGTGTAGATTCCAAAAAATATATATATAAAATAAAATTTCTTTAAAAGAAAATAAACAAAAAGACCCAGTGTGGTTTTTTTCCCTTTTCTTTCAAGAAAGCAAAATATATCAGAACAAAAGCTATCCAGATTTCCATTTCAGATCATAATTTCTCCACTTGTGTTTTTCATGTTTCTCCGAGAAACTTTAGATTTTTGGGAAAATGGCCCCCCGTATTTTCGCGGACGGCTGCCAAAGTTAGCTTTTATTGCACGTTTGTCCCTTTTCCCACTAAGGTCTTCGTTACTATTGAGCTCTGAACCCCATTAACACAACAAGACTGGCAGCTGCAGCTGCAGCTCAGACCCTTGACCTCTTTCCAGGGAATTACATCTGTGCGTGTGTTTGTGTGACTGTGTGAAGGGGGGGCTGTGTATGTGAGTTTGATTTATTTATTTTTTTAAAAAAGAAGAAGAAAGGATGAATTATATAAGGGAGTTAGAAATTGAAAGACAAATAAACCGATCGACCTTTTCCTCCCCGTCTCTCTGTGAGCTTGACCCCGGCTCACTTTCTCAGACGCTCCTCCTCCGCTTTCTTCCAAACCGCAGAAACCACACAAAGCAGTGGGCAGCTAGGCCAGAGTCCAGCATTTTTAAACAAACAGCCATTGAACACAAATGAGGTCATGGATTCACCACCAGGCAAAGACCTCCAACTAGTCGGTGCCTCACCACAAAACACAGGGTTGGCGGGGGGCGGAGGGGTGGATGAAAGACGGGAAAACAAACCGGCCACCAGTAAATGTGAAGGCTGGGATTAGCATAAAGGAGGGGGGGGTAAAAAAGACAGGCAGAGAGTTGTTGTGGAGACACATAGTGCTTTAACTGGATCTTCACGAGAAAAGAAACCTAGTTGACCAAAATCCCCAACTTGTTTCTCTTGCCTCATACCTGCTGGCTCCCAGTTAAAAGCCCGGAGTTTTGTTCCAGGGCTTCAGAGCTGGGATTTCCTCCCTCCGTCCACCAAGCAGCTGAGGCTCGCTAAGCTCTAACTAAAGCTCTTTGGCAGCCACTGGCCTGATTCAGCGCTCACTTACCAAAAAGAAAAGAAGAAAAAAAACATGCATTGGGAGGACAAAGCCATTCTCTTCAGCATTCTGCTGGTCTACAGCTCATCACAGGTGCTGGGTAAGTCGTCTCTTTAGGCTAGAAACTTCCTCAGTGAGGCACTTTTTGGATGTCGTCTTGCGTTTGGGCAAATTGCATGTCTGCAGGATTTAAATGGGAAAATACCAATGAGCTTTCTCAGCTTAGACATGTTGTACTTGCTTAAAAATGCCTAATCTTAGAAAACAAGCAGTCGGTGCCTGTTATGTAAATAGGTAGTCATGTCTGCAGCCATGAAGAGTGCACCTCTTCTTTTAAATACGGTTTTATGTACTGTATTTCATGCATGTCTGTTTTTTTTTTTTAGTTTTCCCAAATGATTTAATTGTGACTTCTTCTTTATGATGTATTAACAGTGGAGTTTGTTGAGTATGTGCTACACATACAAGCAAAGTTAAATTACACATAACTGTGATCAAAAAGATGTAGGGTGAAGTTTTGGTGTACTCTACCCAACTTTCATTCATGACTAGCAACTTAAATCTCAGTGATATGCATACAGAGTCAAATAATTTAAGTGTTGTTCTTAATTGAGTATTCTAAGTTTAGCTTTTAGTTTGTATTTTACAGACAGGAAACTGGACACTCTTAGTGTATGATCAAAGCTATACAACAATTTTACTCCATTCGCTTCTATTTCTTTGGTTAGTTTGTTCTAGATACTGACTTTTCTATTCTTGACACAACTTCTGAATACAATGGTAGGGCAAAATATTATAATAACTTTGTGCAATATTTGAATTATCTTATGATCATTCAATCCAGGCGTGGGGGCTTTGGTTGTTGTAATCATAACGTCTTGTCATTCTTGTAGCTGCCCTTCCAGATTTGTTTTCTTCAAAACGGCGTGAATTGTCGAGGGAGGCCGTGTCAAACCCCAGTCCTTGATGGCCACCGCCCTGCCACCTTTAGTTGTGTCCTTGGTTCTACAGTCCTGCTTACCACCTAATCCTTTAATTCAAGACTTCTGAAGCACAGATGCATCTAATGAGGGTACAACAACAAAAACCTAGGGCATTGTAAAAAAAAAAGAAAAAAAAATTATATATGTTTTGCCACTCATTTAAAAAAGCAAAACTCGGGGCGTGCCGTGGTGGCGTAGTGGTTAGCGCGACCCGTATTTGGAGGCCTTGAGTCCTCGACGCGGCCATCGCGGGTTCGATTCCCGGACCCGACGACATTTGCCGCATGTCTTCCCCCCTCTCCTTCCCCGTTTCCTGTCAGCCTACTATCACATAAGGGCACTAGAGCCCATAAAAGACCCCCTGGAGGGGTAAAAAAAAAAGCAAAACTTGCTTTATAGATTCATTACACATAGTGAAATATATCGTAATGTTTTGTAATTTTGATCATTTTGGCTTAATAATGAGAAAATTCCAAATTTCAATGTCTTGGGAACTTAGAATATTAATAAAAAGTTAAACAGATGTGTCAGGCTTTTGAAAAGCATGTTTATTTCTATGCTCTCACTACTTGGTTGGATGTCCTTGGCAAGGAGGCGATCAGCCTGTGGTTCTGATGAGATGTACCGGAAGTCCAGATTGCTTCGATAGCTGCCGTCAGGTTGTAAGCATTGTTGGGTCTGGTGTCTCTCGTCTTCCTCTTGAATATATAACCCAAATATTCAGCATGGAGTGAAATGTCTGGGTAGTTTGTGGGCCAGTCGACCACCAGTACAATCACTGAAGGTACCAAGTCCTGCTGTAAAATTAAATCAGCATCTCCATCCAGCTCATCGGCAGAACGAAGCATAAAGTGCTCTAGAACTTCCTGGTAGATGCCTTTATTGAGTGTGGACTTTAGAAAACCCAGTGGACCAGAACCAGCAGAAGATACGGCACACCAACCCATCAATGACTGTAGACTTCACATTGGAAGTCTACAGTCTGGAATTGTGCCCCTCAACTCTCCCTTCAGGCTCTGGGACCTTGATTTTACCAATGAAATGCAGAAAATACTTTAATCTCAAAACAGGACTTTGGACCACAGAGCAAAAGTCTAGCCTTTTTTTTCACCTTAGCCCAGAAGTGTTCTCTCTGGTTCAGGAGTGACTTGACAAGAATGTGTCATTTGTAGCCCATGTGGAGGATTCGTGTCTTAGTGGCTTTTGATGCATCGACTCCAGCCACAGTCCACTCCTTGTGACACTCCCTCAAATTCTTGAATGGATTTTGCTTGACAATCCTCTTAAGGCTGCTGTTTTCCCTGCTGCTGGTGCAACTTTTTCTACCACACTCGTTCCTTCCACTGAGTCCTATGAACAAGCTCTGATGCAGCACAACCAGCTTCTTTAAGAATGAACTTTTGTGGTTTACCTTCCCTGTAAAGAGTGTCAGTCTTTTGAACATCTGTCATGTCAACAGTTTTCTCAAAGATTGTGAGAAAACATAGACTAACAGAGAATTTGGAGGATAATAAAACCGTTCCAGGTGTTGTATAAGTTCATTAGCTAATTGACGTGAAGCCACGATGTTCCAACATGAAGGTTTTTCCCAGTATTAAACATTTTTGAGACCCTGAATTTTGGATTTTCATTATCTTTAAGGCATAATTGTCAAAATTACAACAAATAAAGACTTGAAATATTTCACTCTGTGTGTAATGAATCTGTATGAGAGGCACAAGATATTGAACTTTTACATGGTATTGAAATTTGTTGAGATGTCATAACAGACTGAACAAAGAGTGGGACACATTAATTTTGCTCCATATTGACACTATGAGACTAAACATCTACTCTAGAAGTGTCGGCTGCATATATCTATGATGCAACTCTAGCTCCATCCCAAATATACTCTATTTGATTAGTGCTCAAAATGAGCAGTGAGGTGACGTCATTGTGTTCAACCAATTACGTGATTTGAACATTTGCACCTGCGTTGTCCTGCTGGTAGCAGGCAGCTTCCGGAACATGGGTAAACTGCTAACATAAAAAGATGGAGCAGGTCTTCGGCAACACTCAGGTAAGCTGTGGCGCTTAAACAAATTCATTACGGACTCAACACCGGCGGAACTACGACCCACAGCAAAAAGCGACAGTTTCCCGCCATTCAGGGTGAGCCCAGCACGCGGAACGCGGAAGCGACAGCAGCGGAAGCGTCAAAAGTTGGACATTTTTCAACTTTCTTCTATCGCGTCGCCAGCCGCGTGTGTACGCTTACATGTACGAGCTCAAAATTACAATTTTATTGTATCGTCACCGAGCAAATGAATGGGTGTGTGTTGAGCCCATTACACCAAATTCTGACCTTACTAACGAAAATGCGTTTCAACATGTAACATTTTTCTCCTCTGACATTGACAAGACGTTCTTGTCCACACAACCAAGGGAAGAAATCCCATTTCATTATTGGGGGGACAATAAACAGTGATTTTTTTTTTTAAGAGCAATTTTTTGGTGGTGGGGGGGGGGGGGGTTGTTCAAGTTGCACTGAAATGTCATGTAAAATGTGGTTTAAAAAGTTTACAATATGTGTTAATGTGGGAATGCACATCAAACGTGTTTTTCTCAAACTGTCGAGACCCATAGAAGTCAAACTAAGATTCAAATGATGTTTTGATCTGAGTTTGGTTAAGAGACACTGATCTAATCTCTGCTACACCTTTACAAAAATGTAAGGCTCTAAATAAAACAAGTTTTATTGAGTAACTCCACTTAATAAAATTTCTCAAAAAATATCGTTTTATTGTAGTAACTCTCAATAGAGGTTATGTGTTATTTAAGTTATAAGTTTTTAAGTTGCTTTATTTTTAAAGCCTTTTTTTGGCTTTTCCATGTCCTGGATGGCTGAGAATTTATAAGTATCTAGAAATAATAAGTATCTCGAGAGTATCATAGCTTAAACCTAATGTTGAAAGCACCAGGGTTGTTATAGAAAAATATTCAGATTTTATTTTGTGGTTTCGGAGGCTCTACGTTGAAGATGGTAAGAAATAAAAGTATACTTTTTTTTTTTTTTTTTACTGTCGGCTGCTCTGCAACAGCCCCTCTGCTCTGGACTCCCATACAGAGCTGTCAGCTAGTGGTAACGTTCAGCCGCTCCTGGTTAAAACTCTCAAAAGTTAGAGAGACAAATATGACTGAAATATTGACTACCTTCGACAGGGAAACAAAGCTACGTTTATCAAAGCAATGTAGCCAGTTTTGCTCATTTTGAGTAATGAAACAACGAACTGTAGTTCGATTTTATTGTTAATGTGTTTCTTCCTATTGAAAATAAATAAAAGGTGTTGCGTGTCTTTTGCTTTAAGTATTTACTTATTGGAGAGTTTTTTGTTAGCGCTTCAGAGCCACAGCTAACAGCTAGCTCCTCACTTCAGCGGCTCTTTCGGGGCTGTTGCTCCGCCTACAAGTTGGACTGAACCATTGATCCAACAACGGTGGGGGTGGATCTAAAAATTCATCCTTATTTCTTTTTTGGATGAAAAGGCAGATTTATTTCATTCTTTGTTTCTTTTGCCTTTTCATATTGATATTATTTAAATACAAAGATTTATTTTATGATTTCCTTGGGGGGGGGGGGACAATTCTAGACTTTTTCAAGATTGGGGGGGTCCAGACTCCCCCAGCCCCCCCCCCAGGATTTCCGCCCATGCATACAACTGGTGCTTTCTGGATTTATTTATTTTTTTATTTCTACCCATTATTTGAAATAAAAAAAAGTCTGAGTTGAGTTGTGTACAAATCCTAGTAGATTCAGAAATATTCTGACCAGCATCCTGTGCCAAGAGCCACATTCAAAGTCAATGGGGTCAACAGGTGTACCTAATAGACTAGGCAGCAGAAGTATATCAAGAGCCCTAAAACTGAAAGATGGTCAGCTCTCTTTTCGCCGGAGAAAAATAAATTCAGCAATAAAAGCGTACTGGCTATAATTCTGTCACAGCCATGACACATTGCACCATTATCTGGTCCCTATGAAGTCTGTGGAAAGATGTAACGGACATAACAGAGAGATCTCACTGGTGCAAACTGGAGGAGAGGAGGCACAGCTGTGGTCGGAATTGCAAGCCGGTGTTGTGTCCGTACACGTGCTTGTTTCCCAGCATTTTCACCAAAGCTGAATCCTAATCACGTTGAGTTCCTTGTTGCTCATTGTTTCTGCAAAAAATCTGCTCATTATCCAGGGAGGCTGTGGTTGATTTTTATTTGTCCCTCAGAACATGAACTGCTTAAAACCCTTAAATTTTACTTCAAAGAATTTACTCCCTCTTTGACACAGATGTCTTTCATGACCTACTTTTCACTGTAAAATGCATTACCTATTCTGTTGAAGAGACTTGGTAGAACTAGTAAATGCTAATTAAATGCAAATGCATTGGGTGGTGGTACAAATGTTGACATGGATACAAATAGATCCCACATGCTACTTGCAGTCGGACGCGTTTGCCAAGAAAACAAAACCGAAGACGTGGAAGAATAAACATTTTAAAAATGTAAAGATCCGATTCTTTACGTGGGAAGGAGCCCTGCTTCTGACTGAAACCAACAGAATGAATATAAGGTTATCCGGTCCGCAGTTAAATAAATCACTTAGTGGTTTGGGGGTCGATGGCCAAGAGGTGTGTGTTGGTGTTAGCACAAGGGCGACATTTCCCATGGCGATCTCTGGGTTGGTGTGAGTTGATGGTCCGATACAAATGCAATGCATTTTTCTGCTTTGGCCTGTCAACTTTCATGCCAAATACAGTCTTGATTAAATTATGTTTAATCACACATTGAGGACACCGTCTAAGGATTTTATTCTCGTAGCTCAAAACTGCTATTTTTGTAGCATTTTTAAAATGTCAAGACAGCTGGAAAGAAAGAAATGTAATTGGGAACTATGATAAATATTTTTAAAAACTTTAAATAAAATGTTACTAAGTATTTCAAATCAAACTAAATCAGGTGGGAAAATACATACGTTCGAGCAGTTCCTGTCAAATTTAGGCTTTTTCAGCAAAAACGTATATAAATACTCGAACCTACAGTAAGTGGCTAAAGCAGCAAAGCATTTTTTTGTGTTTGTCCATCAAGCTTCAGGTGAGAGTCAGGAGGACGGTCAGTGTGCTGAGCTCAACAACACCAGGTGGCAGGAGTACCGGCAGCAGAGGGTGGAAGTCCAGTATCTGCTGCTGACCAGGAAAAACCCGGACTGCGCGCAAAAGTTTGACCAGGACTCCGTCGGCAAGCCCACGTCTTACTTTAACACGTCCCGTCCGACGAAGGTCATCATCCATGGATTCAGGTGAGTCGAAGGTTCAGAAGGAAAAATATTTTCTGAGTTGGAAAACAGAACGACATACAGTATGTGCAGTTTGGCTTAATGTGATCGTATGAATGGGTTTTATTTTATGGCTGAAGAGCCGAAGGAAAATTTCCATTAAAGTCTTTATTTTATTTGATCTGTCTCAAGGATTAAAAGGATCTAAATATGAAGATAGTTATTATTTGCTGAAATCCACACAACCACATGGTGCAGTAAAATGGTTAATCAGTTCCTTTTTATAACTCTAAAGGGCCAGTATTATCTGTTTTCCAGACACATAGTGCCATTTTATAGCACAATCAAGTAACTATGATACCTTCAGTTATAAAAATGCTCTATATCAAATGTGACTTAAAAGAAAATTTACTTCCTAATTTAACGCCTTGAAATTAGGCGTTAATTTCAAGGCGTTAAATTGTCTTGAAATTAAGACAATTTCAAGACAATTGTCTTGAAATTGGCTTTAAGGCCACTGTCTCTGCCTTAAACAGGCCACTGTCACTGTTTAAGGCCACTGTCTCTTTAAGAAACTCAAACTCTGTCAGAAACTCCACCTCCAGGAAGTCATCACAACATGGCTCCTCTATTAACCCTCTAGCAACATTTTTTCACTGAGAAGTACAGTAGCTCCTATATTGAGCTCAGCAGATGCTCAGTCCCACCGGGTGTTTGCTAATTGCTGCTGGCTAGTCTGAAGGAGCCGAGTGGAGGAGTAGTGGGGGAGGGATGCTCTGTGAGGCGGGAGCTTTTAAACTGCAGCTCAGAGGAAGAGCTGCGCCTTGAGGGCGGGGCTAAGTCCACCCAGGTGTTTCGCAAAGCTCAACGGTTGCCATGGAGATTAAAGGATTTCTCAAATACGAATGAAAGAATCAAGGCAACACTCCAGGTATGTTTTTGATGAGGGAATAAAATCCAGAAAGTGGATTTTACATAGTATTGTCCTTTTAATTGAAATTAAGAAGAAGAAAATGGTTAAAAGCTTGGAAAACATCCAGAGGCTAAACCAAACTTTTGACTCACAAGGCTCATAAAAGCTGTGGTGACACACTTTTGAACGGCTGTCCTGTTCTTCGATTACAGCACTCAGGCAAAGAGGGAGACTGTTTATACATCTTCCCGCAGACTGACTCGAAGGTTTCTTTGTGTTTATTTTTTGTATTTTTTTTTTTAAACTCTTGTAAACATGGCAGAGAAACTAAAGTTCTCAAATCAACGGAACAAAACTTCTGACAAACTTAACACCGCTCAACTCACGCCCTTATCAAAGCAATCTGGCAAATCTAAACCCACATTTTATTGATTTATTTATTCCTTTTATTTTTTTATGTAGTTTCTGCTTTCATGCACCGCGGTTGACCCGCTGCCTCGGTTCCAACAACAACTCCACTCTTTTCCTTGTCTGTTTTTGCTGCTCCAAACCCAACTGAACTCCTCCCCCCCCTTCCACACCCCCCAAACCTGCAGCGCCCTGGGAAGGAGGCCGTCCTGGGTTACGGACCTGGCCCAGGCCCTGCTCGAGGCTCAGGATGCCAACGTGGTGGTGGTGGACTGGATTTACGGCGCCTCCTTCGCCTACAACCTGGTGGTGGAGAACTACAAGGAGGTGGCCCTGCAGATCTCGGTTCTCGTCAACCAGCTACAGGTGAGAGGGATTACAGATGCTGGCGCTAGACGGATGGAAAGAAACGAAGCAGAGAATGCGGCCAGGTTTTTATTGTTTTCCTTTTTTTTCTTCCCCCCACACAAATCAGTTTCAGAAATTCAAAGGGCTTCAAAGAATCTCGTATCGGCACAAAGTAATTCCAACCAGGTTTGACTGACATGGTTTATGGTGCTGGTTTTTTAGTGCTTGTCTCAACCTAAAGTCATCCGTCTGTCTGTCCATCCATCTTTTGCAGTAGCTTATTAATAAAACACCAAATTCGAGTCTTGAATTAGATACAACATACATTTGGCAATGTTTGGTCATATTTTCCTGTAATGTAATTTATTTGTTTCGGACAGGGCACCTCAATCAACGTTACCCACAATTCATAGGAGTGTAAATATGCAGGAATTAGCACAATAGCTACATTTCATCCTTGGTTCTAAGACAGGTAAGCAGAAGAAACAAAAGGCCTCACTATGCAATGTTCACAGGACGCAAGTCGGCACACACAGTTCTATTAAAGGAACTATGTGTACTTTTAATAGAAAAAAATAACATTTGACAGAAGAAAGCATTTACACAAGAAATAACTAACCAGAAACGGTGTAAAAATAGGTTCCAAGATCCTCTGCCATAAGCTGTGGAAGAAGTTTTGAACTGGTTTGCTTTCCACCAATGCTTGAGGAATGTCTTTTCTGTTTCCATCTGTGCACATTTTGAAATATCGCATCAGAAAAGGCTCTAGGAAAGAGCAAAATTCAAAATAACTTCCTCAATTTTGCAAAAAAAAAAAAAGTTATTATTTTTTATTTTATTTTATTTTTTAGCATTTATGAGAAGGAGTTAATGTAAAGATGGAAACACATTTGCCGAATGCGTTCTGACGTAGCAATCTTTCCCGGCCTGTGGTCAGTCTGTGCCTCACTACAGGCACAGAAATCTGAACATTTCAAAGTCCAAACCTCCAGCTCAGAGGGGAGGAGTCTCTTCATTGTACTGATATGTGTGGTCTGTGATAGTTTGCGTAATTCCTTCAATATCTGGCTTTGCCAGTAGATGGAAAAATGCCTAATTTGCATTTTCCTTTCTTTTTTGTTTGTTTGTTTTTTGCAACATTTTAAAAGTTGGCTCAAAATTCGCATGACAAGTCAAGTAAACTTTATTAGGAGCAATTTGCTGCACAGACAGCAGCAAAGACATCAAAACAATCGCACAAGAAAATCAAAGATGAGTTCATATCACCCTGTCGCAATAATTAATTAATTGCAGGATCAATTAAAACAAGCTCAATAATTTCCACTTGTATGATTTATCGTTTTTCTCTTTCTACAAACAGCTGCATGATAAAAGTCTTCAGTCTCTAGCTTTAGTCTCAACTAGTCCCTTTTCTTGAAGAACAACTTTGTTTACAGAATGTAAAGTTTATTGAAATTTGAGAATGTGGTCTCAAAAACAACAATGTTATCGTTTATCGCGATACATTCTGGAGGGAATTTATCGTCCAGGGGAGTCGGTTATCGTGACGGGAATAAGTCCATATGAGTCCTGACTGTGTGGACCTGGACTTGACCAGACTTGACAGCAGCAGGGATAAAAAAAAATTTTTCAGCCTGTTGGTTTTACAACGCAGCGTTCTGTATCTCCGCCCAGACGGGGAAATTCTGCCCACACAGGAAAACTGGGATAAGCTGAAAATGACACCAACTGGATAGAAACACAGCCTGTGTCGTATGGAAATGACAACAAGTTATAAAAAAAAGAAAAGTGAGATAACTTGTATTCCTTCTTTTTTTGCCCTTGACACAATTACGCCCTGGGCAATGAGCCATACCGCTGATACCAAAAATTGCCACTGATGGCTTGTGTGAAAAAAAAAACCTTTAAATAAAAGCTCTGACTTTTCTTGCTATGTATCATGGAGCTACTGCCAGATCTCCAACTAAGGCAGGCTGCCTCGGCCAAATATCTCAGATTTTTTGGGTAAATTCTGTGGCGCGAGTCCTAATTCAGAGATATCACATCTAAATACTGTGCGCTTCTCTGCTTACAACGTCATGCAGATGCTATGCCATGAATCATATTTTTAGAAGATACATCGACTTATGAGGTTGTAAAGGGGTTGAATGGAATCAAGCTCAAGGGTGCGAATACTTTTGCGCCGCTCCGAGGAAGAGCTTTTGTTTTACACACACACACACGCCCACCCACCCCCACACACACACACACACACACAAAAACATGACCGTGAGAAGAGAAGCGAGGAGATTTATATAGGTAGAGATAGTGGAAGCGAGTCTACTGGGTTCACTCCTTGCAGCAGCCAAAACAAGAATCCGGCTGGAGCCAAAGCGCGTCGGCAGCCAGAGATTTCCAGGAAAGTAAATCCGAGTAGTATGGGAGTCAGGCTGACCTTCCCAGCTCCACAGAGTGATGCAAACATGACCTTGAGTGCCTGCCTTCCCTTTCCCCGGCTGTGTTTTAAACGCTCACAGCAAAGGCTATCAATAATACCGGAGAGAGCGGCTCAACATATTTACTACCTGTAAGTTTGGCGGGACGGTGCTGATTTTGGAGAGTTCTGCTCTCACCGCAAAGCACCAAAGCAGGCGCACGCGTTATTGTTTTAAGACATTCCTGCGATTGTTGATTGTGTGTCGCTGGTTTGTCGTAAATAATGCAAGACAGATGGGGAAAAAAACAAAAAGAGAGAGAGGAGGGAATTTTATTTTGTCAAGTTTATCATGTTTTCTTTGAAATTCTGCAGAACAGTCATAACCTTTTAGATGGGGTTTAAACTTTATGGCTTTGTAAGTAAAAAATTTTATGAAGCAAACGGAAGAAGATGAAGGCCACTAACCAAAGAAAGAAGAAATCTGACTTTAAACTCAGCTTTCTAATTCTGTGTACATCTATGTCAAAATCCAAGTAAATAACCAAACATGCTTTGATGCATGTCAATTATGGTGTTAGCAAAAACGTCACAACTCAAATATTCTCCTTGTTATTGGACCTGCATTTTATTCATACTGAAAGCGTTTGATAGATCTGAGTTTTAAGACTTGGTTTGGCTGACGGTGCATAAATAATTTAAACAATTCTGGTTCTGAGAAAAAAAAGTCCGAAATTTGAGATTGGAGTCGGAGTCCTACAGCGTCAAATTCAGGCCATTGTAGGCAGGAAAAAAGAGAATAGTAGGAAACATTTTTCTGGAAAAATCAAGGAAATGTCTGAGTTTGAAAAGTTGGAACGTTTTCTAGAAAAAGCACTGACATTTTTAAACTAATCTAAGAAGTTTTTGAGAAAAAATGGGAATTTCTGAGTTAGAAAAGTGGAAAATTTGCTAGGAATAAAACAATGCAAATTTCCAGAAAATTTCCAAAAGACGAAAATGTTCAACTTTTAAACCAGTAATTTCCACGTTTTTTTTTTTTCTCTAAAATTTCTGAGACCAATCTCACAATGTCAGTGTCTTTCTAGGATATTTTTTTATTTTTCAAACTCAGAAATTTCCTTGTTTTTTTGTTTTTTTTTCTATAAAATTTCTGGGCTTCATCTCAATTTCTGAGTTTTTTGATAGAAATTTTCTCCTTTTTTTTCTATCTACAATGACAGTAAAGGCCAGAATATTTTCCTCTTTTTTAAGTGATTTTTTTTCAGTGGCTCTAATCCTCTTCCGTAGCTTATAGTGATAACTTGGCAGTAAAAATCTTGTTTTCAGCAGAGACACGGCTGCAGACTGGAATCCTTCCACTTGATCGGGGTCAGTCTCGGAGCCCATGTGGCCGGCTTCGTGGGGACGGTGTTCGAGGGGAAGATCGGAAGAATCACAGGTGAATCCGCAGGGCCCACTCCTGACTGATGAGCTCAGGAAGTGACCAGTCTGCAGTTCTTCTCCTCTGATTTATAAAAACCACGGAGAAGCAACCTGCAGAGCTGCTGTTTGGAGTGTCTGGTGTCCTCCAGCTGCCTCCACAGTCAGAGTCTCGCTTTCAGCCTGGGGATGACATTAGGAGATTAGCAGAGCTCTTCAGATGATCTACGCAGCCCACAGCACAATGCGGCGCTGTTGACCTGAGCATGAGAGGCCCTGCTCGCTGACTGGGGAGGATTTGCTTCAGTTTGAATGTTTCAGAGGCATCACTGACACGGGCCTGAAAATATTTATGCTGGGATTAAAAAAAAAAGGTGACAATGTCATAAAAAATTAGCACTTAAAGTTGAAATGTGTTCTGTATGTCGGCTGTAAAAAGATTAATCTCAGACATTTTCAGAGAAAAAAAAAAAAACAAGGAAATGTTGGAGCGCCAAAAGTTGAATATTTGCAATAAAAAATGCTGAAATTTTTATACATCTCAGAAAATTAAAAAAAAAAAGAAATTTTGTATCTCCAAAAGTCAAAAAGTTGCAAGGAAAAACTCCTACATTTTGAGATTAATCCCAGGAATTTTCTAAAAAAAAAAAAAACAACCAAAAAACAAGAACATTTCAGAGCTCCAAAAGTTGACAATTTGCAATAAAAAATGCAGAAATTTTGAGATACATCTCAGAAAATTAAAAAAAAAGATATTTTGTATCTCCAAAAGTCAAAAAGTTGCAAGGAAAAGCTCCAACTAAAGAGGACATTTCAGAGCTCCAAAAGTTGAAAATTTCAGAGAAAAAAACTCAGAAATTTTGAGATCAATCTCAGAAATTCTCCAGGAAAAAAACATGGAAATTTTGGATCTCCAAAAGTTGAAGATTTTCAAGAAAAAGTCTCAGAAATGTTTAATTAAATCTCAGAAAATTTCTAGAAAAACCAAGAGAATTTCAGATCTCCATAAGTCAAACATTTTCATCTTCCGAAGCTCAGAAAATGTCCAAGTTTCCTCCAGAAAATGTCTGAGATTAATCTCTAAATTTCTTGAGTTTTTTGGCGAAAATTTACTCCTTCTTTTGTATGTTCTACTTACAATTGTTCCGCTTCAAAATCAGAAATGCTCGTTAAAATTAAATTTTGGGGAAAAAAAAAAGAAAATCTTTCAAAATTCAAAACACTTTCCTCTGGATCATTTCATGAGGATCCAGCCTTCATGTTTAAAAGCAGGTTTTATCTGAGTTATCATGGTTAATTTAGCTGTGAAAGGCAGATAGAAAAGTTTCTAAATATTTTAATTCCCATTAAAAGACGTGTTAGAGCCTCAGATTTATGCTTAACTTTTGTGCTAATATGATAACAAAAAAAGTTGAAATCACTGATTGAAGGTTGGAGGTTTTTAAACCTCTCCTCCCATCCTCCTCATTGTTTGTGGTGGAAAGATTAACTTCTTCCAGTTGTTTTAGACATTTTTAATTGTTGCTATGGCTACTGATACACGTTTAGACGAGTAGCTGTTTCCTTGTAGGCGTTTCCTGCTCGATGTCTGACTTTATTTCTATGTCTTTCCTGTTATTAAAGTTGCTCAGAGAAGTGAGACTTAACATCATGCCATATTTATACCGAGGTGAAATGGAGTCAGACATTTATAACATAAAAGTTTCCCAGCACTCAGAAGTAGCGTGATTTCTGAAAGCAACATCACTGACCAAAACACAGGCAGCTTGTGCTTGAACTCTCTCTCTCGTGTTGCTGACTTCAAACCAACCAAAGACTCTTCTAGTCTAGAGCAAATTAAGAGACTCATCATCAGTTATAACAGTAACAGAGGGTTGGTGTCAATATGGCGGAAAAACATATCATGATATAAGCGTTTGTGATTATTGATTCATTTTCTTTGTTTTAAATACTTGAAGCACAGCCAAACTGGTGTCATGACCTTTCCTGTTTCATCCACGGTTTTTACTTGACATGATTTTTGTTTTTTATTATTTTCAAGCGGTTATGAGTCACGGTGGCGAAACCTGAAACTGTTGCTGCGCTAAGTGACTGAATAGGTTGTTGCTAGGTAACCAAAGAGTGAGTGAGTTGCTAGGTAACCAGAAAGCGAGTGAGTTAGTTGACGCGACCAACCTGGGTGAGAGATTGAGCAGCTAAAGACTTTCCTCCGCCTACAGCCCCCAGAATGCCGTGCGGTTCCAGATGGGAGTTCAGTGAATATTCTTTTTATTGAACATTGGATATTCTATCAGTTGTATTTTCTATTGGCATAGAAATGCGTCTATAGTTGCATGTGTCGCGCTACATCTTGTTATTGATTTATTGTTCAACTTGTTGCTTGGCAGGAAGTTGCTCTTCTACACACAGTCTAACGAGTTTGGGTTGCTTTATTCTGTTACTAAATAAAGTACTTTTATATTTGATTGTAAACTTGGATGGTCTGAAACATTTGGGTGTGACCAAAAAGTGGAAACAGAACATTTTTGTTCCTGTTTTCCTCATAACTGAATGAATGCATTAGAAGTCAGGCTTTAAGTGCTGCAGTTCTTCTCATCAGAACTATTGCCTTCATTTATTGAGAAAGACCTTCACCGCATCTAAAACTTCTCAATCTCTCAGATATAAGAGCTCAGCGGTCAGCCATGTGCAGAAACAAATTCCGGACGTTCCCGACTGTTCTTTGTCCCTCTGGTCCCGCAGGTCTCGACCCCGCCGGCCCCATGTTTAAGGGGGCCGACACCTACGACCGGCTGGACCCCACCGACGCTCTGTTTGTGGACGCCATCCACACCGACTCTGATCGTGAGTCCACCTCCCACTCGCGTTTCCTTACTGTTGGATCGGGATGCGACGAGCCTTCGTCCGAAGACTTAAACTACGCGCTTCATATGTAAAACCTCCTGATTCCTCTTACGTTTAATGTCTCTCTGAATGCCATAATTTTAGTTTGGTTTACTACCTTAGCTCTCCATGAGAAATTTTGCTGGAAGGAAGACATGGAAACTATAACGTCTTAAAAGTATTTGTTTCAGTCTTTTCTGCTTCCTCCCAAGTAAAAAATCTCGCCAGTATTTCTCTTTCCCCCCCTCTCTCTCTCTCTCGCTCTCTTTTTTTTTTTTATTGCCAGATTTTGGCATCTCCATTCCTGTCGGTCATGTGGACTTCTTCCTGAACGGTGGGATGGACCAGACTGGATGTGCTCGTTCCAGATTTGCCTCAAGTGGGTTTTTGAACAGCCCTTTTTGTTAACTCTGATTTTTCATCAGTATGTTGTAGTAATAGTCAACAGCCTCTCACCTGAGGGGGGAGATTTTATTTACATTTTTTTCCTCCCCTCTCATTTTGATCTAGTGTCTGTCAAAATCCGGCTCCTGTGTGTTGTCAGTTTTTCTACTATTTCCAGTGTACGGCTATGTGATTTGTGACCACATGAGGGCGCTGCACGTCTACATGAGCGCGCTTAACGGCACGTGCCAGCTGATGGGGATCCCGTGCGCCTCTTATGAGGACTTCCTGAAGGGAAGCTGCGTGGACTGCGGGGTCTTCAAGGGCAGATGTCCAGCTATAGGTAAGGACTCTCAGTCTCTCACACTTGGTCTTATTAGAAAGCATAAAAGTAAAAAATAAAATGCAGAAACCCATCTTAGATGCTTTCAATTTGTAGCACATTTCAGCAACAATACAGTTCGAAGTGCTTTACATCATAAAACATCACACAGTCACCAATTATGTAACAAGGAATAAACATTATATTTTGTCAAATACCATAATCAAAATCATCATTACTCATCAAATATGTTGATCAATGTCCCGGTTACTTCTAATAAAAACAGGTGCCTTGATTTAAAGAAAATCAGTGTTTCAGCTGTTTTGCAGTTTGCTGGACGTTTGAGATGTATAAAAACGTAATGCTGCTTCTCCATGTTTAGTTCTGGTTCCTGCTGGGAACTTTAGTCATTCAATCCTGGAAACGTTCTTCAGGTGACAGAAGGCCTTTATGTGTAACTGTCTTTATGCGTCTCTGAAGGTTCAGGTCAGAGTTCCTCACTACTCCCAGGTTTCAGGCCTGATTTGTGTAACTGTAATAACTGAAGCTGTGCGTTGACTCTAGATCGCTCCTTTTAGGTCCAAAGATAATAACTTCAGTTTTGTTTCTGTTCAGCTGGAGACAGTTGTGGCAAATAAACACATTGATCTGTTCTGGGAATCTGTGCAGTGATTGGATGGATCCACAGTCCCATAGTGACATTGTAATGCAGAACTGTGTATCATCAAATCTTAACTAATCTTATTTCTTGATATAACCTGAGATGGAGAGAGCATGTAGATGTTAAATGGAAGGGGTCCCAGGATTGAACCTTTGGGGCATCCCGCATGTGACTTCTGTCCGCTCCTACTGAGCATGCTACGTTTAAATTGTTGGAGGCACTTTTATATTTATGCATCATGACACTTTTAACCCCAACTCTTATTCTGCCAGTGTTTCATCTCCGCTCTTTATGCTATTTTATTTTGGAGAACACAGATGTATGTGATTACCAGGGCCGGATTTACAAAGATGTGAGCCCTCGGGCTGGAGCCAGTTATGGTACCAAATCCACTACAAAATAATTCTTCTAATAATGCAAATTACAATACATTAATATATTGTTTTATACATAAATTGATCCATGGTAGGTTCAATTTATGTATAAAACATAAATAGCCCCATTTTATTCCACCAAAAATTTAAATGTTCAAATATTTGAATAGTGTTTTTTCATAAAAGTCACAATATTTTGTTACAATTCATATAAGTTAAGTCCACGGGCAGAAAATCATAACATCTTGTGTCTTCTTCCTGCTCGGTTTTGAACAGATAATGTAAAATTGCATGTCAGTTGGGCATGATAATGTGTTTTCATTTTTATTATTTTTCTTCTTTCTTGCTTGTACTTTTGTCTGTTTGAAATAAATAAAAAATAAATAAAGTGCAATCCAAAAGAGGCATTTATTAAAAAGAAAAAAAGAATAGTAATAAAAATGTTTATGCCCCCATTGAGCTGAAGCCCTGGGCTACTGCCCTACAAGCCCTTTGTAAAGTCTGATGACTTTATCAACACTATTAGTTTCTGTAAATAAATTTAATTTGCAACCCTGATCAGAACTGTTGGTGTTGAGGTTTTACCCAGACGTTACACACTACATGTACAATCACAACACAGAAATGGAAAACCGTACGGCCTGTTTGAGGAATATTGTAATTTATGTCATAAAATAACAGCAACAACTAAATATATCCTTTAACACCAGCGGATTCGGTCTGTCGGTCTGGTTTTACCACATTGCAGCTTCCATCAGCACCTTTTTTTTTTTCTTTTTTTTTTGTAACTTTCCAACCCAGTTGCACATTCCTTTGGCCTGGAGTACATTATTTTTTATAACTTCACAATATTTATGTTGAAATTGTGCCCTTACTGTAAAATATCTTAATGTTTTATTCTGTTTTTATAAATATTTTATGTTCAATGTTTGCTGTGATCGTCTGCCATTTTGCAGCACAGAAATTTCCCCATTTTCTGATAATGAATTATCAATCAATCAACCAATCAATCAAATTTTATTTGTATAGCACATTTCAGCAGCAAGGCATTTCAAAGTGCTTTACATCACATCAAACACAGAAACACAATGCAACATAGAATCAACAATCAAACCACGACATTAATTCAGGTTCCATCAATAAATTTGTAATTGATTACGTTTCAAGTACAATCCTAAACAGGTGGGTTTTTAGTCGAGTTTGCATCCATAGAAGGTTTACCTGTTACACTCCTACTGTGTTATATGGAACAAAATACCTGTTGCTACTTTTATTCCCACTCACGCTCACAATCACACAGTTTAAAACGATGTAAACAGCATTTTAATGGGCTTCTGGCACAAGGCTCACCTCTTTCACTGAATTTCGAGCAGGGACTCCGCCGTCCCTCACGGATTTTTGTGCAATTCTATGGTACCTGTTAGTGTCTAGAATTTACAGGGTTTGTTACGTTTCTATTCTCTATTCTGTTATTTTTCTGAATTATGTCCCACTATAGTAAGTAGTGCTGGCGGTGTGTGTTTCAGGTTTGCAGGAAAAGAGCGGGATAGCCATGTCACCCATTCCCGAACAGCAGAAGGTCTTCCTCCTCACGACTTCTTCGGCACCGTTTTGTGGTACGTTCAGAACTTTTCCAAACATTCTGCAGCTCTTCAGTCAACCAGATGAAATGTGTGATGAAATGAAATCAAACTTTCCTCACCTAGCGCATCATATTCTGCTGACGCTGGAAGTTTCCCCCTTGGATAAGAGTGCAGAGGTGGAGGTGACGCTGACGAATTGGAGCCAGGGAACGGAGCACCGCTTCAGACTGTAGGTTCTACCTAACTATCCTTCAATTCAGATCATCAGAGACTCATATCACTTATGGACGTTATTGTGGCCCAGAGGTTTAATCTTTCTTCTTTCTGACTCTTTTGGTGAATTACAGATTTCTTTTGTTTTTCCTTTGTGTCAAAAATATCAGCGTGTAGGCCTGTGGCGCCCAAACCTTCTGCCACATTGGCCAAAATTAACAAAATGAAAACACTAGAAGGGAACAAAAATTGTACTTTTTTTTTCAATAGAAAATTTTCAAAAATATTTTGTCGGGTTTTTTTTGTTTTTTTTCCTACATACTCACCAAGAACTGTCCAATATTTTTAATAAAATGAACAAAGTAGTCAAATATTTGGAGAAATGGATCGCAAAGTGAAAAAAACCACTCAAAACATAAAAAGGGAAAATACAAGAAGAGCAGAATGTGGGTCAGTCTTAAAAAAAAAAAATACTTGATGTATTCAGTTCACTTTAAAAAGGCGGTGTTATGAAAAATTGACTTTTAAAAACTGGTAAAAACATTGTTAAATGGTTAATAGAGGATCCATGTAATGATGACTTCCTGAAGGCGGAGTGTCAGAGAGACCAGGAGCTTCTTAAAGAGACAGAGGCCCAATTCAAGGTGTTAAATTACAAGCTCAAAAGCTTTTAAGTCATGTTTAATATATATATATAGCATTTTTATAACAACTGAAGGTACTTGATTATGCTACAAAATGATACTATATCCCTGGAAAATACATGATGAATGTGTGCATCAAAGTCTGCTACCGAGTAAAAGCTCCTCCATGTATATATTTCTACTTACGATGAAACTAGGATGAAAGAAAAACAATGTTAAAAGTTAATGAAAGGCATATCTTAAGTTACTTTTTTCCTTTTTAAGAAGATTTTAATGTGCCATAAAAACCCCCCACATCAACCACACATGAGATTTAAGACACCCTTCATCCTATTAGACGCTCAATATTCCAAACGGGGGCGCATTGTTAGAATCGTCCACACGTCACAGATGTATCTTCATTTGAAACGTTGCACATTCTGTCTCATTTCTTCATGATTGGACCAAAGTGAATCCCGTTCACGGATAAGCTAGCATAAAAAGTCCTCAAAGTTGCTGTAGCGATTACTAAAAAACCGATTCAGTTTTCACTTTGAGAGAATCTAAATGTGTGGAACTGGAATATTTTTCCAGCTTTGATCGAATTTCTTTTTCCTGAGTCAGTGTTTGCTGCAGCCTCACATTAGGCTGTTGGTTTATTAGCGCTAACCCGGTGAGATTATCACTCTGCTGTGGACGCCTTTCATCTTGCAGACGCTAATCCCTTTAATTCAGATGCTCAGCCTGTAAACGCCCTCCCCCTCTCTCCGAGATTCCAGCTGTTCCGCTTGGAGGACAGAACCTCTGGGAACCAACATCCAAGTAGCTGATGTCTCGTTTCCCTCCTGTTAGCATTTCCTGAAGCTCCTGACCTGTATCCACACCACTTTCATACTTCAGGCAAATATAACAACAAGCAGGCCCACCTGTGTTCCCTCTAAAAACTGAGCGTAACACCTCAGGTACCACAAATAACGCAAACATAAAGAAACACGTTTGTTTTTTTTTTTAGACTGATGCACGCTGGAACAAAACTGATCCCCACGCCCCTTGTGCTTGCAGTTAAATCTAAACACATTAATTTAGGATAAAGTAGTCCAAATATCAGTGTGACATTTTTTCCCCCCAGATTCCCCCTTTATTTAGCCTGGGGTGATGGATAGTAATGCAGCTGCCTTACCAATGTGCTCGTAAGCAAATTCTTTGCATGCATTTCCGCCCTGAAGGGTGAGCTTCTATTCTGAGCCGAGAGGTGCTCAGCTCCGGCCAGGTGCGGCAAACCGAGGCAGGAACGCTGAGAAAGCACAAGCAGCTCTGAACGAGTTCGCTGGAGTTCACCGGGATTTTCTTTTTCCACTTTTCGGCTTTTCTTTTAACACGACAGACAAAGCTCGGGACCTTAAGATGTCTTGTAGTGGGTGGCCGATTGTAAATTGTGGGATTTGTTAGGTTTCTTTTAATATTTTGGGCACAGAAAATGCATTTTGTGTACAAAAAAAAGCCATACATGCATGGAAAAGAATAAGCGACAACATGCCTGAAAAATAATTAGAATTTTAATGTTCAGTTAAAGTTGATGATGATGATGAAAAAACCGGTTGTATATTGTAATATTGTGCCTTATATTAGAGTAGAAAGTGTCCTATTTGAAGGATGTGCTGCTTGGCTGTGAGGTTTTGTTTAAAGGGGATAAGCAGCTAACTTTAACTTGTAACTTTTATTTAAAACATTTTTTTTCTTTTACATATTTATTGAAATTGTCACAATCTGGTGATTATCTGGTATAAGAACGATAATCTGTGAAAATATTGAGCTCCTCTGTCTCCTCCCATTGTGAATTAGAAACAACCCATTTACATTTAGCAGCACTTGCATGAGATTGATTGACAGCGCAAAAACCCGCCTCCTGGCTCTGATTGGTTGTTTGTGGTGCATTTCTTCAGACAGCAGTAGCAGCTCAGGGAGGAGGTGGAGGAGATTGATCTTTTCGCAGATTATCTGTCTAATATTATACCGTCATGACATGGTGACAGTTTCAACAAACATGTAAAAAACATATTCTGTATAAAAGTTACATACTGCAGCTTTAAGTTGGTCATACGTTTTATTTTTAAAGAGACAGTATAGAACTCAAGCGTGTCACCGTTTGATGTGTCGTTCCATTTTAGAGCTTTCTTGGCACATCAAGATTGGATAAGAAAGCATATTAAGAACGGTGCCTTGCTATTTTGTTGTCTCCGTTCAGCACAAATCCTCATTAGTTGGTCCCAGAGGCTAAAGCTGCCTTAGCACATTAGCCGTTAGTGTGCTAAACCCTCTACAGACAAAATGGCTCCGATTCCCAAAAATGATTCAAAGTAGTTTTTCCAAACACTGATTTATGAAGCTTCTAACTGTTGTCATGTTTTCAGTGGAAGGTTGTTTTACGAAGATGTTGATGATTATTTACATGTGAATTAGAGGTACGATGCAGAGTCCCAATGACAGGTCAACTCAAACTGAAAAATGGATCAGTTCAGAGTAATGATCTAAATGAAGAGTGTAAAAATCAATAAAACTGTTAAGTTTAAATTATGTAAATTATTTTCTTTTAAGTAAAAACATTACATAAGTCGCTGTGAACAGAACATCCTTAACATCACGCTTTCATAATGTGTTTCCTCTTATGAAGATGATTGGTGGTGCAACGCCCCCTACCTCCATTTCCCATGTTTGCAATCATCAGCTTCTCTGTAAATAAGCACCCAATACAAACGTAATGGTTTCATAGTTCATAAAATTATTTTTTAAATTACTGCTGTGACTCTTTTAGGAGTTGTTTCAAGAACCTAAATGTTCTTAAAACGAGGTCTTTACCCTCTTGGTCTAACGTTTGACTTCAGCCTGCAGTTCATCTGAATTTATGCAAAGTAAAGACACACAAGCGACGATGTCTATGATTGTTCAAAAGCTTTTTAACAACGACGTTTAGTGGCGTTATCTTCACACTCTGCGTTTCCTGCAGTAAGCCTGAAACGACGGTGTACAGGAGGGTGTTGGCTCACCCTGCGGCCCTGTGCCAGATCGACTCCATCAGGCTGAAAAACACGGGCGCTCGCCTCTACAGGCAGGGAGACGTCCACGTCAAGTCTGTGTGCGTCTCGGAGCTGCCGCTCCACAGGTTGGTGCTCGTTCAGCAAGCTGGCTTTTCAGCTTTCCCTGCCGTCCCATGAACAGAGACAATGTACGGCTCTTTGTACTGACTGTAGGTTATTCTAATAATGAAGGTCACACACTTTTAGTAGATTGTTTCTTATTCCAAGTTCTGCAGAGCAAACATAAAATGTTATCATTAATTTTTGTCTCATTTCTAGTTCAAGTATTTTAGCAGACTTAAAACAAAGGAAAAACTAACTTGTAAGTAATTTTTCAGCAAGAAACATGGGCTTGTTTTAAGGGAATAAGTCCCTAATATTGATGAAAAAGTACAAGTACACTGGCAGATTATTTCACTTAGAACATGGAAAAAATGCCTTGTTATAAGTGAAATAATCTGCCAGCGGAACTAGTCGTTTTTAAAATGATTATTAAGGGATTATTGATGAAAACAAGCTCCTGTGTCTTGCTGAAAAGTGAATCAGAAGCTAGTTTTGTCTTATTTCAGGTATATTCGCACAAGAAACTAAACCAAAAAGACTTGATTTTGTGTTTTTGCAGTGTGTGACTAAAACTGAGAGGACTCTGATGGGTGTTTTAAACGTCAATATACATAATTGCGTCCAACTTGTTGGGGGAGATGTGGAGATGCTCCAAATATGTTAAATATTTGTCACTGAAATAAGAAGAGATGCATTTAAGATGGATTTAAGAACAGAATATGGCAATTGTCCAGGGCGCCACTCCATCAAAGGGTGGCAAAAAGTTATCAATTGTGCTTATGAGTTTTTTTATGGCTTTTTTTGTGCCTGTTTAGTCAATAGAAAGTGTGTGTACTTATTTTCACTGGTGAATAGAGAGAGGCTCACATCCAGCAGTATTAATGTAAAATTCTCCATGTTTCCCATGGAGGTGTAAAAGCCTCTCCACAAAACATTTGAATAATTTCTGACCTGGTTTAGCAGAGCGAGAAAATTCTTTTTACAGGTGTTAATCTGCAAACATTTTCAGTAATGTTTTTCAGATTGTGTTTTTTTTATTTAATTTTTTTTCCGCCAGGCACGAGGCGCCGCTGTGTGTGAACGACATCGACATCAGGCGGGGTGTTCCCTGGTCGCACGACTTCGTGCAGGTGTGTGGCACTTCGTGACGGGCGAGTCCACGCCGAGGACAGCGAATAGAAATAACAGCGGAGCTACATCAAAAATTAGACATAGGCGTGTTACCCTGGAGGCCGTTTTGCATCGTCGTCGTCTTGTTTGGGTCAGAGAAAAAAGCCAGTGAGTTTTGAGGTAATGAAACATTTTGGTAACTTAGATACTTAATCCATCTGATTTTCCATCAACGTGACCTAAACTGTGACCTGTTGGGTTTTGTTTTCATTTCATTTCTGAATGAAGCGATTTTTCGGAGACGAGTTCTGTCTCTGAAAAATGTTTACAAGAGGAAACTTATTGTATAACTCTTATTCTCTTAGATCCGCCTTCAATAATAAACAAAGCATCACTGTCTTTCTTTTTTTTTTTTTTTTTTTTAGTTTTACAAGGTAGCAACATTTCCAAAAGAGGAGCAAAAACAGACCAAGAGGAAGTGTTTTTCTTTTCTTACAGTCAATAATTATGGAAACATTTTTAGCTGTGGAAAAAAAAAAACCAAACACAAAATAGTTCTTCTCGTAGTGATTTACAGTCAGTGAAGCGCCAGAAGTCTGGATTGTACAATCATCACGGTCTGTATAATCCTGTCAAAAAAGAAAACATAAAACATATGCACAGAAGACATTTGGAAAACATTCACTGCACAGCTTTATGGAGAAATGTTGGCCCCATGATTGTTTTATTCTTTTCTTTCGTTATCAATAACAGAAACGGCTCAATTTATCGTTTTAATTTGCATACTACATCGCCTGTTGTAATAAAACTCAACATGTGAGCTGCAGGCACGTATTGAGTCATCTGGGAACAAAGGGAAAAAGGACATCTGCTAGAGAAATTCACCATCAGAACCACAAGCTTTCACACGTTTATGAAATTAGAGCAAGACATCGAAGAAAAACTAAACCATTAACTTCGACAAAATACGAGGGGACAAAAAAAAAACAACCCCAAATGGATGAATTCATCGAAAGCGTCCTCCGTCCTCCAGGAGGATCAGGATTCAGAGAAATGGAAAGAAGTACGTTTCCTCATTACAGAAACAAGGAGAAATATGCAACTCTCATGAAAAGTTTTCCTCACTTGTTCTCCCAGATCCCAGTTAGTGCTGGGATTGGTTTCCCATCTAGTTCCAGTGAATCAGATCCAGAGGATCCGTGCGAGACTCATTAGGATAAACAGTTTCATTTGTGAGACAAAACAGTGATTAAGTAGAGTAGAAGTGAATCTTAAATCAATACGTGGAAAATTAATGTTTTGAAAATGGAAAGTATGATAAATCCCTCCATGAAGGTCTTAACTAATTGAGTTTATTACCATTAGTGGGATGCATTATCTACAAAGTGAAGAAATTCATCATCGTCAGTAGAAGAGCTTGTGACGATAATTCTGAGGTTTTGTTTTGCTTTTCTTTTGATTCACGCAGTCCCTTTAAAAACCAAGAAAAACTCTGTTGAAGGTGAACAGCTTCTGGCAAAAACATCTATCAGTGTCAAAAGTTGGATTCAAAATAGAGTTAAGGAGGCTAACTACGGTTTTCTACTAGATTTTTACACATAATCTAACAACATTTTCCCCTAAATGCTTTGGCACATCTGACTAAAAGGTTCCTGCTGAAGATCAGTCAGGATTACGTGATGTATTTCTGTTTGCTAAATGCAAGAATGAGCTAATTCCTTTGTATTTTCTTTCATTTCTGAGATTCATGTAGGTCTGCTTAACGTATGATCTTTAAGCTGGATAGCTTGTGTCAGAGGTTTTGGGTTTCCTTCCACAAGCTCGTCAAAATAGTTAGCTAGACATTAGCATTAGCATTCCTCTTGACAAAACGAGTTTTGCTACATTTATATACTACCTCTTTTTTTTCTGCATTTTTTACGGTTTGGTGATGGTCACTTCAAAAAAATCGACTTGTTTTCCTCAAGCCCCTTCTCAACTTAAATTTGGTGATATTCTGGTCGTCCAATCAGAAGATCCGTTTGTGACCAAGCTTTACTCGACGTGATGCTGCCAACACTGTAACTTATTGCTGGCGTGTTGCTCTCATGCTAGCAGTGTTCTTTATATTTTTAACTAAATTTAATTGTAGTTATTGTAGCCAAAATTCTTAATATTAGTAGAGATGCACCGATCAGATATTAATATCGGTATCGATCCCGATATTATTTTTTTTTAATTATAGATTGGGTATCTGTGACAATGTGCCCAATCTGTAAGGGTAGATCTATTAAATCTAATTCTATGCTTTGTACTCTGAGCGACATCATGTTGTTGCTCCTTCTTTATTATTTACATGTTTGACCAAGGTAGATAGCCTGTTGTTTTGGTCATTTTCAGTTTATCATTTATTTCACATCGGCTCTTATACTGAACAAATTAAAGTCGTGGTGTTTTTACATGTTAGCATGTGAAGCTGCTGGTGCATTTAAATGTGCAGAATTATCAAAGAAAGTTGTAATTTGGTACTTTTAGGTCTGTGTTTTAAAAAAAAAGAAACATTTCAAGTCAATTCAGCACTGTTTTTCTGTATCGGCTGGTTCTAAACCTCAAATATCGGTAGCGGTATCGGAAGTGAAAATAGTGGATCGCGTCTTCAAGTTTCTGTTTCATCAAACCACAGAACCTGTCTCCATGATTAAGGTTTTTATCTGCACTGGAAGACTGTTACACGTCCTTATGGGTAATAGCTTCTTCCTCCGAATGTCCTTTCGTCTCTACTAGGTATTTTGTTCATGTTCTGGGTTTCATTTAACACCAAAACCCTTCTCTCGGCTGGCACAGAAAACCGCTCTCTTTCATAAACCGTATGATATCTGGATATTTCTACAGCGTTTTTAACAGAGAAGTGTGGCAGAAAAAAAATTAACTCATTCAGAGTGAGGAAACAATTTTTTTATGCAGTGTGTAAATATATGGTTTTCACTGAACCTAAATCCACTTAAAAATCCTTGTGTACCAATAAAGAAATAGTTCGCTAGCATCATTTGAAAATAAAATAATCTAAATAGCGCATCAATTAGTTCAAATGTTCTTTAAAATGTGACACGAGAAACTAATGGGGCGTGGTTAGGGTGAGGGGAGCGTGTGTGTTATCAGCATCATTCAGCAAAAGGATGCAGGGAAAAATAACAAAGACGAAATGTCCCACATGTTTGGGGCTGGAGAAGATGCGAGCAAGAGTCTGCTTCGTTCTGCTGCACTGAAGACAGAAGAAGAAGAAGGAGCTGGCTTCACAGCTTGGGCGTGTCGGTGGGAGCCAGCGGAGCTCTGCGTCTCTGGAACCGAGGAGGTAAATTCCCATCACCGGCACCTCCTGCAACGGTGAATATCAGAGGGTTTTTTTTAGATTCAGATCTCATTGAAAAATGTCCTTAATTCACTCATTTCATAGTTTCCTATGAAATAAATGATTAAATTCAAAAATCTGTTTTTTCCCTCAGTTCAGCTAAATAAAACGGGTATAGAGTCAAAAATAAAAAAATTTTTGATAAATATCTACAGCTGGAAATCTGCCATAATTTAAAAAAAAACAAAACAACATTTCTGTTACTATTTTTCTTTTTTTTTTTTCCCCTACATTTTCTTTTATGGAATGTTGATATTTGCACATCGTTTCCAGCCTGTTAAGAAAAAGAAATTAACCTAAATAAAGATTATTGGTACTTTTACAGTCATTATGTTGTGGAAATTAAATACAAGTGTTATACAAAAAAAAAAAAAAAAGACAATGAAAAATAGATCAAATATGCAGTCACTGAAAAAAAAAAAGACAATGGAGCTCCAACTTTTAAAATGAAGTAGTTAATTTGTTAGATGTAACAACAACAATGCAACACAAGCCTTTTTCTGGCATCGGCCACAAACTTGGCAACGAAAGCAGCAAATAAAACAAGTATGGTAGTAAAATTACTCACATCCGCTCAACTTTCACATTTTGTCATGCTACAACCAATAAATTTTCTCTGGGTTTTATTTGACCAAAAATAAGTAACACTTCCCAGATTATGTATAAACCATTCATCGCTCACAGTTATCCGATTCCTTGCGTTGAATTTGTTTTATGTGATTGTCATGTGACAGAAAATGAAAAGGTTTAAGAGGTCTGTCACAATAGGACATTTTGCTGGACGATAAATTGTCCCACAAATTATTGCGATAAACAATAATATAATCGTTTTGAGACCATTTTAAAGTAATATAATGGTGACGGCATAGTAATGATGCACACATTCTCAAAGATCAATAAACTTTAAATTCTAATAAACATTTAACACTGGAACTGGTAAAAAAAGGGAAAAAAATGTAATATCCAAAAAGGGCTTAGTTGAGACCAAAACACCAGATCGAAGACTTTTGTCATCCTGTTTTTGGGAGAAAGAGAGAAAAGAAAAACCATAAATCATGAAAGTGGAAATTATTGAGCTCGTGTTAATTTATCACGCGATTAAGTGATTGCTTGCTTATTGGGTCAGGGCTAGGTGTGGATACTTTTGTAACTCTTCGTTTCTGGGATGTTTCCAAGAATGAACTGCGTTCTTGTAAAAAAAAAATTTTTAAATTAAATTGTGACATAAAATTGTCAAATATCTAAACTTAAACTAACCCGGAGGTGCAACACGACTGCTGTCCGTATTGAGAACAGGAATGACGTATTTTGGTTTGATGGACCAAAATGCTTTTTAGCTGCTCCCCGGCTGTCCTGCAACCCAAGCCGAACTCTGACCTCCTCCACCCCTCCGTGAAATGTGATCGTCCACCTGTGATTGGATTGGACCAGCGCTGCCACCGCGACGGGAGGGGCGGCATGCCAGGGCTGAAGAGGGCAGCGGGAACAGATGAGCAGGCTGAAAGCTGAACGGTGGGCACGCCAGATTAATAGCATGGCACTGGATTTTTTTTTTTACATTCCCTGAATTTCCAAGCTGTAATCCCTAAAAAGAACACAGCTGCTTTGAGCCGGACGTCACAGCCGCTCTGCAACCAGTCGCTGCGTCCAGACCCGCTACAGACCATCCAGCAGAACGGTTGGCACTGACAGCACAATGTGGTTGTAACTGTAAAAACAGTTTTCACTAACAAGTCTGAACCAATTTCACTCTGTCGTTGCTCCAAAACGTGACTGTGCTCTTTATTTATGGCAGCTAAAAGAAACCGACTGATACGGAGGAAAGTTTAGTCGTAAAATTTGATTTGAAAACAGGAAAATAATTCAGACAGCCCCACAGCTGAGGAGGCAAGCAGCATTTTTTATGTATCTCTAAGTTACTCACTTCAGACATGAGCGCCAACTACAGCTGGAGTTACACGGACTGAGTAAAAAAATAAAAATAAAAAATAACACCTTATTTATGTTGTGTATGTTTGAATTATCTATGTTTTTGGGGGGGTAAAAAAAAACCATTTGAGACATTGCATATATTTTTTTACAACTCTTTCCTTCTATGTTTGCAATTTTTTTAGTAACCTTGAAGATTTTGTTTTGCAATTGTAACTATATCTGTATTCCACTCAACATAGATTTGCAGGATTTTAATTTTTTAATTTTGCAGAGCTCATGCTGTTTTGTGCATTGAACGTTCTGGAGAAACAGTAACAAATAAGGCAAATTTGTGTTTGTTTTTTTTAACTGCATGTGAGGTCATTTTTAAAAATTAAATATAACAAAAAGGTTGTTGCTACACAATCATGAATGCTGTGATTGATCTTGTTTCCTGTTTTTATGTTTTTTTGTAACTCTTGTATATTTTTGCATTTATGTATTTTTTTGCATTTGACACAATGGTTTCAAACGCGAGTTTTATTGTTAGGATCTTACGTAACAAACCAACACAAAATATCAAAATGTGGTTTTAGTACCATGTGTTTGTGTAGTCCCTTTAACTCCAATGCCTCAAAATAAACCGATCAGGATAAAAGTGCATCCAGAGTTCTGCTACGTGTAATCTAATCTCAATATAAACAAATCTAGATTTTATTGACAAAAAGAAATTTACTGTTGAGAGAAAAAAAGAATCTCCTGCAAGTTGTCAGAGATAGTAAGCGTGGGAAGGGACAAGAAAGATGTTTTGAGACAAAAGCTCATCTCTAGATTACATCCTAAAAACACCAATACTAGAAGAAAATATGTTGGAGCTGCTAATGACTTCAGACGGAAGGGAAGCCGGAGGACAACAGCCTTAAAGAGGCTTGAAAGTTCATGTTTCCGCAAATTATTTGTGCTATTTTGCAAAGAAGAATGGCCGAAAACGTCGAGTCTCCGGTTTGAAACCCTGCTAGAGACATTTTCTGCGGCTAATGTTGCAGTGAAGGTTGCTTCAAGGCGTCTCAGTGGGCTGAACGCTTCTGTATCTACCATTTCCACCCCCTTTCATAAATGCTTGCTGTTGGTCTTTCACAAGAAAATTCCAATACAGTACATTGAAGTTTGTCTCTACAATGGGACAAAATGCTTTTTAAAAAATCCATATCTTACTTAAGAGTCTATCTACATGTAATGACAAGGTTTTTCTTAACATTAGACATGTTTGTGACTAATTGCTGATATTAATTCAACCACATTAAGCCTTAAATTGTCAATTAATGCCAGATGAATATGTATGATTATGAGTTATCACATGAGGCTGTGATTTTCTGTCCCTTTTTTCACTATTGTCATGTTAGTAAGAACTGTGCACTGCAAGTCATCCCTTCACAAGAGGCCCCCATGCGCCCCAATCCAGCCAAGTGAGGTACTTACATGTAGCTTACGTGGTGACCCAGTGTGTTAGCTCCAGCACCCTGCCTCTCTACCTTAAATAATCTTTCTCACTGCCATAGTCCATTAAGGAGCCCGCCACATCAGCAAAGTCCTCCAGGACCAGGCTAGTGGAATCCTCACCAGATGGCATCTCCGTGGCCCAGGGGCGGTGATGGGGACCGTCCTCAGCGGACACATTGCTTGTCCTTGGTCCCTGTTGGTCAGGTTTGAGGGCCTGAGATGGTCCGGGGTGAGACGACTGGTAGGCTGGTTCCAGGTCTTGGCTGTGTTGTTCTTTGCCGTCGCTGCCGCTGCCGCCGTCGCTGCCCTGCGAGGAGGGCGCCAGGACGTGGTAGAGGCTCGGCAGGCGGATGTCCAGTAGCACGCCGCTCTTTATGTAGAGCTTGTTGTTGAGGTTGTAGAGCTTTTCGGAAATGTCGTAGCCGAGCATGACGGAGAAGAGGTTGTCAATGTAACGGTCCTTCGATATCAGCATGTAGAGACGGCGGCGACTCCACGAGACGTAGCGGGAGTCTTCTTCTGCCGTCAGCGTCACCTACGAAAAATTCAAAGAACTCTTGAATTATATTCCTAAAAATAAAAATTAAATCAGGTTTGTGCCTTGTTGGCAATATTATCTCCCTGAAATGAGCGATAGTGTAAATATGAAGTGATCTCATACCTGGAACTTTCCTTCTTCATTTGGTCTGAGAGACTCCCACTCAGGGGAGTCAAGGAACTGGTGCCGGTGAATGTAATGCAGGAACTGACCCTCCAAAGACACATTGATCCTGTAAGTGAGAATAAGAGAGATGAAAATGGTGAATGGCCTGTACTTATATAGTGCTTTATCAATACAGAGGACCCCCAAAGCACTTTACAGTACATTCAGTCATTCCCCCATTCACACGCTAATGGTGGTAAGCTACTTGATGGTAGCAAGGCAGCCTGACAGAAGGCTGCCTTGCTACCATCATCATTGGGTCCTCTGACCACCACCAGTGGGCAAGACATCTTGTCTGTCTTGTTGTCAAGAACACGACAGAGGCAGACAGAGTGGCAATCGAACTGACAACAAAGAATCGAATGCAGGACAAACTACCACCACCATTGCCAAAGTCATCAAGTGAAAAATGGGGCAGAGGATAAATATGATATTGAAAACAGAGGGAGGTGGAGGTTTCTCCAGTCCCACTGAGCCTTGCGAGAACAAATGTTGCAGTATCCATCCGACTATTAATTCTGATTCCCCTGGTCTGGTCCTGGAGGTTGCTGGTTCAGAGAGAACACACAGTAGACTCCCACCTATTTGCAAACGTCTCTATGGAGAGCTACTCTGAACCATTTGCAAAAAATATGTCTATTTACAATTTTTTTTTACACCACATATTCTATTGGAAGCTGGAATACCTAAGAGCAGTGCCACACGACATGTTTTGACTGGCATTTGCAAAGCAACCAATACAGGGGCACCATTCATGTTCATTGCCAATGACTGGCTGTAACCTCAAGAGCAGAGACAAGGAAGACGGTGGCGGTTACTTACTGCAATAGTGCCAAGATGGTTTCCACTCTATGTATTAATTCATATTAAGGTCTATTTGATGTTTGAACTCTTTAAATAAGCTGCTGTAAGGGTTTTTAGAAGAAGCCTTCACAGATTTAAACTATTTGCAGCCAGTTGTGGTACCTAGCCCCTGTGAATACCAGTGGTCCACTACAAACATCCCTCTGCATTGAGACACTTGGGGAGACCAAGACATTTCCTAGCAGGAAGAGTAGGTTTAGTCAATTTAGCCACTCCTGGTTCTGCTTTGGGACGTCCAAGGACCTCCAAACGTCGGTCTTTATAGGCACCTTATTCAGATCGCCTTCTTCTGATGTGGAGGAGCACAGCGTCTTCTCTAAGTGGGCCAAATGTATTGCCAACAAACAAATAGTTTGTTATTTAAGGTTATTTCAGATGTTTGCTATTTTACAGCCCCAGAATTGCAAGAAACTCACACCCAACCCAGGTTGGAGGGAGTATGCTACCATTTCCTGGTTGACTCTTCACACTCAGCTTCAACTGGCTCCAGTGAATGCTAAAGGCCATAGGTTGAACATACCAGCAGAACCACACCACTTGCCAAAAATGAAGAAGGGACTCTGAGGTTCCCAAACAAGGTCACTTGCCTCAACACAACTAACAACCACAACAAACAGAATCATGAATGGAGATTAAAACGTGTGTGATGATCCAGTTTAATTAACTGAGTATGATCAAGAGAAGATAACCTTTATAAAATATTCTTTGTCTTGTGGCCTTGTCTGGAACATGTTCCCTTTTTTAGGTTTTATTGGCTCTAGTGGCCTTTATTTGATAGAGAATTGACAGGAAAGGGGGGAAGACATGCGGCGAGGGTCACCAAGCCAGGAATCAAACCTGCGACAGCCGTGTTGAGGACTAAGGCTTCCATATGCGGGTTGTGTTTAACCCCTGCGCCTCCACTGCACCCCCGGGACATGCTCCTTTGTATAATCCAAGAAATATGCTGTATAACGATGTTCAACGTTTGGGAGACTGTGTGATAGATGTTGCCGTTTTCTTAATTTGCTAAAAGTTTAAACTGAATCTCATCCGACTGTGCCTCTCTACTCACAGTCTCCCACTCACAATCACCTCTCATTCCTCTAACTACTTTCCTTTCCTCTGGGAAGCAAAGAGGAGGTGCCAAGATGGCTTAATAAAGGATGAGTAAAAAGAAGAATAGATCGGCAAATCTGAGAGAGATTTGCTTCGTTCATCATATTAAATGATTGTTTAAAGGAAAAGTATTTTACTCATTTAGAAGGGTCCAATACATGCAGACCACAACCAGGTTGATGCTAATGTGGGAATTGTAGGTTGTTCAAAGAATGAGGAGCAAAGTGTTTATGGCAAATGACAAATATTCCAACTTCTAGATCACTTCTGATATACATAATAGATATTAGCCCCACTGGCTTTGCATGTATGATGAAATTATACTAATCACTAAACACGTTCTTTAACTCCAGGTAAAAACTACAAGAGATTTATTTAAAATAATGTAAGATGTCGTTCCCCTTGGCCTGCACTTGGTGTATTGTGGGTAAATTTGTTTTTCTCAGAGTCACAAATTATCTGCAGATGATTATTAATTGTTTTGAAATAAATTTAAAAAAAAAACATGTCAATGCCTGCATTCCTTGTTTGATATTGCAGTTACAGTAAATCAACTACGAGACTGATGCTTAATAAAGACTATCAGAACAACACAGAACAATTGCCAGCAGTAATACTGTCACGTTGAAAAGCAACTTGTGTAACATTTCACCACTTTCCGTGAAAGGAGCTCTTCAGATATTTGTTTGTTGTTCCAAAGCTGTCTCAGACTCTCGGCGCTCTCAGTTTCACGGCCGAGATTTAATTCAAGGTAAGGAGAGCTGTCTGCCTCCGCTCTCCTGTTGCACATAGAAAAGATATCACTGGAACACTGTCAGATTGCACTGGGACCCACACTGATGAGTCACGGACAGAAATAATCTGTTTACAACATTTCTCTTCTGTAGCTCCCACAGATCCGACGCAGCTCCGCTTTGAGGATGTTTGGATGAAGAGAACACATTTCCTGTGAGGGTCAAAAGCTGCCAAGAGTCTGCAAGAGTCAGAACTTTGACGTCTAATTTTAGCAAAGCTGCTGATAGTAGCCTAATATTAGACTTTGTTGTTTAAACATGCAGGGGGAAAAAAACTGAGAGAACCCTCTCTGGCAACTTGACTTTATATAAGGAGAAAAAGATTATCTTTAAAAAAAGGGATAAACTTAAAAATAAAGTTCATTTAAAATTTTCAAGAGAAATACAAAATCATCATTTTGAAAGTTGAGGAGGGCCTTCATCAAAAATGAATAACCTAGACTTTTAAAGCACACAGTCCATTTCAAAACCAATTCTTTATGACTAAGAAAGTTGTCGATACGGACCGAATAGAAAAACACAAAGTATGTTTGTGGTTTTCATAGCCAAAATAGCTAATTTTTTAAAATTAAATTTATCAAAGTGATATTAAATCATTTTCTTGTGTGAAATTTTTCTCAAAAGTGTCAGTACACCACATGAACGGAGATTAAAAAAATCTCCGTTCTGGGAAAAAACTAAAAGCCTAAAACAAATACAGCACTTTGAAAGTCAGATATAATGGAAGACACACTATGAAATAGATACATGGAATGGAAATAGTAGTAGCTCCTCCCGAACCGCCGTTTTATATTCATGTCC
Source organism: Xiphophorus hellerii (assembly GCF_003331165.1). NCBI lineage: Eukaryota > Metazoa > Chordata > Actinopteri > Cyprinodontiformes > Poeciliidae > Xiphophorus > Xiphophorus hellerii. The sequence continues at coordinate 6,778,583 of NC_045678.1, forward strand.
AAGGTCATTTTCTTTTGATAAACTACGATATTTACAAGTGTCATATGAGTTTTGCCAGCAGAGGGCGCTCGGCGTCGTATGCAACAGTTGCTTAAGCTCTGGCCGCCAGAAGAAGTTCGCCAGCGCTTGATGTTGAAGTGTAGAGGACGCACCTAGTAGCAGCTCCTATAACTTGCTATTTTGTAGGTAAGCGGGGCGGTAAATTATATATAGATGATAGGTAATAGTAGTAATGTCTCATAAGTACCTCGCCACAGAACAGAGCTAAAGCTAACGAGTGAAATCACACGTTTTAGCATTTGTGAACGTGCTTTGATTGCAGTGTGGAGAAAATGGCGGACTCGTGGTCCGCGGCGGTGGCAGAGCTTTTTCAAGTTTGTGTGAGCTGAAATATACGAGTATGACCTAGCTTAACGGAGTAAATGTCATGTCCTGAGGTGTTTGTGTAAAACCGAACTGAGCATCAGGCTAAGGAAGGATATGGAGCTTGGTCGTGTTCCTGTGCTAGTTCAGTTATCCGGCTGCCATTAAAGCCTGTATTCTCCATGCAGCTATTTTTGGTTTATAGCTGCACTATATATATTTACTATATTTGTTTTTTCTGGTTATCAGAGCAAGTATAAAATACTTTGTGTTAATTTCATCAATATGGAATATAACCAGAAAATGTTTGACATTTATTTAAAATCGGGAAATTTAAAACAGAATTAATAAAATGATTATTTTTTTAAAAAATACAGGATAAGAACAGTTGTTAAAATCTCTATAAAACTAATCAGAACTCATATTTTTTCATGCAGTAAAATGCATTTTGGTGATTTAGTCCGTTATAAATGAACGTGATGTATGTAGACATGTAGATGGAGACAGTAATGGAACTGGTTATAAGAAGAGCTGTTTGATGATTGGGGTTTATAGTACACTTGTATTGTGTTACTGTAAAGCAGAAGAAGCTGGCCAATGATTGACGGAGCAAACTGCTGTTTTCTTTGGTTTGCAGTTTATGCAAAAACTAAATATGCTGCACTAGAAATGAGTTGGCCCATCATTGCCAGCAGTGTAACTAACACAAACTGCGATTCCGTTTATGGTAATAATTACGCAGTTTGACATTTTGAAAATAAATTAGCTTAATGGACATATGGGGTATATTTGAAAACACTCATGTTTTGGTGCTAGGATTAGTCTTGTTGTTTTCGGCCGTATCGAATTTGGTTTATTTTGCAAAAATGCAATGGAAATCCTTTTTTTTAATTTGCATCACACAATCACCAACTAGGGCAACATCCGCTGGTGCTGCTGCTGTGGATGTTGACGACAGAAAGTAGCTGGAGAACGGTGGTGTGGCATGTTTTTTTTAACGGTGTGAAACAGCTTATCCACCTGTGGATTTTAACGCCGCGACTGAGAAATTGTGCCTTTTTTGACATTAGCTGAATATCGACAAAGTCTTGCGCGCACTTGTAATGGAGACGCAGCTACGCTAGCTGTGTTGTTAGGGTTAGCGACCTCAAAACGCATTCCCCACCTCCCAGACAGCAGAAAGGAGAGCTGGTCGATGTACGTCTTGCCCTCCAGGGCGTACGTCTCTCCGGCCTTCAGCTCCACCGCCTTGTTTTTGAACGCCTTGGCGATGTCCTTGAACGCCTGGACTGGCACGCCCAGCGGCAGGTAGACGGCCTGGTAGAGGGAGGTCAGCTCCTCGCCGCGGAGGCCCTCCTGGTGGAGCCGGTAGAGGAGGTGGCAGATCTGCAGCAGGGCGGCCGCCAGCAGCAGCAGGCTCCAGGAGACGACGTCCGGGCCGCACACGGTCAGCCAGCCCCACAGGGCGAGGCACAGGAAGGCGGGCGACAGGAAGCCGAAGATGAAGAGGGCGCCGAAGGCCCCACTGCCACCCATGTAGCCCAGAAACAGGATGGTGTTGCCCAGGTGATAGATGGCGCCCTCGGTGTTGTTGCTCCAGCCGCCGCACACCGGCGGAGAAAACAAGCCGTCCCACAGGGTCGAGTTGTCCGCGCTCATGTTTGCAGTTTGGTTGGACGCTCAAAACAAATAAAACGGCGACTGAAATAACTTCCTAGATACTCAGAGTCTGGAGAGCTACAAGCTGCAGTGTTTGGGTACGAAAATAAACAGCTGATTCTGAGTATAAATATATATATATATATATATATATATATATATATATATATATATATATATATATGTATATATATATAAAAGTTTGCTCCCTTGCCGTGCAGTGGAAAAATTCTTCAATGTGAAGAAGTTCTCACGGCTCTGTTTGCTCCAGAAACACAGCTGGAATGGGTCTGTCCTCCTCCTACTCTCATCGCGAGTCCCCTTCCTCTGTCCTCTGCCCTCGTCTTCGCTTCCCCGCCTGTTGCTCAGCGCCGCCGGTCCGCACTGAGGAGCCAACAGATGGAGAAGAAGGGATAAGGGAGGAGACCCCGATAGAGCCCTAAAAGGATAACCATGTTTGGAATTGAAACCCAAGGAGGAGAGTGAAGGGACAGAAAGCAGGCCCGCCACTTGACATAACACACAGAGAGAGAGAGACGGGAACAGGAAGCATGGGGTGAGAGATGGGCTACATGACAAGAAACAGGCAGAAAGAAAAGAAATGTAACACACCTAAAGTTCAGAGTTTTCTCCAAACTCGATGAGTCCAGTCCCAGGTCTGTGTCTTCATGGGGGGAGCAATGAATATTTAGAGGCACAGAAATAAACAGAACCGCAGAGGAGGTCAGGTTTCAGATGTAAACAGTCGCTAACGCCACGCCGCTCTGATTGGGAAAGTCTCCGCTCACAACTCCGTCACGTCGTCTCAGCGACGACGGCTCAGTGGAGGGACGTTCTGCCAAGAAACTCAGACATGTTCTAGAAAAACAAGGACATTTCTGAGCTGCAAGTCAAAAATTTGCAAGAAAAATACTCTGAAATCTTCTGGAAAAAAAACTTGGGAATTTCAGAGTTTAAAAAAGTGGAAATGTTTTACTTTTGGAACTGAATTTTCATAAGTCCAAAAAATCATTTCTAGAAAATTTCTTGGATCGATCAAAAAAAAAAAAAAATCTCGAGTTTTTTTTTTTCTTGCAACTTTTGGAGCTTAGAAATTTTCCCGCTTTTTCTAGAAAATTTCTGCACTTGATCAAAAGATGTTTGAGTTTTCTGGCAGAAATGTACACTTTTTTTATCTACAACTCTTCAATACACCATTGAACTAAGCTGATATTAAATCATGCGGTGTCATAAAATAATTTTATTCAAAAATAAATATGTGAATCAAACTCATATAAAATGAAAACGGACTGTAACTGAAGAATACTTTGAGGTGGTTTTACAATGACCAGTCCGTGCTCTACACTGGGTGCTGGATGAGTAACTGATTTGCTAAAAGACCAATTTTAGTGACTCATTACATATTTTTGAATAGTGTAATTTTTTTTAATAAGGATTAATCATCTGTTATTGTAATGTAGCATGTCTTGGGAATACAGTTTCTCTGCTTATAAAACAAACAGAAAACAACCACGCTACTGAAACCATAATTTTTTAAATACTAATATTAATAATTTACTCATCCTTACTCGGACCAAACTTGAGGGGGAAAATGCCTTAATCTGTGTGTTACATTTAGAAAGATGCAACCTGTTTTCACTGACAAATCTCTCCTGTTTTACTGCAGGTCATTTACTGTACTATCATTTTCAGTCGTCACATTGAACTTTTCAGATCACAAGTTTCCTCAAAATGCGTTTGTGACTCCATTTCATAAATCCTTAACAGAAGCCAGGCGTGATCAAATATGAACTGTCCCTTTAAGAATGTGGCGCTGCAGAAGGAGCTGTTGGGTTACAACAGAGAGTTGTTCCCACGAGAGCTAAATAACAGGAGCTTCCAGTGGGAAACATTTCATTCTGCGTTCTGTTCCAAGCTCCAGTTCTGCATAAAATTACATCAGAAGTTTAAGCTCAAAATTTGAACTTTTGTCGATTTAATAGCCGCTTTAAGCAAGGTCTAAACTGCCTGATATGAAACAATAGCTCTGATCAATTCCAACATTTTGTTAATGAAGTAATATCTTCAAAAGTGAAAGGTTAAGTAGTGTGTAAAAGACAAAGCTGTGTATCGCTAGTAGCTGTTTTCTAGCAGTGTGAGGACGCATGTCCACAATCAGACACACTTCAGTGACACGCTGTAAAGAATGCAGATATGCCAAGTATTGACTTTGCAGGGTCAAGAGTTATTTTTAAGCATAAGTGCATACCAGGGGCAGCAACTGTGGGCCAGCCACCCTTTTCAACAGGCATGAGAGGGACACCTATTTAGATAAATATATGACTGATAAAAGAGACTAAAGGGAATCTTGTTGCATAGAGCTTTTATTCATAATCACACAGCCTTTAAGATATTCACACAGCAGATTTTACAGAGTTTAAAAAAAATATTCCACTCATAAATCCATCAGTTCAAGTGCTTCTGTATCACATTTCCCTTCCAGAGGAGGTATAAATAAGGAGGTGAAAAAAAAAAAAAAAGAAATGAATATCCAGGGTCGTCTTCCACTCGCACCATCACACTGCAGGAGAGAAAAGACGAAACCAATCAGCTTTTGAATTTATCAGCTCATTGTTATGAATTGATTTGACAAAGTGCAAATTAACTTTGAGAATAAAGTGAACTGGGGCTGCAACTAATGATTATTCTGACGATTAATCGGACAAATTACACTTTTTACATGTTTCCAATTCAACCACTTGAGCCTTTTTTTTTTTTTTTTTTACACGATATTAGAAATGCAATAAAATATGCAAATAATTCAAACCCTTTTATAAATAGGAAAATAATCTAACCTTATGTAAATCTAAACTGGGTGAAGTAAAAACTAAGCCACTCGAGGAGTTTTCATAGACAAAGGTGTTTTTATCTTAAATGCAAAATGTACAGTATATATTTTTTAACAGTTGTGACTTAATTACTGCTTTGAATAAGATTTCTTTGTACCAAATGACCTTTTCCTCTCTTTTTTTGAGTTTACATACTCCAGTTAATTAATTGATTAACTAAATTATTTATTTCAATAATTAATCATGATTAATCGTTTCAGCCCTGAAGTAAACATGTAAGGTTCAGATTTTCCTACATATTTAGGAAGACGGTCAGCAAACCCCCGGATGAAATGTAAGAGCCAATAGTGTTGGAGTATGAGAAAATGTTTTGTTTCGACAACACCGACCACACAACTAAAGCTGCTGAGTCAAACAGCTTCAGGCTTGTTTCCATATAAAGAAGCAGGATCCCTCCTCAGGCTGCATTTCATCCGTTCTTACACACTCTGTTTGAACTGATTCTGCCGCTTGTGCATAAAATCTGTGGCGACTAACACAACCTTAAGTGACCGTATCTGGACCAGATCAAAGATGGGCATTTTCACGGTTCACAGAAAGGGCAGATGGCAATTTACACACCACACTGACTCAGCTCAGCTGGGATTTAGTCTGTCAGAGCGCATCTACAACAGGCAAGTAAAGTTCATAAACAATGATAATGTCAACAAGGGAGGTGTGGGGGTGAAGATATGTTCCTTTACTGGTAGTAGAAAGACGTCATGTCATTGTTAGTCTGCAGAAAAGTGAAATCAGCTGACAGAGAGCCAGATGGATCCTGTTTTACCAGCTTTTAGCTGTTTGCAACACCTCAAGCTAAAAATGCTCTCAGGATATTAACCATCTAAAATCTCTCAAAAGAAGTTTCTGCCATTTTCTCAGCAGAAACACTTATGTTGCTAAGCTAATCTAGCTATATCAGTTAAAGCTGAGACATGCTAGTCCTCTTTAAATCTACCCCAAGTGGAGGAATAAAAAGACTGTATTTTGTCACATTTTCAGGGTTTTGTGATGGTACAGTTAGTTTCCCAGCATAGCGACAAACAGCAACAAACCAATGTCCCGTCCGCAGCGAGTTATAGTTGTTTAGGCCGTGCGTCCACAGGGACTCGTCATTTTGGGAGACCACAAACCTTCGCGTTCACCCAAATGATCCGCTTTTGAAACCAGGGTCCAGAGTGGTTAAATAAAACGCTAGTTTCCTTGTTGATGTGAGGTGTGACTTTACAATGACGTTGTAGCTCCATTTGTCTATACTACAAAAAAAAGTGGCACCTTCAAGTGGTTTTTGCAGTGATCTGTGGCAGTGGCATAGCGCCACCACTTGACCCAGAATACTTACTACAGGCTTTTCAGTGGTGCTGACCGTGTTGGTCAGCAATTTGAGTTTCAATAAAGAGAAAACAAGGGGATCCATCTGACTCTGACCCTTGAAAATGTCTTCATTTTTATACAGTCACTGTTTTTATTGAGAGAACATCATGAGTTTTCAATACGCTGCCCTCCATTTTCCTCTCAAGCTTCAACGTGGTTGTGAGAAATGATATTAAACCCACACTGAGGCAGCCATATTGGATTTTAAGGTCAGAGTTGGTGAGAAATTAATTGGACATTCCCAATTAGATTTTCTACTTTCAGGCCCTTTCTCCAAAATTTCTCCAATATTAAACTTAAGTTTTATTTTCAGCATGAAAACACAATACAGAATTATACTAAACTAAAAACAAGCAATGTATGAAAGCGTGTGAGCACATGATGGGACCACAGAACCAGAAGTCACAAATGCTGTTACAAGGAACCAAATACTTACCACACACACAAGCACAAAATGGAGTTAGATCTTAAATCCAAGCGACCTCATGCAATCTTTATGCGCCTCGATCAGGTCTCTGCAGTTCTCCTCTCCCTTTTCGATGATGCTAGTGGAGACAAACGTGACATAAAGGTTTTCCCACAAACGGAAAGGGAAACATTTCAGTATTTCTGGCCTGGTGCTTACCAAGCATCTCTGACTTTTTTGGTCTCTGGACAAGCACAGCATGGCTTCAGAGGCTTCTTCTTCTCCTCCGTGCCACCAGTCACAGCAGGAATCTCCACGCTGGCAGCCGAAAGGGACGACATCTTGGAGCTACAATACAGAAATGAGGACACGGGGTTCCAACCATTTCAAAAACATATCCAGACCCAGTTCTCTACATTTTTTTGCACGTTAAATGTGCCACATTGCAGGCATTGGAGGACCAAACATTTACCTAGATGGGGTTTATAACGTCTATAATTCATGAAACAAAAGTAAGCAACCAAAAAAATTAATAGAAATCTGAATAAAGCAAAACCTTTAAAAAAAAAAAGGTCTAAATTTAATATTGGGATTATAATTTGACATTCACAGCACACAAGGTTATATATTACAGATTAGTGTAAAAACCCTGACCTAACAGGGTCCAAGATGGTAAAATGGTCCATTTAGATTTTTGAATGACAAAGTAAAAACATGAAATTTTTCTCAGTCAGATTTATCTACATAATTCATCAATAAAGTTTATTTGTGTAGCACATTTCAGCAACAAGGCAGTTTAACAAAGTGTTTCACATTGTTAAAAAAAAAAAAAAAAAGGAAAGTCAAAATAAATAGTCAACTATTGAGCAAGTTGTTTTTGTGATCAAAATGATCAAAAGCTGAACTGGAAATTGAAGGGCATAAATAAACCCAGAGATTCAACTTCCAGTACCTGTCCGACTTTATATCATTTGAGGGTTTTTAGGCTCTTTCAGCTTTTAAGGCTCTTTCAGCTTTTAAGGCTCTTTCAGCTTTTAAGGCTCTTTCAGCTTTTAAGGCTCTTTCAGCATGCCTACTGAAATGGAAATAGAAAGCACAGAACTATCCAAATTACCAATCATTTCATTTCAAACACAATGCAAGAATATTTTAAACGTCGTTTCTTTCTAGTGTTTTCCTCACAGTGACAGATGTGCTGATAAAATTGAGAAAGCTGAAGAGGAACCAAAAAGCAACACATACACTAAAGGAAGTTTAACAAACGCAAAAAGATGTGGCAGAATAAGAATAGTTCTTTGTCACGTTTGATTAAACTGTTGGCCTTTCTCTGCTTCCATGTGTTGTAATTCACCGCTGTTGGGTAACTTTCAGGCGCTTTACGAAAACGATTACATAAAGTTAGCTAACATTAGCTAACATACAACGCTGATAAACATTAGCAGTAGTGCGCGCCGTGCCGCGCAAACGCCACAGTCTAGTTAAAACCACTGGAACTACAATATCTAAAACTGTCGCTGATTGGAAACAAGACTAAACTGTGTCAAGTAACGCAAACTTACTTGTAGCAGAGCCCAGCACTCGCGCTAGCGGACACTTCACCTTCAAACAGCAACTACCATGCGGGGAGAAAGGTCACGTGTTTAACGTTGCTTACTCACATGACTACAAGCGTCAACTGGGGATTCTGGGAAATGTAGTTAATTAGTTCAAAGGGCGTTAAAACCTACACAAAAATCTAATATTTTATATTAGCATGACAGGGTAACTTATTTAGAGTCCCTACAGATAAAGTTAAGCCGCCCACCAAAACCAAAATTCATTACTGCATTACTTTTATTATTTATAAGCGACATTGGTTTCGGTGGAAATGGATGCGCACCATTGCTCATCAGGTGAAGCAATAGGCGTCCCGGGTAGCTGTAGGCTTGCCATTTAAGACGGTGTTCCACTGGACACAAATGCAGAGTAAAAGTATACATTATACTTTTATAATGTAGTACTAGCTATACTTTTACTCTGTCATTGGTAATAATGTAGCTATTTCAAATCGCTCAGAGGTCGCCTGTTTCCTCCCACACTTTCATCACATTCAGCCAATTCAAGCGCCGGCTGACTGCAAAGGAGTGCGTCCTGTATCTCCTTCTCCCACCGTACGGTACACAACGGCACGAGAGAGGTTTTGGCCCTCTAGCTGCACGCACGAGATAAATATGATACAGCTTTTAAAACACACACACACTTTCACTAATAAATCCAACATTTTAATACTTTGTCGTGCTGGATTTAATATTACCTTCTTTAAACTGTCGATACTTCTCTTTTAATTTGCTGAGTCATCCTGTTTCGTTAATGTTCTGGATATTTATATCACCTTTGTTATGTAAATTATTGGGGTGGGAGGGAGTTATAGCTAGATGAGCCTGCTCTTCATACTATATTGTGATTACCATTACACCATAAATGTTATAATTGGTCCAATGTTGTGGCTGTTCAGTGAGCACAAGAATAGATTTTATTTTTAATTCATTAAAACTAGGTCAGTATGTAAAGAAAATAATAATAATAAATAACATACTGACTAAGGTTGAAATTTAAATCCAACGTCTTCATATTATTTCCATTAGTCTTTCCTACGTATGGAGATTAGCAGATGACATACAAACAGTGAAAATATTTCCTTAATAACAATTCCATCTGCATCCCCTCCGGACACTGTCTTATTAACTCTAATTACATGTAGCTGTTAACATGCGATATGTGATGCAAAATGTACATTTACTGATTCACTGCAGGAGTGAGCTATAATTAACAAAATCCCTCTTGACTGCAAATCATTTTCTTGTTTTATATTTTATTATCTTTTGTACTTTTCGTAAAATAAAATCCTTGCTTGTGTGCCACTCAAGGTGAAACGTCTCATTCTACTCGATTTCCTCGGCCACAGAAATGCCCTTTGGTAGATGGATTCATTGCTTCTCGGCTGTTACGTAAGGCGTATATTGCTGCTGCTGAGGTGCAAGGCAGAGTATTACAACGGTGTTGTGGGACTTGTGAGAAATGAAACTGTTTCCTGTCCTGCAGTTGTGTTTTTGTGAGTTTCTTTCGCAGGTCTGCCCAGAGTATGGTGCATCAGCAAGGCAGCGCGTAAGCAGAAGAATCGAGTCACTTACTCCAGTCCGAGGGGCCAGCTGTGTGCTAGATAAACCGGCAAGTAAGCATTTTGTTCATTTGCTCATCTCTGTGTGATAGATATGCACCTTTTGTTAAAACATGCCCATCTGCACACTCTGCTCTTTTGAAAATCGATGTACATCTGAGAGTGTGCTAAGTACCCATGGAGCCTTGCTCAGTTTTATTTAATTTTATGTGTTTTGTTGTTGTTGTTGTTTTTTTTGTCTTTGTCTTCTTAGCTGAACTTTGCCTTCAGGAAGGAGCAAGGGTTCATAGCCCCATTACAAGCCCTGACCATCTGCCACCGTCTCTTACCATCTGCAGGAAGCTTCCAGCGTCTTCTGGAAAGACGGAAACGTAAGCGTTTTTCGGCTGAGGTCACTGTTTGGGAAGAAGCAGGCAAATGCCGCATTCTGCAGCAGGATGCATTGGCTAAATCTGGAAGGCGCCGTGTTATTTCTTTATTTGTGTCTGACTTCCTTGATATCTTTCTCTTTTTTCTTCTTTCTCGTTTGCACAGAATAATCAGGCCACAGCAGCGAAAGCTCTGCAACGGTCTATTGTTTTTCAAATGTAAACATTTCTGTGAATGAATTGCCTTTAATTACTCCAAAACTCACCAAACCTTGCAGTGGAATTAAAAAATGGCACGGCCAAGTGGCTCAGCAGCGCCCCCTAGGCTCAGTTTAATTTGGTTTCTGTCTGCTCTGCATACCGATGCTCAGTTGAAGCTCAATCAGGTTTAATTTTTAGCCTGTAGGAACGGCCTGGTTCTGATCTTACAGCTGATTTTTTTTTTTTAAAAACTGTATTTAAGTATGGACTTTAAAAGTAATGAGCAATAATTGTGTTTTTCCCCAATAAAAAGGCAAAAAAAAAATCATTGTAATGTGAATTTTTTTTTCTACCTGGTCACAAATAAATTCAGTATATATTGTAATAAAGCAAAATAGAAGAGAACAAATGATTGCAGGTTCAAAATGGGTACCAGACATTTGCCTCGGCATAAGAAAGATTCGCAGTTTCCCAGCTTTTTGGGCTAAACATTTTTGATTTTGTTTGCCAAGAAAATGTTTTTAATCTAATCTGAGCAACGAAAAAAATGACATTGTATTTAAAAAAAACCAAAAACATTGCAAGTTTATTGAATGATTGAACAAAAAATAAACTGACTATTTGTTTCTCTACTAACTATCTTATTAAAAATCATAGAAATTGTTTGTTGTATTGTCCTTCCACCCTGAAAATACAATCATTTACACCAGTGATTGTTGCATGCAAACTTCTGAATGTGACTGTCTAACCATAGATGAAGCAATAAATGAATTTGTGTTGTAGCTAACGCTTTCAGTTTAAGAAGACAGAAATTTGACATTTACATGTTAGATCTCGTCCTAAAAAACTTTTAAGAAAAACAAAAACAGTCTGCATCTGCACCAGCTTCTCATTATCTCTCACCAGCAAGAAAAGCATTCCCACAGTATGACACTACCACCTCCATGCTTCACTTTAGGGGTGGTGATGTGCAGTGTCAGTTTCGCGTTTTGACATCCACGTATAATTTTCCGTCTACTTAAGAAACATTTGCTCCTTTGAATTCTCTCACATAAAATGCAAACGCAGTACGGTGGAGTTGGCGAATGTGTACACATGTGCACATGGGATGGGCGACAGATTTTCTTTTCAAATATGGAAGCTAAAGATAGAACAGTCTACTGTATACGAGCACCTTCTGAAACTCCCAACTGATGTTCAGGGACGACTTTGCCCTGACCACAAACCTGGTACGAGGGATTTTCTTTTCGTTGTGGTGACCTTGTGAGTCCCATTTAAATCCGGCGTCAAAGCCTCATGTACAGATGGGGAAAAAAAAAAAAAAAAAGACAGATTTGTAGGCGAAATATCCAAAAATACTCTTGATCTGTCTGGGAGACGTGATTTAACCCACAGTGTGTCTGAATTACACTGAATGCTTCTTGCGTCCAGAAAAGACGGCTATAAAGAGCAAATTATTTCCAAGTGCTTCGTAACGTTCTTTAGCTTATTTTAAAATCCCACTGTTCCTCACTTAAATCTGCTAGCCAAAACAAGATTATAGCGGATGGAGAGGATATAGTCTGATGTTTAACAAGCTTTGCAGACTCTGCCGATTCAGCATTTTATTCGGTTTTAGGTCACAGGAGGCTAACATGTATTTGGGACAAACATTGAGACAGAGACAAAGTGTACCTGAACATGTAGGCGGTTTATCCCAGAGGTTAAGTTTTATATATATATATAAATATGAGATAGGTAACAGATTTTTTCTTAGAGCTTTTTAGCCTGGGTTAGAATCTATAAAATTCAGACATTATTGGGGAAAACTGAAAGGATTTAATAAATTTACACACTGTAACGCAAACAGTGATTCTGGTATCCGTGCTGTTACAAAACAACAGACGGTTAAATATAGATATTAAAACACATGAGCTCTGTTTTCCCTGAGTTTAAACCAGATGTTTCCCTGCTTTAGGTCAGTCGGAATGGATAGGATTGATCTTTTTTTTTTTTAAGAATTTGTGAATAGCTTTTTCAAAGTTACAGTTTTATTAATATTACCACGACCCAAGAGCTACTGGCTGAAGCTGTGAAGTTTTGAAGACGTGTCCTGCTGTGGTTTGATCAAACCAAAAATGTTTGGCCAAAATGACTACGGAGGAAAAGGAGGAAGGTTCACTAAATTTAGGGAAATATCGAAGCAGTTGAGGGCGGAAACATGTTGCGTTGATCTTTGGGGAGGATGGTAAGCTCAGGCCTGTCACGATAACAAATTTGGCTGGACGATAAATGCTTCCGGAAGTTATTGCGATAAACGATAATATTGTTTTGAGACCATTTTTAAGTAGCATATTGGTATTATTGCAAAAATAATAATGCAAGAGCACATTCTAAAAGTTCTGTAAACTTTAAATTCTAGTGAACATTTAGCACTGAAACTGGAAGACATTTTAAATACACAAAACAAAATTCATTTTGAAGTCTTTGCAAGCAACATGTCCTTCAGAAAAGGGCTAGTTGAGACCAAAGCACCAAACTGAAGACTTTACTCATCCAGTTTTTGGTAGAAAGAGATTAAAAAAAAAAAGAGAGAAAAAGAATAAATCATGCCAATGGAAATAATTGAGTTTGTTTTAATTTATCATGTGATTAATTGATTTATTAAATATTGTGATAGGAGTAGGTGCACTTCACCAAATAGAGGACATCATGGTCAAAGATTTATGTAGAGATATAGAAGCAACATAAAGACGTAACAAGGACGTTAAAGCTGGGGCCAAACGAACAGCGACCCTAAGCAGACCACCAAGTTACTTCAGAAGAGCCTTGAGGACAGCAGAGTCAATGTTTTAAGTGGCTAACTTGTGTGTTTTTGAAGCCCTGTGTTACGTTTTCCCTGAGGAAAAACGTAGCGAACGAAGCGTGACCCGGGTGACTGCGGTCTACGCTGATTGTTTTCGCCTTATATAGTACCAGTTGGAGGAAGAGGAGCCCCTACAATCTTCTGAGCTCTGTTAGTCATCGGAACAGAGCTTATGTTTTATTGCTTTTTTGTGGCCTGGTCATCACACTGTACCTCTGTGGCAGAGGATGCTCGCTGTTTTACTTCCATATCATGTTTGTAACAGATCTAAAAACAGGACGGCCTGTTTTTGGTTTTATTAGAAAGAACAGTCTCCACTGACATCACCAAGCAAAGTCCTCAGTTATGTAGGTTCCTCTGAATTTGAGGCAGACTGTTTTCTCCATCTCTACCTTGATGACGAAGAGTAGGGATTTGCCTAAACACCGTTGAATGAGATGCTGTGCCTCCTGCTTGTAGTGGACTCCATTACTTTGTCTAATGATTTGCCACCACATCAGGAACTTCAGGCATTGTATCAGTAGGGATGGTTACAAGTGCAGTCCCAGGTGAAGGGGCTAAACATTGCTGGGCCTAGCACAACGCCCTGTGGCACTCTGGCATTCAGGATTCTGTTGGGTGATGTGAGGTTTACTACCCTGACATGCGGTGGTTTGTTGTGGAGAAAACTCTCGATTCACGAGACGTCGAAACCCTTTGGAAGCATTTTAAGGAATGTCCAACACTGACAAGGTGAGCTGAAGACTTTTAAAAGTATCCTCCGGGGTTGAAAATGTTTTCTCTTCTTTGGAGTTACACAAGAAGCAAAGTAGCACAAAGGGTAAAATTCGTTCATTCATTATGCCCACTGTCAAGAACTCGCGATTAATTCTACTGTCATCTTATGTAACGTCATTTTTTTTATTTTATCCAAGTTGTCTGGCTCAGATTCATTTTCTCGCTTTGCATTTTCTAAGACAATAGAAACAAGACACTTTTTTCCCCCCCAGTCGTTGGTTTCACTCGATGCCACATCCATCCCTGTTTGTGAGTTTCTTTCTGACTGTGCTGCATGCAAACAATGCTCAAGGAGTTGGTTCAAAGATCCAAGCGTACAGCATCAGGTAACCGGGCGCAGGGTTTAATTACATGCTCCGTGGCCCAGACTGAACCCGTCCCTGCACACGCTGCCAGATGCCTGGTCCCCATGACGGCGTGTGTGTGGGCGTGTGTGTGTGTGACGTTCTCACCCACCATTGCCCTTAGTATTAATGCGAGCTGGACATGTCCTCGTGACATGGCTTGATTCATTTGAGGATGAGACACAGATACTGAATAGTTGATGAGATGGGAGGCGTACAGGGCCGGGGTGAGGAGAGGGAGGAGAGGAGAGAGGGAGGGACCGAGCAGGAGAGGCAGGGAGGGGGGGATCCACTCAAGCTCCACTCGGCTTCAGCTAGTCCGGGAGGCTGGATGTGGAAAAACACCTTGCGACCAAAGGAGCGAGGCTGGGACTGCCGGACTCAGACGCAGTTATCCCGAGAAGAAGGAGCAGCTGTGGGGCGGGTGGTTGGCTGGTGGGATGGCCAGCGCTTTCAACTGATCGGAGGGAACTGAGGAGTGTCCATGGAGAAATTCAAAGGTCCCACCACAGGATTTACCAAGGCCACCTGTGGATGGAGAGTCCTGCTCCTCCCGCAGCTGAACAGGCAGTCCCTGTACGTGTACGGCAGCGAGGTGGCCGTGGAGAAGGAGTGCAAGCGCCAGCTGGAGAGCGGAGTCTTTGTCATTCACCCCTTCAGCCCCATGAGGTACTTCAGACACGCGGCGCTGCGTCTCGGGACGTCTTGCATTCAGGACCCGATGCTCAGAGTGAAAAGCAGGAGCGAATGACAATAGAGAAGATTGTCTAAGTATTAGAAACCATTTGTCATTTCAATCAGGTGGGAAAGAAAAATTGTTCAAATTAAAACTTGACTGCAGTTTACAGTTGAAAGTTTCTTCAATGAGATGGCAGGGAAACAGTTGAAGTCACCATGCATAAAAGTCTTTTAATGTACGTTTTTACAGATTTATTTGCAGATTATTTCCATGCGCATGCTTGGTATTATTTTATTTCTTTTATATTTAGTCATATTTGAATTACTCATATATATATATATATATATATATAAATTTTAAAAAAAAAATTTTATGTCACGTATTGTTATATTTGTATTTTCTAATATTTAACACTGGATGGAATAGCTTGTCAACAAATAATCAATTTCTCCTGGCTGATCAATAAAGTATGTTCTATTCTATTCTATTCTGAAGTTGCCCCTCCCCAACCTACTGCTGAACACAGCTGACTGACAGGATGCCGCGACTTGTTTTCCAAGTATTGCTGTTTGAAAATGTTTCCTGCTATGAAAAACACAAGCAGTCGTGGCGCGAACACCACACCAGAACCATCCATCACCTGATTCATGTTTCAAATCCTGTAACTAGTGTGAAACTAGTCCGTTTTTTCTTTTTTTCCGTACGGTATGTTGACACATTTCAGGTGCAAACGTGGCAAAATCTAAACACTACAGGTTCAGTTGCTTTAGTTTCCCAATACCAGGCTGACTTTTAGGTTGTTACAACATGTTACTTACTTAATTAATGGATTCATTACATAGAGGGAATTAAGAAATCTAATTTTTTGTTTTTATCAAATTTTTGTCCTTTATGTTGTTTCGAATGCAGCAATAGTTAGCATAATCATGTATGTATTAATGTATCAAACATACAGTATGTTACAAAGGACTTCAAACTATTTTCTTTAAACTTGTGTTTTACACTTCTTTCTTGTTTTTGGAACATTTATTTATGTCTCCTTTTTTCCCCCCTTCAATCTTTGCTATTAAACCTTCACGGCAAACTGATTAGCAATCCTCCAAAAGGTTGTAAAAAAGAGAATAAAAAATCTTATATTGTAAATTTAGAAAAATACAAAAGTTTCATTATGTTTATTTACTGACAAAAAAACATCTAATTTTAATATTTTTTCATCAGGAAAAAAAAAATGCCGCCATGATTAGTTGCCCCCATGACAATCCCCTTACAGTGGATGTAACTAGAGCATTTTTGAGGTATGTTTCAGTTGATTAATGTGTTGATGCGCATTGATTGAATTAATAACCCCTGCCTCAGAAAAAATTATATTTAACCATAATCCCTGAGGCATTAACGTAACATGACAAAAAAAACAACAACTAATTTCTCTTAAAAATTGTTCAAAATGGGAAAGACAAAAAGAACATGCCAGGAAAGAAAACCAGATGTTTTCTTTTCAGATCAGAAAATGACCACAGGGAAAGCAGCTGCTCGACTAGACAAGACTAAACAGAAATTGAAAAGATTTGAAGCAGCCGGAGCGGTGACAAACAAGGCTGGAGAAATTCACCTTAACACCCCAAAGAATGAGGAAAACCTGGTGATGGAGGTCACTGTAGAAAACCGCAGCTAGTTTTTCACCGTAAGGTTATGTCATTGCAATAAAACAGCAACGAGTACCGATGCTTCTGGGCGGGGGTAGACAGTTAATTTTCTTCGCACTGCATATGTGAAGTCAAACAAGACAGAAACAGATCAAAAGAGATACCTAAAATAAAACATGACAAAAACTTGTATATATATATATATATATATATATATATTAGATCTATAGGTTGTTATTAGTCCGTAAACAAAGCAAAAGCAGAGAGAGAACAAAACCTTTGGGATCAGAGAGCGGAGTAATCGGAGCCAGGCAATTTAAGCCGGGTTGACGGGATGTACAGTCACATTATCACAGTGTTTAGGACGCATAAAGCGGCTCGTCCTACCAACTTCAGCATGAGAATTTAGTTTAAGCTCCTTGAAAGTTTCAAGTCTCAGAAAGACAAATGAATTAAATAAAATAAATATATATAAATATATTTAATTTTTTTTTTTTTTTACTTCCGCATCTGCCCTCCTGCAGGAGTTACTACATCATGGTCATGATGGCCATCACCTTCCTGAACCTGATCGGGATTCCCATGGAGATCGCCTTCCTGGACGGCGACAGCGGGCTGGCGTGGGAGAGCTTCAACGTGTTTTCGGACACGCTGTTTCTGATGGACGTGGTCCTGAACTTCCGGATGGGCATCATAACGGAGGACGCCGAGGTGAGAGAGAGTGGCCGCCCGCTCCACTTTTCAGACACAATCTGGACGGAGAGATAATCCCCTCACCGACGGGCTCATGCCATCCACCCCCCCGTCCCATCTGTAATCCACTCAATACACGAAAGGCCAGATTAACCTCCCATCCTGAGATACGGGCAACATTGGCACCTGCTGCGCGGTTTTATAACGGGGGATTATAATGAGCGTATAACGTTTCCAATTAAGCATCCTTCTGTCAATATCCCGTTTGTTTTCCCCGAATCGCGGAGTTCTTGCTAATCACGAATGATGCGTCTGTGATGTTTTGCAACACAAACATCTGGATTTGCATCTGGACTACTTTTTTTTTTTAGTCCGTTTCTGCGAACTTCTGACATTCATGCAAGTCTTCTGTATGAATAACACATACAAATCCGATCCAGCATGACGGTTTATTTTCAAAGTACTCCCTAAATATCGGATCAGGTGGCGCGTTAACCCTCTAAATCGGTTCATGGCACAGGCTACATCCGGTCTCCGCTCTCTCTTTCAGGAAGCCATTCTGGATATCAAAAAAATCAGAGTCAGCTACCTGAGGACGTGGTTCATCCCGGACGTCATAGCAGCTTTCCCCATTGGATACATCCTGCTGTTTGCGGTAATGAGAGTTTTGTTTTTTTGTTTTTTTACTAGAGCTGCCTGCGACCTACATCAAAACAAAAAAAACCCTCACAGTGTTTGCGTTTCTAGGACCTACACTACCACAACGATGACAACCCATCCAAGGCCAACAGGATGATGAGGATACTGATGTTCGTGCGGATCCTCAGCTTGATCCGGCTGGCTCGAGTGTCCAGGTTGGTCAGGTTCTTCAACGAAGTTGAGAAAGTAAGTTCAACAACTATTTTTATTTATTATTATTTTTTTTTACATTTGTCTCAATTCAGGGTGGCCCTAAAAGATTTGGAAGTACTTTTGCTGTGTTTGGCAAACAGTATAAATGAAGGTTTTATAAATCTCTAATTGTGCTCATTATGTTCATTGCAGAATAATCTAGTTTAGGTTTTACTGTTCTTACAACGAGCTGGCAAAGGCAGTCCGGATCTCTTGACTCGTGGTCAAACAGTTCTGTAAGCCATGGTGGAAAGTCATGTGTTTTATGTATGGTGTTTGTACTGTTCCCGTTGCAATAAGCGATTGAAAACTTGTTGAAGAAGATGGCAAAAGACTTTATATTTCCTTCTTTATGCTCATGTCGATTCCTTAAGAGGTGGCACTTTGGTTGGTGAGCTTTGTCGGCAACATCAACAACCGTCCGACCGACTGTTTCTGCCGTTTGTTGTATGCTATTATCTACAAAGCGGAGGCTCATTTCTCTTGTTTGTCAGTTTTCTCTGCTGTTAATAAAGTGTCTCCTCAGGACACCTACATTCCCTGAGTCCATGAAGTACTGTATGTCTTACCATTTCTCTTAATCTTTTCATCTGGCTGAGTATTTGGTTTCTTTAGCCCCTTGTCTGCAGACCTGGCTTTAACCAGTTCTTCCTCAGTCCGTCCCAGTCAGATTCCTCTCCATCTACAGACACCATGGTATTCTTACCTGGTTTTTGAAACCACCTCAGGGGTGGTACAAGCCAGATCTAGCCAGATATTGCGTGCAAACAATTATATTTTTATAACTGACACTCTCAGGTGTTGTAAAGTCACAAAAATCTTCAATGGTCCAGTCTTATTTTATTGCAGAACAATTTTGAATAGTACCCGTGAAACAATAAAAACTTTAGCTGTACTTGACGTAGCGCTCTCCACTGCATTTAAATTAAATAAAATATTTAGATCATTGCTGTCCAATCTGCTAAATTAACTATATGAAACAAAAAAAATACAGTACAGACCAAAAGTTTGGACACACAGTTGTGTCCAAACTTTTGGTCTGTACTGTATTTTCCTTTAGTTTTTAATTTTTTTACATTTTAAATACAAATGAAACTGTCACAACAGGTCTAACTACACACCTGCTTTGGGCCTCTTACCAAAAAATAATGTGCACAGCAGTGGTTTGCTTTTTTTAAAAAAAATCACAAGATTTGAAGTCACTTGACAACAAACTAACAAAACAGCTTTAGCCACCGATAAATTGTTCAGTTTTAGATTTCCTTTTAGTGCATAAAAAAGCCAAATGAAGCAGTTTTGTGGCTATTTAAACGTAATTAAGCTTGGTGGATGAGATCGGTTACACATGCGGGTATCGGCCGATTGCCGGTCACCCGAACAATCGGTGCACCGCTATAAATGATAATTTTATCAAGAAGTGTTTCTATTAAATAAGCAAATTAAATAGAGCCAGATCGACAAGCTTAATACTAGAGAGGCATCCATTTGGCCCTGTAGGTTTATGTTTGTTTGAACTGTTTTCCTGACAGATGAGAATCATTACTTATTTAGGTGTAAATTAAGTTGTTTGGGTAATCTGACTAAACTGTTGGTTTGTTTGCAGCCCGGGTGATCGTCTGACCGCTCCCGTTTCTGACTTTGCCTTATTTAGTTGTACAGCTGTCGTTTGATCGAACTGCTGACCAAAGCAGTGAAGCCAGAACTGGTACTAACCCAGAAGAAAACGTAATTCTAATGCTCTTTTGATGAATTCTTATCCCGATTTTTTTTCTTTTGGTCCTTCTTGAACACCATGCTTTTCTCTGTGTTCGCCGTTGCCATGCAGATTATTGGCTAAAACACATGGAAAACATTACTTGCGACATTTGCCTAGCCAATATGACCGCGCCAGTCTGATGCTTTGATGGCAAGTTGTAGATATAGTAGAAGCTTCATATACATGCGCTGAAATTTGCACTCTTTCGTGTCGTGTCTTCTCGGCAGGTGTCAAACGCAAACCTGGAGGTAGTTCGGCTCTTCTTCCGCATCTTGTCTCTCTTCATGATGATTTTTTTGCTGTGTCACTGGAACGGCTGCATCCAGTACTTCGTCCCCATGCTGGAGGAGTTTCCCACCGACTGCTGGGTTCGGAAGGAAAACCTGATGGTAAAAGCTACCAAACCCTTCCCCAAATGTACAGACAGCACAGGATGACGAATTTATCAAATTAGAGGGCCAGTTCTGTGGTTTCTTGGTGACGTGGTTTGGTTAACGGGTTACAATATAACAATGTCGCCTTATTTCTTTCAGAACTCCACAGTCATCGTTAAATACTCTTGGGGAGTTTTCCGAGCTCTCTCCCAGATGATTGCGCTCTCTTACGGATCCATGGACGCTCCAACAAGTCAGGCGCTACCCTTTTCTTCAGGCATCTCACACTTTTAAAAAAAAAACACACAAGTACCCAAAGGTTCTCACTAGTCCTTTTGCTCTCCAGATTACATAGAGATGTGGATCGTCATGGTCAGCATGGTGTCTGGCTGCATGATGTACACCATCCTCGTAGCCAACGCTACGACCATGATCGCCAACCTTGACCCAGCAGCCAAGGAATACAAGAGCAAGGTCCTTATACTAGCCTTTAGCGAGTAAAGTTGCTGGCTCTCCTTTATTGTTCTTACCGTGTTTTTTTGTGACGAGTATATATGTTAGTACGGAAAACTTGATAGAGCTACAGTAACTAGTCCCTGCTTAGACATTTTTTTCAGCAAATACATTCATGACTGTGGCAACTAAAAACATGTTTCAAAATTCAATTCAGTTCAAACTGCGTTCTTGGATTCTAAGTCAATAGCTACATAGATTAAAAACAAAACAACACAACAATAAAATCATACATGTATATTTAAAGAATGTAAAAGCAGAATATAAATAAAATCCACAATTGCTTAAATAGGAATCAGTGCTCACAAACATTTCTACCAGAGCAGACTGAATGAGAAACGAGTTACTCATTGTCGGATTTGTGAGTGCTAAAATAATTCTGCTACCCAAACCATTCAGTCTCTCTTCAAAAGTGAACATCGACATATTTCACAAGTTTACTTACCGCTAATTTTTTTTTTTACAACATGTTTATTAGCACTAAAAGAGTCACGTTTAGCCAATTCTGCAGGTTCTGTGGATAAAATTGTTAAAATGGTGATAATCAAGCTGCAGTTGCTGTTAAACACTCTCCTTCATTTGGCTCAGACACAAAGAAAAATGTTTTCAGCATTCTGGACCGTTACAGAAAAAAGGGTCATACTTTTAAGCTTTTTAGATTTCCTAGTTGTAAGAAATGAATCTTGGAGTCCTTTAAGCATTATACTATGGAATTACACGGTTTATAATTGCTGTGGTTCCCCCCCCCCCCCCCCACACAGATGAGTCGCTTGGAGCACTACATGGCCTTCATGAAGCTTCCACCAGAGTTGCAGCTTCGCATCAGCAACTACTACCAAGCACGCTACGGAGGGAAATGGTTCGATGAGAAATACATAATGGACACGATATCATCATCACTCAAAGAGGTGAACCTCATCAATACACAACTATCCCTAAACATACTGGGATACATTTTCATATTTTTGCTAAGTTGTCGTAATGAATTTTTTTACTCAAAGTCACTAGTATTTAAGGTATAGACTAAGTGACGCTTGAGCTACAAAACCTTGTTATCTGTAAAATATATACAAGGTTTCCCCCAGAAAATTTGCTAACCCCAGTGGTTGGGTGTTAGAGCAGTCATTCATCCAGCGGCGCGTCGTGTTTTTGAGTTAAAAAATGTTTAAAGTTGACAGGAAATTTGAAAATATCAGTTGATTATCATGTGTTATTGAAAGCTTGCAAGATTAATAACTGAACACCAACTATAAAGACTTCAAAAATGCCAACATTTTAAAATGACTTTTTAAAAAAAAGCAATGCGTAGCCTGGTGGGGGCAGAAGTAAAGCCTGGTGGCCCGCCAGGCTTACAATACACTGGGGGAAACCCTGATATGCACATACTAATAGTCTAACTTCGTGTTTGGATCCTTACATTTCTAATGAACCGCAACATGGGTAATCGTTGTTTCTTTTCTTTCCCAGCAAGTCCTGATGGTGATGTGCAGCCAGCTGCTGAAGAAAGTGCCGATGTTTCAGAACAGAGAGGAAAACTTCATCAACGACGTCCTCCTCAAGCTACATTACGAGGTTTTCCAGGAGGGAGACGTCATCGTCCGACAGAACGTCCCGGGCGATCGCATGTTCTTCATCGATCACGGAGAGGCCGCCATGGAGACCGAGTCGTACGAGAGGGAGCTGTGCGACGGAGACTTTTTTGGAGGTATGCTTCGATTTGTTCCACATGTCTGGTTACATTCGGAGAACTTCAAATTGTATATTTAGTCATTTGTAAAATAGGACATGATATTTCCCTCATTGTGATCACTATTAACTCGTCACAGCAATCATTATTACTCTGTCTACAGCTGTCCTTTTTAAAACGTTGCCAATGAAAGCTGTTCTGAATCCACTTCCTGTGATTACATTGTGGTTGATTTTGTAAATTCCGAGGAGTTGACGGTATTGCCACTGTTTGTCTTTCTAAACTTCACCCAAGAAAAGAGAATGGAGATCCAACAACAACAAAAAAAGAGTCAATTTGCTTCATGTAATTGAATTAAGTTGGTCAAACTTAATTTATTTACATTTGTTTAACATGATAACTTAATAAACTTGACATTTACTTGGAAAAAGACCCATTTTATTACTTGTAACAAATTAACTCAATTATTTTAGACAGATATGATGAAGCATTGATGTTGATTGTTGTCAGTAGATGACACTATAGTTGGAATAAGACATTTCTGTCCATTAGGTGCTTTAGCTGCTGTTGACCAATTGTGAATGAACCTTTCAAACTAAAATCCTGTAAGAAAGCTGAGGATGCCATACACACTAGTTAAATGTGGTGTATTTCTTCCATATTACGCTTCACTTTAATTAACTTGCAAACAACCAGTCGAATGTTGCAATATATTCAAATGATGAAACACTAAAGTAACTAAATATGAATTAAATAACTAATTTCATATGTTTTTGTTAATGGCTAATATATTATTGACTTGAATGCATTTCAAATGTATTGATTTATTCCTACACAGTGCAAAAATATTCAGAAATCCCTTGAACTTTTTTTTGCCTTTTTTTTTTTTGAAAATTCAGCAATATATTTCAATACTTTTTACATAACACAAAGCAGATCGTAATGTTGAGGTGAAGAAAAATACGACATGCTCTTCAACATTTTGTTCGGATAAAAATCTGAAAAGTGTGGCATGCATTTGTGTTCAGCTGACAGCAAAAAAAAAAAAAAAAAAAACACCCCCCCGGCATCTTCTAGCATGATGCTGCCACCACCATGTTTCACCTATTGGCTGCTGGGTTCAGGGTTTCAGTGTTAGTCCTCCTCCACACATAGCATTTTTTGTGTGTAAAAACCAAAAACCAAAAAAAGTGTGCTGTGCCGGTGCAGGGTTACCACATAAATTTCTAGTTCTGTATATTTATGTCTGTGTTTCAAAGAATTTACGTTTTAAGTCAATTTAGAAAAGATTTTCTGTATCGGATCGGCCGATACTAATCCTCAGATATCTGTATCGGAAGTTTAAAAATAGTGGATCGGTGCATCCCTACTAATGAGGTGGCTTGTGAAAACAGTTGGTTGCATTGTGTTTCATTTAAGGCTATCAGAGTAAACGGGGCTAAATCTGATTTTATGGTCACATAGCAAAATATTACATTTTTCAAGGCGTTTTAAATGTATTTGCCGTACTTCCAATTTTATTTTGATAGTAACACTGTGACATTTAATAGTACCTAAAAACCAATTAAATTATTTCTTTGTTGTTTTTTTTGGCACTTTTGTGACTGCATTTTGGCAGAACCGCATGTTGAGTTACTGTCACAGGGCGTTCTGTCTTTACAAAATGTGTTTCAGAGCATGACAAATGCGTTTTTGAAAATGCCAGTTGGTCTTTGTATTTATCTCCGGCTTTGGCAGTTCCGAGCTTCGCCTCCTCCTTTTTCCATTTGGCAGATTGATCACATATAGTGACTTTTTTCCCCTTCTTCTTCTTCCCTCGTTCCTCTCCTCCCTCTCTCCTCCGTACTTTAAATCATTTGCTTAATTCAGTGGCTTTTTAGGCTGGAACCCGTCCCAGTCCGGTTGGCACCGGAGTCCGTCGGAGCTAACGGCTAACGTCTGTTCGTTTTAATTTCAGATTAACCGTTAGAGCTCACCCGCGCGCTCAGCCATTAAGGCTCGCGCGCTCATTAGCCTCCCGTCTTTCCCTCCCGTGTGTCCGCAGAGACGTGCGTGCTGACCAAAGGCAAGCATCTGGCCACGGTGAAGGCGCTGACCGACTGCCAGTGCTTCTCCTTGTCCTGGGACGACTTTCAGGAGGCGCTTCGGTGCTTCCCGGACATCAAGAAGGACCTAGAAAAGATGGTCCTCGTCAACGCCGACGGCGAAGTTGTGTAAGATTCTCTCCTCCCCCTCCCAAAAAAAGAAAAAAGTATTAACTGTTTTTTCTGTGAAGGAATCTGAATCTAACCCTATGCACTTCCGAGGCATTTGGATGGATAAAGGAGAGTTTTTTGCACATGAATGAAAGTTGAGCGCCTTTTAAATGCTACAATATTATGTAGAGTTTTTGCCTTCTCATCCCCTATTTATCTACACCAAACAAAGACCTCAACATAAAGGGCATTTTGGGGTGTTTTGCCTTTTTTTTTTTTAATTTTTGCTGAACTATTGCTGTTTATTGCAAAAACAAAATTCGTAGGAACTTATTCTCTCCTGTCAGGTTTTGGAGCTGAAACTTCTTCTGGGAAATGTAGTACAGATACTAAATGGAGAAACAAGCATTCATTTCATAACCATGTGTCACATGGGTGGTTAACAACAGGCACAGTGCAGGTCAGAGGTTTACATGCACTTATTATGAGTATGCATTTTATATACCGTATTTTCCGCACTATAAGGCGCACCTTCAATGAATGGCCTATTTTAAAACTTTTTTCATATATAAGGCGCACCGCATTATAAGGCGCATAGAATAGACGCTCCAGTAGAGGCTGGGGTTACGTTATGCATCCATTAGATGGAGCTGCGCTTAATAGGAGCCATTTTGGGGTCTTTACACAAAACCCAGCAGGCACCGCGTGCTTCTTCTTCTACGGGGGAAAATGAAGTCGGCGGCTGCTTACCGTAGTTGTGAGACCTGTTGTGGCTCAATATTGGTTCATATATAAGGCGCACCGGATTATAAGGTGCACTGTCGGCTTTTGAGAAAATTGAAGGTTTTTAGGTGCGCCTTATAGTTCGGAAAATATGGTACATTTTTCTTTTGTTTTATTTTATTTCTGTATTTCATTCCCAATTCATGTAACAACTGAAAGAAATCAAGAATGAAAAGGAGCAGGGCATAGTGTAAACTTATAATATTTCCGCGGATTCACCTAAAGAGAAAATTAGCTATTCAACTCACAGACAATAGTTCAAATATACACAAAAAATACACAAGAAAACATTAAGTTAATTAGTGGCATACTGCTTCATCAGAATGATTTTTTTTTCCAGATGTCTCTTAAGAGCAAAGAGAGATTTAGATTTGCATGATTATCGCCCCGTGGGAAAAAAGAGAAACAGTTTAAATGCATTACTAAATATTGAAAACGAACATGGCATTCCTGCTAATGACTGGCATACAAGTTTAATGTTTTCACTTAGCAACAGTCACACAGTGACCGCTGGGGTTTTTGTTTGATGCCAGATTGCAACTTGCTTATTTCTATTCATTTTTTCCAACATATATCTAAGCCGTCGCTTTACCCAAACCCCATTAAAGTCAATTTTGTAGCTTATTATAGACGCCAAACAGCAAAGTGAGAACGAAAATATAGAGAAATCAATGGACTCCCACAGGAGACTGGAACTATCCATGTTCAAGGTGAAGCAAAGCGCACCAACAATCAGAAAAGCTTCCTGTGCTTTTCCGCCCCGCCCTCTGCAGAACAAAGCGCTGCGGAGACCTTCACGCTGAAGGTCAGTTTACGGTCTGATTGAAAGACCCAAACTGAAGCTGGAAGCTGTTTACTGTTAACAACAACAACAAAAAACTAAGATGGTTGGTAGATTTTTTTTTTTTTTTTTTTTTTTTGTTAGCCACTGTTTCCCTTGACAGTGTTTGCACTCTGCCATGTTGCTGAACCACTTCTGGAGAATAGTTTGACCGGAGCACATCCGCGGTTTCCATAAATATTAAATGAACGCCATCTCTCGTAGATAAAGCAGGTGTGGATCATATCTAAGCCACGTCCATTTTTTGTCTTTTACCTCATTAGCAATAGACTACCTGCTCTGTTTGTCCTTTCTTCTTTTTTTCTTTTCTTTGTAAAATAAAAGTGGCCTTAACTTTACGGACGAATATTACTACAATAGAGCTGGGCTTGATTATGCATATCTTGGTCTCCTTCAAATTAGCTGTAGCTCTGCTGACTTCTCTCCTTCCTCCAAATATGATCTGTATTTACCTCAATGTCGTGGCAAAGATGGAGATCCAAGGCTGATTACCATAAGTGCACAGGATATAACAGTCCGGATGCCTCTTAGAAGAATGGATGAAATGTTTTTCGAATTTGTAATTACTCCTTTAATTTATGTTCACTGTTTTATTTTGTCTGGAATAAAGAGCAATAAAGTGAACCTATCTGAACTCTAAACGAAGCTCTCTGTTTTCTCATGCTTGTCCGCTCTGCGTGTGGCTTTGCGCCAATATCTATGGCTCCTCCTCAGCTGTTGTCCATATTTTTACCATGTTACAACCACAGACATTGATGTTTTCTGTTGGGTTTTTTATGTGACAGACTAAAATAAAGCGGCACACGATTCAGAAGTGGAAGATGGGACACGGTTTTCTGTATTCAGTTCCTTGAATCAACGTTGTGTGCAGTCACAGTCACTTTACCGCACTATCCAGAAATATTTGTCATTTTTCATTTAAAAAAATGGAACATTGCATGAAAGATGCAATATTATTGGTGGACTTTTACCTACCACACTTCTTTCTTCCACTCAATTTCCTGTTAGTATGCGTCAGCGTTGACATTTGTGTCTTGTGTGTAAATGACTGATCCGTTTCACGCGTTTCCATTAAGGTTCTTCTTCACAGCATTCTCAATTTGAGACGCAAAATTTGGGGCTTTTCGTTATCTATAAGCCATAATCATCAAAAGTACAACAAACAAAGCCTTGTAATGTCTATGTGTGATAAATGTACTACACTGCAAAAACACAAAAATCTTACCAAGTATTTTTAGTCTAGTTTCTAGTGCATAAATCGTCTTCGGCAACACAGAGAAGCTTGTTTTAAGTCAATAATTTCTTAATATTGATGAAAAAGTTCCAGATTATTTCACTTAAAACATGAGCAAAATGTGCTGTTAGAGCTGAAATTGTCTGCCAGTGGTATTAGCACTTTTTCACCGATGTTAAGGAATTATTGACTTAAACCAAGCTCCTATATCTTGATGAGAAGTTACTTGTAAGTCGGTTTTGTCTTATTTCAAGTGGACGAAGATATTTGCACTAGAAACTAGACGAAAAATACTTGGTAAGATTTTGTGTTTTCGCAGCATTCAAACTGGACAGAGAGGATCCGTGGATGATTCATTATAAAGGAATTCTACAGATTCTAAGTTGAATTTATAGGCTTTCGTAACACATCTGTCATTGCATTGGTCGGACGTTTAGGCTCATTGTCTCCATCCCCGTCTGAAGCCTTTCTCGGTTCCTGCTTAAGAAAATAGCACGATGCTCATCATGATGGTGATGGTTAGTTATTGACCTAATTTTTTTTTTTTTAAATTACGTATATTTATGTATGCAAACAACAACTAGTCCCTCAAAAGAGCAGCACACTACCAAACCATTCCTTCTTCCCTAATTTCAGTCCGATTTTCTGCCTCGTTCAGCATTAACGTTAATCCACCAACTTTGGCTCTCTCCGTCCTAAGCCCCTTATTAAAAGCACTCTGGACTCATTTCAGTTTGGGAATTTAGAAATGTTTCTTAGCAGCAGTGAATGAAAACAAGTGATCTAAAAAAAAAAAGAAGAAAATTCAACAGTGGCGTTCTCCAGTAGTATGCATTGAAAACCAGTCCGTCTGTCGTTGTGTGGTTCCCCCATCAACGACACACACAGACCCAGCCTAATGTGAGCGGTCACTTCAGAGGAAACTGATCTCAGTAATTACTCATTTCTTACATAATAACATCACTTGTATGGTTATTTTTATGCCGTGACCTGTGTTGAACTAGGATTTACAGTGTAAATTACATGCAGGCTTTAATATCGTCATATTTTTTGGCGCAGTATTGGTGTCATTCAGCCATTGGCTCATTAATTTCACTCTTTCCTTTTATTTTTTTTGTTGGAGATGGAAAACTTTTTTTCCCCCCCTTCAGCTGGCAAAATGTTTCCCAGCTCAGCTTCTTACAAGGTTGAGGCGCAGATGATCTAAATATTCCTTTTATTTTCACGCGGAGGAGATGAATACAGCAAGCTCCTTTCCCCAGAGGACCCAAATGTTTTCTGTCACATTTATCTTTTTGGTCTGGAAACCGGAGATTTTATCTTGAACAGCTGTGTTCCTCATTGTTCCTCTTATAGACGCGTTTGGGTTGAGCACAGTGTCAAAGATGGTTCTTGCGTCTTCGAGTTATTAAGATTCAGCCTCAGTGTAACAATTTTCTTCCACGCTTAAAATGAATTTAAAGATGTGCAATGTGTAAACAGATACAGAGACTTTCATATCCTACAAAACTGAATCGACGGCCTCCAAAACAAGACGCCATTACGACCTTTAACCTCTGATGAATAGTTTCTGGTTTTTTTAAGCGAATCATCAGTAATGCCTTACTAAATTTGCAGATATCGGATCTCAGTAAGTTAATTGAGAAGTACATAAATACTTATGGAGTTGGGATGCTAACCAAGATGGCCGCTTTGACAAAATGTGTCAAATTCGCATTCTAATATCTTGTTACACCTCTGTTGCTTATGAGCATCACAGAAATAAGAGTAGCGCTACTTCAGCATATTTTTACTCGAGTAAAGGTAAAAAAAAATAGTGACTCAAAAGTAAGAAAATATGTGGTTTAAAAGGCTACACAGGTACTGAGTGACTGACCAAAACAGTCATTTGATATTTAAAACTTGAATCTGTAGACTGACAGAAATATGAAGTTATGTGGAAACTTTGGTATTTTAAAGACCAAAATGGAAATAATTCATGTAAATAACAATAATAATTATGAGACAAAAGTAACATTCTTTCATATGTAAAACTTTAGCAAAAGCTGCACGTCTGTGTCTGTGAACATTTGGTTAAAACAAGCTTGCTCTTTGTTCATGAAGTTACTCACAGTGGGAACAGAAGCCAGAAGCTTTACTCAAGTGAGAATAGCGGTATTTCATAATAAAGTTACTCAAGTAAAAGTAGAAAGTACAGCGTTGCAGAAATAACGTTTTCTGTCAGATTTATCCTCCTAAAAAAGTCACTCAGTAACTGAGTCAATGCGACTACCCAACTCTGAATCTGAATGGGTCACCTTTTTTTTTTCTTTTGACACAAGTTCCAAAAGCAATGTGTGTGCGAGACAAAGTGCGTGCGTGGCGATAAAGTTTTTGAATCTTTGTGCCGCCCCAAGGTTGATTCCCTCAATGTGATGACCTGTCAAATCCGACACAATTAAATTTTAACGATGCCTGCCGGGAAACCTGGAGACCGCACGCCTCCAATTGTTCACCCAGTGTTTGGGCTTGCAGCTGTGTCCAACCTTGCTCTGTCACCACCAGGACTGCAGTCAGAGGAACACAGAGGCCTTTCCTGCCAGCAGTCCTTTACGCTCAGCAGGAACGCCGCCGCATCGTTTTGGTGCGACACCTGAAGCAAGTAGAGATAAACAGTTTTCTACTTATCAGGAAAAAAATAAATAAATAGAATAACTATTGTCCAGTTATGTGTTTGTTTTTTATTTAATTTTTTTTTTTTTTTTTTTTTGTGAAAATTTGCCTGAGTCATGAGGTACTGAAGAAAATACCCTCCCAAAAAAGAAAAAGAAACAAATAAAAATTATTTGTCTTGGACATCACAATGTATATACTGGTCATGCTGATCAGCTAACATTAGTAAAAAAAAATGTACAAGTGACCTTTGATAGATTTTAACTAATGATTTGGAAAACCATGATGAATGCTGCAGTGGATATAGAAACTAACAGTCATCTAAAGATTTTCAACAGGTATGTAATTTACTTTTTTGGCACTAGGAGCCATTATTACCAATGTTTACCCAACGAAACTTAAAACCTGGAACCATTTTTCTTGGTTGTTTGGTGTCTGATAATTAAAGTGACCCCAAATGTTTATTTACTATTTACCACACCAGGCTGTTTAGGTCTGTGACAGAGACAGACGGGTAGTGGTCCTCTGATTCTGTAGCATCCTAACTGATGTACACCACCATCTTCTGGCAACCGAATGTAATTACAGGACCATGGACCATATATATATATATATATATATATATATATATATATATATATATATATATAAATTGGACTCGTGCAGATCATGTCAGAAACATCAAAAACAAGCAAAACATTCCTCTATCTATTGTCTAAACCCGCTTGTCCTTGCTGCATTGAGGGGGTCTTGGTGCCTATAAAATTTATTTATAATTATGTTTACCCTAGGCTTATCTTATCTTATCTTATCTTAATGCCAACATGGTTTCATGCTGTCAAGTAGGTCAAACCGGAGTCAGTTCTCGTGAGACACTATTGGTTTAATTCTAAAATAAGAAATATGTTTTAAAGTATTTTTTTAATATATACATAAACGTTTTTCTTAATTAATTATATAACCTCACAAGTTTAATGAAGCCACCACCATTTTCCCAAAGCATTTTCTCACTGAATTAGATGTCAGCTATGAAATTGATCTACTATGCCTTTCTTTCGGTTCATGTGAGTTATGGAGAGCCACGCAGTATGCATAGGGGGCGAACACAGGGAAACAAACACATTTAGTAAAAGAAGAAGAAAGCACTTCCGCTTTAGCCGGAAGAGGCGCCAAAATCGAAAAGTTGTTTTCTAGCAGCGATAGAGCTGGTAAACAAACGAGTCGTCCACACTTTCGGATTTTTCACGTTTTGCTTTAATCCCTTTTAGTAGCTTTGGACTCCTGTTCCAAGATGGAGTCTACCCGAGACTTTTTCTCCAAGCTAAGGAAGATGGCGGTGACTTTAGAGGCAGAAACCGAGAAACTACAGCAAGCTTTTGAGGGCCGAAAAAACGAGGATGGTGACAGCGGTGAGAGAGGGAGCAACAAGCTTTGCTGCTCTGGTCTTACTCCTAAACATGTTCCGATGTATCTCGTATGTACATATATGTCAATATTGGTTTGTTTCGTTTTAGACACCGCCGTCCGAGCGATGCGAGCATATCATGAAGTGAACAGCGATGTTAGCAGTCTCAAGGTACACCTGGAGCATGATGCATCTGCCCGAGTCTCGGCTTTAACCAACAGATCTGTAACACCAGCTCGGCATCCTACGCCACTAACGTTTGTTTTGTGTAACTACGTGCACCGTAGCTGTGCTAATATATGTATTTTTTTTTTCGCTTGATAAAAGAAATAATACATTGTCTATGTACAGTTAGTTTTTCTTTGTTTGGTAGAAAAATGTATTTGATGTTCTGAATATATATGTGTGGCAAAAAACCGAAAAAGACAGTCAAGAATGACCTACTTTCTCAAACCAGTTTATCGGCAAGAAGCAAAATGCTACTAGTTAGTTAAAGTATCTATAGTTTGACAAAGACATATACTATGAATTTAAATGCCGTCATTAGCTTCACTAAAACCCGTGTTTCTTTTACTACATGTAGTTTCCACTTTCCTTCATCTCCATTTTCATTTAAGGTGAAGAGAACAGAATGGTTTCATACTTATGGCGAGTCCGTTCAGCACACTTCAATAAACAAGTCTTTTCTGCAAATTCATATTTTCCATTAAAAAGTCAAGCAGGAAAATTAAGCTCAAGTTGTAATATATTACATGCAAGTTCATGTTGAATGAAGAATTCTTATTGAAAAACTGGAGGAGATTGTTTATCTTCAAGGCAACAGGACATTCATTTTTTTTAGTGGCTACAGAGGCTCTTGGTTACTAATGTTTTTTTTTTCTATCTTTCATTTTTCCTGAGAAGTAGTCATATAAAAGTCTATAATTATGTGGAGGACAAACATCTTGGAAATTGTTTCAGTTACCAAGGTGTATGTGCCTGAACTGTTATCTTCCTTTGTTTGAAATTAAAATGCACAAAAATAACAGGGAAATCACCATTACTATAAAATTTCTTTCCAAAGTTAAGAAAATCTTCTAAAAAAATCTTAACAGCATAGAGGCCAGGCAATTTTTAAAAAAAAAAACACATCTCTTATGTTGGGTAAAACTGACATTTAACACATCAAGACTTATTGGAAAGTGTAATTCTTGACAGTCTAATATTTCTTTATTGTTTGCATAGCCTTTAATTTTCCTATTTGACATAACAGAACTTTGATGAAGCCGAATGAATAAAATGTTTCAACGTTAGTGCTGACGTTCAAAAGTTAGAGCTTCTTATGGTGAATATTAGTTTTTTTCTTTTTATCTGTTAATTTTTAAACATTTATTTATTTATATACTTCTTGCATTGGATCAGTATTTTACCAATTTCCCTACACATCAAGCTATCTTTATAAACTTGTTGAATTATAATAGTTTTGTATTTTTATGTTTTATGAGCCAAAATGTCCTCTCAACCTTAAGAATTTGGGATTGTGGGTTTTTTTTCTCCTTCATTCATAATTCTGTCTTTTTAAGCATATTGCTTTTGCACAGAATATATTTAGATGAATGCAGGAGACAGTCATCAGCCTGGAGGATAACATTTATGAAAATCAATGGGCCTTCTGCTGCTCTGTGCTTGTTTAGGCGCAGCTACAAGGAGAGTTGGCTGAGCAAAAACAACGAGAGGAGGAGGTTAGAGGCTTCATTGAGGCCTGTAGAGTGATGGAGCAGAGGGTCTCTAAAGACATCCACACAATCAGGACACACCTGGAAAAATATGGTTACCAAGCTCCATCTGAGGCAGAAACTCCAAACGGTAAGCTTTGATTAAAATCTCATTCCTTCATTGTGCCTTTGAAATGTTTCAAATCTGGAGAAACACCAGTAAGATTCTCTTGACTTGAATTGACACTTTACCCCCCCGCCCCCATCAGACCCAAACAATCAAGAAGCAGAAGAGGATGAAACCAGCTTAGCAACCGAAGAAGACGAAGGCCAGGAGGAGGATGAGCGGACGAACTCCACGTCGCCTCCAAAAGCGGCGGGTCCCTTCGCCGACTTGTTGCGAACCCCTAAGCTCTCCGATTTCGGTCTCTCTGAGTTACAGATGAAGAGAGCTCTGGGTGGAGCAGAGTGGTGCGCCGAAGTTCCTCCCATGCCAGAGTTAAACCTTCCGCAGCCCTCGCTCCGTACGCCCGCGCCACCACCTCTGGCCATGACTCCTAAATGCGCGCTGCGGATGGAAGACGATGACCTGCAGACGCCCCAGATGCGTGATTTCGGCGTCTCAGAGCACACGATGTGTCTGAACAACGACTTCACCGTGGCTCTGTTAAGCAAGAAGCACCTACAGCTTGACAAGTAAAGTCAACTGAATAACGCTAGAAATATCTTCTGATGATGAGCAGGGTGTCCGCGCATTCTTAAAGGGGCAGTATTATCTGTTTTCTGGGCACATCGTGCCATTTTGTAGCACAATCAAGTAACTACGTTACCTTCATTTGTTATAAAAATGCTATATATATATATATCAAACATGATACATATATTTTAAACATGATTTAAAAGAATTAAAAGAATTTTAACTTCCTAATTTGACGCCTTAAAATTGGGCCTCTGTCTCTTTAAAAGCTCCTGCTCTTTCTGAAAGGACGTGATCACAGCATGGCTCCTCTATTAACTCTTTAATAACGTTTTTACCAGCATTGCTCTGAGAAGTGGCTCCTATAATGAGCTCAGCGGTTCCACCAGGTGTTTGCTAACTGCTAATGGCTAGTCTGATGTCATAATATTGCCCCTTCAAATGAGGCAGTACTATACTGCCCCATTTTACATTCTGCAAAATTTACATTTTTGAGCTTTACATCATGTCATAATGTTATCCCCTCATCAAAAAACACATATTGCCTTGATTCTTTCATGCATATTTGAGAAATCCATTAATCTCCCGTGGCAACCATTCAGCTGTTCAAAACACCCGGGTGGACCTAGCCCCGCCTTCGAGGACGAAACTCCTCCTCAGAGCTGCAGTTACCGAGCTTCCGCCTCACAGAGCATGTTGACATTTTGAATGAAATTCTTTGCACAACTATGCACTAATTGGTCTTGGTCTACCATGTGAAATTACTATTAAGTATTTAGTATTAAATGCAGGAGTGATATTTTCAACGTCACTGTATTAGTTTCGGTGCTACATGTGTGTTTTTCCTCTACAGACCTTCACCAGATGTCCCATCAATTAACGAGGTGATGGAGAGTTTGCAGACTAAAGGTATGAAAGTTTCCTCTGTGCTTCACTGCTGCTGTTATTCTCTGTTAGATGTTTCAGATTAACGAAGCCCTGTTGTGCTCTTGTTACATTTTAGGGAATTAAATTGCTTATTTTCTTATTTAAAAATGAATAAAAATTGTGTTTATTTGTATCTTCTAAAATCGTTCTAATATTGTATTTAAAAAAAAAGACTTAAATAAAAAAGTGAAATAAAAATCTGCGGAATGTGGCAATTGTTTTTTTGGGGGTTTTTTTATCCGATTAATCGTCAGAATGATTGATAGGATCAATTATTAAAATAATCAATAGCTGCAGCCTTACTTATGATGTTATCTCTTTTTGTGTTCAGTTGACAATTTAGAGTCTCCGGAACCGCCTGTAATTTGCACGCCAGGCTTCAAGATAAAAAAGCCAAACGGTCACCTACCGTCACAAGAAACAATAGACCCAGAGTCCCCCTGTCGCCATGGAAACCTGTCACCAACCCCTGAGGTGCCTGCATTTGAAACTCCATACGTGAACCGCCTGGTCAGCGGCAAGAAGGTATAAGAATATTTCATGCTTCTTTTACCTTCACTCAGTTTTTGATTGTATTTTTTTTTTTTTTTTTGTTATTGTAATGTTTCCAGACAGCACAGCCCGAGCCAATCAGCTTGCAGGGTGACGGGGATAGTAACATCTTCAAGCTTCAAACGTCTCCCTGTAACGGAGGGAGCGAGTCCAAGCCCGCCCGGGAGAACGACGTGCCAGAAGTGAACTTCTTTGGCGTGGAGGAAAAGGAGATACCAGAGATGCCCAACTTGGAGTCATTTTTGGGCAATTCCCTTCAGACCGTAAGACCTGAATAATGTTTACTCAATAGGTTATCAAAAAGGTGTCACTGCGGTTAGAGCAGCAAGTCGTTTTGTTGCTTTATAGAGTGAGAGATAAAGCATAAAGATAAACTAGTTTTCTATATAAATTTACTCAATCATATTCTGAATAAATGGAGCAGTTTTGCAAGTGTTGCCACTAAGCACAATCAATTAAAATGAGCACAATCATTTCCATTTGGACAACAATCCTCAAAGAGATC
Organism: Xiphophorus hellerii; assembly: GCF_003331165.1. Lineage (NCBI taxonomy): Eukaryota > Metazoa > Chordata > Actinopteri > Cyprinodontiformes > Poeciliidae > Xiphophorus > Xiphophorus hellerii. The sequence continues at coordinate 6,814,665 of NC_045678.1, forward strand.
GATTGATTTCACCGTGGCTCTGTTCAGGAAGAAGCACCTAAAGCTTGACAAGTAAAGTCAACTGAATAACGCTAGAAATATCTTCTGATGATGAGCAGGGTGTCCGCGCATTCTTAAAGGGGCAGTATTATCTGTTTTCCGGGCACATCGTGCCATTTTGTAGCACAATCAAGTAACTACATTACCTTCATTTGTTATGAAAATGCTATATATATCAAACATGACTTAAAAGAATTTTAACTTCCTAATTTGACGCCTTAAAATGTAGTTGAAAAGCCGCCACTTTGAGAAACAAACATTTAACACCAGTAGGAAGTTTGTCTGCACTTCCTGCCACTTTTGCCTGATTTCCCTGTCTAAGCTGAATGACTATTATTTTTTTAAATGCAATTTTGAGTACAGAGACTTCATAATAAATTTTAATTATTGTCGTTTTGTTTGTTTTATGTTGTATATTTAAAATGTTTTCTGGTTCCAGTGTCAGATAATTAGAGATTAAAGTTTGATTGATTTTTCAGTATTATTATTATTTTTTTTTTTTTTACTTGCACTATTATGCCATTATGTTTATTGTATTATTTGAAAATGGTTTCAAAATGACAATATTACCATTTACCACAATAATTTCTGGGACAATTTATCTTCCAGCAAAATTTGTTGTTGTGACTGGTCCAGTTGCAAAATTTTGCCGATAAGGTTTGGATCTGAACTTTGACAGGGCCACTCACAACCCTTTCGTGATATTTTTATACTTTGATAGAGGATTATTATTTGTTTTTAGTTGATGGAATGAACATTACTTCATTATATTTGTTTAGTAGTTAGGCTCATCCTGAAGGCAATTTGCTTGCACTAGATTTTATTTGAGGATATCAAAGGATGGTTTTGTGGATACAAATTCACATGATGCTTTTTGTTTGTGGGGGAAGAAAGGGAGTACACCATTTTTCTTCCATTTTCTAAATATGTGCTACTTTGTGTTGCGACTGCGCGCCATCGGTCTTGCACAAAAACGACCAGTGACCGCCTTCGTGTTCGAAAACCAGCTGAACAGAACTCTATTAAGTCATGTATTATATCACTCTACATGCAAAAAAAAAAAAAAAAAATTATAAATTGCATTCAAGCTTAACCAACGGAACGACTTGAACAGAAGTGAACTCGTCTGCTTTTTTTTGCCGGTGCCGACCTGCAGAACAGTGGCCGGATGCTGACGCAGCAGGTGGGAGAGGACGCGGGCGTGAACAGGCCGGACCTGGACGGACCCACCCAGGAGTTCAGCTTTGGAACGCCTCGCATCAGGATGAGCTACCAGGAGCCCAGCACCCCCGAGATGCCAGACCTCAGCTCGGTCACACAGGATATATGTAAAGTAGGAGTCGCTTCGTTTTCTGCTAAGATTGACAGGCTGTTCTTTTTTTCTTTTAGTAAATTTATTGGATGATAAATTGAGTCTTTTTAACCTACTTTAGTTTCATTTTGCAGCTTGTATCGCAGGTTCAAAGAAAGAAATCTACCTCTGCACATATTGCCTCATCTGTCAGCTCAGAAAAACACAGGTACTGCTTAAGAGTTGTTGCTGTTTTTTTTTTTTTTGTCAAACAAGTTCTGTTTAACAGTGAATTCATGATTTTAGCAAAGGAACGCAGGTTGCTTTTTCATTTGGGTAGCTTTTCTTTCTTAATAAATGAGCTCATCATTTGAAAATCTGATTTTGGATTTGCTGCAGTTTTCTTTGGCTCATTGCTTTTGGTATCTGAAATATCTTGGTGCAGCAAAAACAAACTGCATGACAAATGAACTGCAAGTCACTTGAAGTTGTTTTGTTTATGAATTAAAAAGTACGTAATAATCAATTTTACACTTTTTTTTTCCTTTTTTTTTTACACAGATGTGAATTAAATTTTAAAAAATCATTATTTAACCTTAAGGTAAAAAATAAATGTTGTCATAGCTCATAGCATCCAAGTATCTTGATAGACTGTGGAGGTTAATGCTATGGACAGGAAACATCTCTGGTAGCAGTCAGTGTAGATTCAGATCTGAAGAGGCTTCTGACTGAGGAAGACGGATGTCAGACTGTCGTGAGCTCTACTCATCCACCTCATTTGCTTCTTCCTCTTTAAATCCGGCAGTTTTTAAAACAAATTAACATTTTAAATAAGGTTGCTTTTATTTAAACATACCCATTGTTAAATTTGCTTTATTGTTTGTTTATTCAACGCATATTAATGTCTTCTCTTTCCAACATTATCCTCTCGGTATCGAGGATATTGTAATGCTGCTAATTATCTAGCTGCAGTTCTATTCAGGTGCTAAATATAATATAAAGATAGGTGCAAATATCACCTGAAACTCTTAGAAAATATAGAAATCACATTCCTTGAGGGTCTTTTTTCTTCCCCGATAGTCTTGTGTGTTTTATTTCATTGTGACAGTGTTGGCAGATGTTTGTTTTTCTTTTTAAGCTACTAATTTCTGACGATTTCTTTATTTCTTTCGTCTAGTGCTCCTCCTGCAAAGGGTCTCACTTTGGTTTCACAGAGCGAGTTTCAGACTTTGCCGTCCTACCTGAGGCTGATGACTCTCAGCAACCTTAACCAGGCTGTCCAAAACATCAACAGATTTACGGCACAACGCCATGGTGAGCAGGAAAGAAAACACATCCTTACAGCGCGTACGCCCACGTGCTTTAATTTGGAAATGAAACAAACTTAGAAGTCAAAATGGCTGCATAGTTGTCAGCCAGTGAAACCTAAAAACCCCACCAATACAGATGCTAACCACCTTTTTATATTAGCTGTAAGCTATAGTTTTAGGAAAGCGAAACGAGGCATCCTTTTCCCCGCGTCACGCCGTTTTCTTTGGCGCCCTGTGCAGGAGAAACGAAGGAATTCACGATGGACGACCTGAGGAGGATCATCAGTGTGGGAACCAAGGCTCCTGTGTACGTCCTGTGTCTGACGGAGCTCCAGAGGCTGAAGCAGGTGGATGGGGTTCTGGAAGCCGCCGTGTACAAACTGATAACAGGCAACTAAAAACGGCGAGGCGCTGGTTCAGCTGATGGTGTAATCCTTACTGAGGATATGACAACTTCTGTTCACTACAATATAGAAGAGACCGACACTCAGAAGTGAAGTCCCAAACAGCCAGAAATTGCAGGTTTAGTAGCTTTTTGCACATCTTTCCTTTTGTAAATAGATGTATTCATGATGAGTACGCTTCAGTTGGATGATTAAATGTTTAATAAATATATTCTGCTTATTGTTAATTCACCTGTATGAGCTCCTCTGACTGATAATAGAAATATGGATTATCACGAATAATGGATTAAAAATAGCAAACATAAGCTAGAGATCCATATTTTGATGTTTTTATTTTAATTTTATTTTAATTAGTGGCAGTGAATATACAACTCTTTTTGTGAGTTTATAAAACGTTAGCTTTCATTCCCAAACCTCACAGTGAACAAAGTAAATTAGATTCTGGACGTTTACTCCTGCAGATTTATTACTCTGATTCAGAGAAGAAGACTTAAAAAGCCAACACTTATTAAATGTTTGGGGATTTTTAAAGATTTTATATTTTCATATATTTTATATTTCATATTTTCATAGCCAAGTTAATTCCAAAAAAAATAAAGTTTCGGTTTTGTTTGGGGTGTGATAAATAGGGAATATTCGATGGCCTTCCTGCCGGTATGTTGTATAATCTCCAGCGATGTATTCTTGATGAAAAGCTTCTGGTGTACGGAGACAAAAAAGTGCAGCAAACAAATAATTAAATGATCCAGATGACCATACATCTGTATCCCTTCCAAAGTAGTCATACACATTAAATGATTGCGTTTGTAAAAGTTAAATGCATTTCATCAGCATTTTTAGCCTGCTATAAAAGAGCCGCTACAAGAGAGAGAATACTAATACTAATCTAGTTGTGATAGTTCTTCGATATAGAGCAGGGGTGTCAAACTCAATTTCACCAAGGGCCACTTCAGCATATTGGCCACCCTCAATGGGCCACATTGACGGTATAAATCAGGAATGCCCAAGTGCAGTCCTCCAGACGGCAACTTTTAGATGCATCCCTGCTAAAACATACCCCAGACAAAAAGTTGACTTCCCTCATTAGCAGCAACTCAGTTCTGTAGAGGGCTATGAATGAGTCAATGATCCAGGTGTGTTAGTGAAAGAACGCATCTAAAGTTGCAGAGTGATAGGTCTGGAAAACTAGACTTGGGCAACCCTAGCATAAATGTATGAAAATACAATGTTAAAAATAAATTAAACAACACCTCATATTGTTAAATAACTGATTTTATGTATTCAAGTTTTAAATATTACATTTGAGTTTGCATGGATGTAAAATTACTGCTCAGTTTAAAAATTACAGTATTTTTAAACTGCTCAGCTAGACTTCGCTCTTTAGCTCGTTAGCTTGTCGATGTTTCAGTTTTATTCGCTGGGAAAATTATTCTTTGTCTGCTTTGAAGATAAGCAGACAAATAATAAAAAACAAGTTTTGATATTAACTCTCAACTTCATTCACCAAACGTTTTCGTTATTTATTACACAACGAACATGCATTTCACATAAGAACAAAACAATGAGGTGACGTTGCCTGTCCTTGAACACAACGCTGATCCCTCTTCACCCCGTCACCAACTCACACACATCCTCATTGTGTTGTGTTCTGTAAATAAACACAAAACACAAGCAAAATCAATAAACTATATGCATATTCCAGTATACTGAGTTTTGGTTTTACATTCATTCTATTTAAATGTAGTTTGTTTGTGCTTACCAATGTTTTCTGGCCGGATGTCTGGCACCGTTTTCCCCTGGTCAGTTCGTCGATGTCTGGTTTTAGTTCTATTCTGTGGCAATCCGCAAAACGGCGTGTAGGTTTTCGTCAGTAATGCGCGATCTGTGCTTGGCCTTGTTTAAATTCATTATTGAAAACATCTGTTCGCACAGATAGGTGCTTCCAAACGTGGACAAAACACGAGCAGCATGGAGTCGAAGCTGTGGCATCAAATCAGGGGGCAGTAGACGGTAAAAGTCCTCGATTGAAACATCACGGGACTTCGCTCTTTAGCTTGTTAGCTTGTCGATGTTTCAGTTTTATTCGCTGGGAAAATTAATAATCAGCTTGAGGTGACTCTGCTGCACTCTAGTGGCGAGAAGCCGTAATGTTGGTTGGTAAGAATCGGAAGGCATTATGGGATATGTAGTTTGTAGTCAATTCGTGCTCAAAACCTATTTTAAGTCAATCAATGGGGCTGTAAAACGGTGGTAGGGGGGAGAGGGCCACATAAAATGACGTAGCGGGCCACATGTGGCCCGCGGGCCTTGAGTTTGACACATGTGATATAGAGTTTGGGAAATACAAACTGTTCAGTTCGTATTTGCGTAACTACTGTATATTTTCCCAAAACCACATAAAATAGATGAGTTTATTTAACATTTTTTGCTTTTCTAAAAACGTCATAAATCAGAATGTAAAAAGCGTGTTTGATCATCAAACTGAAAAAGTTCCACTCTTACAAATTGACTTGTAAAATCTCTCTAGGAAAACAATAAATTCAGCAAATTATGGCGCGTGTGTGGATTGCTGCGCACGAGTCGAGATCGAGTTGCAGTGACGTCGCCCTGGGATTATCCAATCAGATCGAGGACTGCAAACTAACGCCGTTAACGGAACTGTAGTTTTCTTTTTGCTACGCATCCTCCGGTCGGTCACCATTTTGGGAGTCAAAGCGGGCAGCGGGCAGCGGCGGCCACCTCCACGCCTCGCCGTGGCCTTACTATGGTTCACACGTGTGTGGTGGCAGGTTGTAAGAACCGACGGACGCCCGGCACCAGACTGTCGTTCTACCGCTTCCCACGGGACCCAGAGAGGAAGCAGCGCTGGGTGGCTGCGGTGAACCGAGCGGGCTGGGTACCGAACGACGGCAGCCGGTTGTGTAGTATCCACTTCATCTCAGGTACGGACGCAGCTCAACTCTTAGTGGGGGGGAAGAAACTGGGAATGGGAGTTTTATCCGAGGGTTTTGACACTCTTTACGTTGTGATGATGGCTGCTAGCTTACAGTGTGAGATACAGAAGTTAGCACAAGGGGAAGAGGAAGACCTTCACAGGGCTTGTTTACAAACAGTAGAGAGGGAAAAGTTCGGGTTACACTCTGCGTATAGTCCAAGCAGTTTACAGAGGATTTTACTTTTAAATTTCATTGAGTTTAATTTTTGAGGCCTGGTCTTCAGTGATATAAAAACAATGCGTTTCAGTTTTTCTTCTTTTTATTTTTATTTTTGCAGTATGACATTCCAATTGTGTTCAAAACATTTCAAATATACGAATCTATATGAAACATAACTATTTTCATTTTATATTTAGAACACTGCAGTGATTTTTTTAACAATGTAAAAAAAAAAAAAATTTCTGAAAAGGAAAAATCAAATTGTATTACAAAATGTAACTGAATTAATGACAGCTAGACTAAAATGTCCAAAGCAAGAATAATCTACAAACACAAATTTTCCACTTTTAAAGCGGCGGTATTATGCATTTTCTGGGCAGATGGTGCCATTTAATAGAACAATTAAGTAATTTTGTTACCTCCAGTTGTTATAAAAAATGCTGTATATATCAAAAATGACTTAAAAGAGCCCCAACTTTGCAGTTTGCCTTGAAATTTTGCCTCTGTCTCCTTAAGAAGTTCCTGCTCTTTCTGATAGTCTGTCTTGTGACAGCATTTCTCCAATTACTTATTTTCTGAGGAACATATTTTTAGAAAGAAAATATGTTGCAGGTTCTTTTGGTGGACAAAGTTGTTAATCCAACAGAAAATGAATGACATTATTACTGCATTATTGTGCATTATTGATTTTTAACTCGTTTAACTGAAAACAGTTATTTATTTTGCTGTTTAAAGACTTGGACAATAATTATTCTGTTGAATAACAAAAATGGGACACCAACAATTAGTATTGCTTAAGGTAATAGCCATGTTGAGAGAGGGCTGACAGAGCTGAAAATGTTTGCTGGTATTGAGTCGCCTCCCAGATGGCAGCAGAGAGAACAACTGATGAGAGAGCTATGCTTCACGCTTCTTTGCAGAGGCAGCGTCTGTAAAAGATTCCTACCAGGATGAGCTTGTGGAGTCCAATGAATTTCTGGGATGTTTTAATTCCTCTAGGGAAGTGTTTGGTCTCTTGCCTCTTTGCAGTGTGCATACCATGCAGTTATAAAGCACCCTCAGCAGAGCAGGGGTTGAAATAGCCTTTAGCAGCTCTGCTAAAGAAAAAGGCAGGGGGACTGCTGTTCAGCTGCTCTTTTTTTCTTTATAGGACAATGATCTGGCTTCTAAATTGTATAAAAAAAACAATTAAAGGGGCAGGATTATGTAAAATTGTCTTTTTTGAGCATAATATTACACAGTTAACATATTCAACTTGGTCCCATATGGGAGTTATGACATTTACGGACCATTGCCTGCATGATTGATGTTACTATAGAACCTTCTGTAAAGCAGCAGAATGATATAAAATCAACTTTTTTTCAGCTTTACATCATGTTATAATGTTATAAACATTTAGAGTGTTGCCTCGATTCTTTCATGCATGTTTGAGAAATCCTTTAATCTCCATGGTAACCATTCAGGTGTGCAAAATGTCTGGTTGGACCTAGCACCGCCTTCGAGACCAAGCTCCTCCTCGGAGCTGCCTGTTCCAAGCTTCCACATTACAGAGCAGGCGTCCCTCACGACTCCCCCACTCAGCTCCTTCAGACTAGCCAGCAGCAATTAGCAAAGAGCATGTGCTGAGCTCTTTGTACGAGCGTCTTCTCGGTGAAACATTGGTAAAAAACGTTGTTAAACGGTTAATAGAGGAAGGATGTTGTGATGACTTTTCGAGGGTGGAGTTTCACCAAGAGCAGGAGTTTTTAAAGAGACAGAGACCCAATTTCAAGGTGTTAAGATGGGAAGTAAAATTTCTTTTAAGTCATATTTGACTTAAAAGAAATAAGTAAATATATGAGCGTTATGAACATGCTGATATGTAGCACTTTCATAACAACTGAAGGTAACATTGTTATTTGATTATGCTTTTAAAAATATCATTATATACCTGGAAAATACGTAATACCCCCCTTTTACAAACTCTTATTCTAGCAGAAAGATGCATTTTTAGTGCAGATTTATATTAAAGCAATTAAAAATATTTTTATTACATTTTTTTTTTTTTTATAGAGTTTCCTTACAAATGTGGAAGGCATTTTTTGTAACCTTTTAACTATCTTCTGACTGTCCACATCCAGGTAAACAAGTCAAGAATCCACATTCGCCCGATTATGTTCCTTCTGTGTTCACACCAGTTCCCTTCTTCCCAGACATGAAGGAGCCAGGTGCCTTGGAGATCCTGGACAAGCAGGAGGCACGGGTCGAAGCCGCCAATGCTCTGTTGTTCCTCCAGGGGCAGGGCAGCTCCGCGGTGGACGGGTCGAGCCAAGGCCGGCGTCACGAACAGGAGGCACCGGAGGCTGCTGTGGAAAAAAGCAGGCCTTCTTCCTTCAGCACCGATGAAGACGAGGAGCACGACAAAGCCTCCGCGAAAGACAGGAAGAAAGGAAAGTTTGCCCAGATGTCCGAAATATCCGTAAACTTCGACGACATCTTGAAAGCGCTGAAGAAGGAGAACCGGGCGCTCAGGGAGTCTGTGGAGAAAATGGCTTTGTCTGAGAACGCTTTCAGGAACGACGCGGAAAAAGTCAAGTTCTACACCGGTTTGCCCAACTACTTCGTCTTAGAGACCGTGATGTGGCTGCTGGCGCCGCACATGGACGGGATGAAAAACACGAAGCTGTCAAAGTTCCAGCAGCTCCTGCTGACCCTCATGCGCCTGCGGCTGGACCTCCGCAATCAAGACCTGGGCTACCGCTTCGGGGTGAAAGTCGGCACGGTGGCCAAAACGGTACACCGCATGGTCAACATCATGTCCTCTACTCTGGTGCCGACCGCCGTCTTCTGGCCGTCCAGAGCGGAGCTCCGAAAAAACCTGCCCACTGCTTTGCGCGCAAGCCACCCGGACTGCGCCGTCATCGTGGACTGCTTCACTGTACCCCTCGAGGAGCCGGCTTCGACGGTAACGGAGCACGGACAACGAGAGACGACCCTTCCTCGTGCCGAGGGAATGGCGCAGAGTCACGGCTCGCTAAAGTATCTGATCGGCGTGGCTCCGCAAGGCGTCGTGACTTTCGTGTCGCGGGGCGCGCCGGGAAGCGTCAGCGACAGGAGCCTGGCCGAGCGTTGCGGGTTTCTGTGCAAGCTTCTCCCAGGCGACGTTGTGCTGGCCTGCCGCGACCTGGACATCGCGGACTCCGTGGCCGCCCGCGGAGCTCTGCTCCAAATCGCCGGCAAAGGTGAAGCTCGCGCGAGATCGGAGGGCTCGCCGGGGCCCGACGCCGCGTCCGAGACGGTGGTCGTGCAGAGGCACGTGGAGCGGGTGATCTCCATGGTGAAGCAGAGGTACACCATGCTCACAGGACCCGTCGAGAGCCCCTTCAGCACCGCCTGCGAGCGCACGTCCAACCTCTCAACCTTTGATAAGATTGTGCAAGTCGCTTGTGCCTTAAACAACCTGTGTATCTCTGCTGCTCCACTTGAGTGACTCGTACAGAAAGCAATGCACCACTTAATGCTGCTCTCCTAACTTTTTACTGTTTCAGACTTCCTGTCACGTGTCTAGTAGGAAAATTACAGTTATTTTCACCAAATCCGAATTCAGTCACTCTTGATTAAAAACACTACTCTTGAACGTGGCACTAACAATTGCTGACATGTTAAGTCGAGGAATGCAACCTTTAGTTTGGCGAGTAGAGGTGGTCCGCATGGGTCTTATTTTTCAAACAGTGCCACTTTCATACATTTTATACTGTTTAAAGTCCCTTTAATAAAATGCCACAGAAGGCTCAGGAGTGGGCGGAGCCAGGAGTGAAGTCATCCCTTCATTCTTCATTCCCTGTTTTGGCACATCACCACTATTTGTTTTTGTTTACAAGACGCACAGTTGGCTCTTATGAAAGTCATATGATGAAAACTAGAGAAAACCGTTATAAAAGGAACACAAGTCAACTTTTTTTGTGTAGCACATTTCAGCCACAAGGTAATGCAGGGTGCTTTATGTGGTGAAAGTATTACATTTTTTCAAATGTCATCATGAGAAATCATTGTCTTAAAAATTGCTGTAAAGACTTCAGATGATCTATGCTTTTCCAATTATTAATCAAGATTTTCATCGGAGTAGACTTAAGCCAGAAGACTTGAATGGTCTTGAAGGTTGACACAACAACAGATGTGTTTTGGTGCTAATGCATTGAATGATTCATAACTGACAACAGTATCTTAAAGTCTACTGTCTAAGCTACAGGGAGCCAGTGTAGGGACTTTAGAGCTGGGCTGAGGGTTTTTATGTAGACCTGTTAGGACACGTAGGCCTGTTACAATAACACATTTTGCCCGACAATGAATTGTCCCAGAAGTTATTGCGTTAAGCAATAATAATGTTATGAGATCATTTTTGCGTAATGTGAAAGCAAAGACATAATAATGCGAGCACACTTGTCAAAGATGAAAAGACTGTCAATTCTAATGAACGTTTTACACTGGAACTAGAAGACATTTTAAATATCAAAAATAAACGATCAGAACTACAGAAACAACAAATAAAATGGATTATGACGTAGAAAGAGACACGAGAAAAACAATCATGCAATTGCAAATTATTGAGCTTGATTTATTGCTTATTGTGGCGAGTCTAAAGACACTTTCACTCATCAATTCAACTAAAAATAAACATGTGGATGAATTTCTCTTGATCATTAGTCCTTTAATCCAAGAAAAGTTCTTTGGGTGATAGAAGACTGACTTCGTAACTGTCTTTATGTGTCTCTGAAGGTTCAGATTTTGGACCTGATCACTAATTTCTAGCTTTAAGAGCTGACTCCTGATTGGTTCAAAGACGTTCGTTGAAAGTAAAGTTGCTACTAGCCCAGAGAAACATTACAAAGTCCAGCTATTTAGCCAGCTAATATTAGCTTCCAGTTTTACTCCATGAGGAGCACAACTGAAAATTAACGATTCATATTCTGCATTGCAAACACTTAAAAAAAATTTTTTTTTTACTAAATACAGCAAGTCTTTACTCTATATTTTGCTTTTAGTCTTCCACCTCTTGTGTTCGTCTCGAGATCAATTTGTTAAAGCCGACACTGACACATTTCACACGACTATTTGTGATGGAGGTGGCGTTTAATTCCAGGTTTTACTAAGTAGCTTTATTTGAAAATGTATTTTATAACGAATTGTCATGAGTGTGAAACGATTTACGCTCCTAACTATAAAAGTATCGATGTCATTTTAGTATCAAGTAACAGGATGAAATGCAACTGCTCCCTTTTCACCTTGCTTTAGATGTTTGTGTGAGTGCGGTGAAGCCACGATATCTTCCATCAAGGTTTTCATAGACGACTTGTCGTAGTCACTCGCTGCTGCAGAGAATAACCTGCATCGGTTAGACCACATGGTTATCGCCTTATTGTGTGCAACACTGGAAAAGAACAGAGAACTCGGTGCAGATTTACAACACACTTTAATGTCCAGCATGTGTGTGGTCCTTTGGAAAAGTGTAGCCTCAGCTGATGTTGTTTCTGTGTCTAGATGTGCTTATCTCAGCATTTTTACTGATAATGGCAGGTCAGTTTTGTAACTACGGAGAACGTCCCTCTAGGAATGATGGGCACAAACTAAAATCACCCTCTGACCTACAGTGCCTTTCAAAAGTGTTCATATTTTGTACCGTTACATTTTATTTTATATTTCTTGTTGCTTCTTTCAAACAGTGACTTCCTTCTCCTAACTGTTTTCACAGAGGGTGAGTTTGTGGAGTGAAACGGTAGTAGTCGTCCCATCAACAGATTCTCCTTCAAAAACGGATTTAATTACAAATGCAGGCGTTGTTGTTGTTTTTGTTTGTTTGTCATGGAATAAGTGCATTGAATTTCCACAACAGAATGACACTAAAATTACCTGTCTTTTTTTTTTTTAATCTGGTATTTTTCTTGTCATTAGGTTGGCAACTACTTTAAAGCTGTGGTATGTACTGTAACTGTTATTTGAAAAAGAAAAAGTGTATTTTATTTAAATTTTTGCTAATTTTTAAAAACTCACAATGTTGTGGCGTGAGACATTCTGTGAAAAATGTGGAGCCTAGTGTTATCTAGAGTCTAGCCTAGTGCTATTTTGACTGGAAATAGCACTATTTCCGGTCAAAAACAACCAATCAGAGCCAGGGGGAGACCGTGTTGGCGCTGTCAGTCATGCTCGTGAACGCGCTGCTAAGTGTGCTAAAGCGGAGGAAGCACTCACAGCTCCAGGAAAACTGTTTATCCACCGTTTTCGGTGGCCATGCTAACTAGCCTTAGCATTCGTGACAGGCTCCACTGTTGGGAAGACGCTGTAGCATGACAGCACATTCGCAGGCATGATTGACAGCGCTGCGACATGATTGACAGCGCTGCGACACTTCTTGTGGTTCTGATTGGTCGTTTCTGGCAGTGGTTTATTTCTGCAGGTTAGCGCTGGAAGAAGACGGAAGAGCTTGATTTCTAATTTTATTTTTCATGACATAGTGACAATTTAAACAAATGCAAAAAAAACCAAAAACTTTTCTGAAAGTGAAATACCGCAGCTTTAAGGGGTATGAAAACTTCTTCAAGGCAACTTTTTGTTTTTTTTAGCTTCCTTTGAGCATTTTCAGTGCAACTCTGAAAGGACTTTTTTTTTTTTTTTTTTCGGACAGTCCTCCTTTGCAGAAGTTAAGCTAGACCAGAACATAAGCTTTTAACGGTGATACTATTTTAAGGCTGTTGGTAAAGTTGCATATTTGAGTCCTGCGACGGTAATGAGGGACGTTTTTTTATTATATCTGAGTTGCTTTTGTTATACACTGTAATTAGGGAGCAGAACAAAGCCCTCAGCTCTGAAATGTGTTATCCATACTGTAATCCCTGCAGTCAGACTGCATTAAACAAGTAAATTAAATGTCGTCCTTTCTTTTATGTAAATTGTCTCCCCAGATATCGAGATGGCAATTTTATTGTCTTGTTTTATTTAGCTGTATGTTTTTTTTTTTTTTTTGTGGTATAATTTGACTAAGGATATTTTGATGAGGAAAAAACATTTTTTTCTTCTTCTTCTGCCAAACACATGAACTTCAGCAGGGAATGCATGTGAAATTAATTTTCAAAGGTTTTAGCCACAGCGTTAGCTAATAATTAGCTGTAACTAGCTGGTTCGGGCCACGCACATTAGTTACTGTTGAGTAGTTCAGTTGAGACATGTGGTATGAAGACCTGCTCTTCATGGTACCTAATATTAAAAAAAACCAAACTTTTACATTTCTTGTGCCTTAGTTTGTGAAGACGTTGCAGATCATTCTGTTTTCTACAGATAGCTAGCTTTGTACCCTTTTTAAATATTTGCTCAACTTTGGCATCCATTCTTAAATTCCATTACTTGTTGTCCACTGACGCAATGTGTGCGTAATCCTCTTGGTTGACTAGACACCGCGTTTATCTTTGGTAATTCTTGTTGGAAAACGTCTAGAAATCCAGGATTAGAACAGGTTTCATTCTTTTGTTCAGGCTTTAAAATGGATTTGGAAAGATTTTAAACCCGATGCTGGGGCCTCTCTGGCTGACTCGGTCCAGTTACTGAGTTTCAGCAGGTGGTAGTTCGTAGGCAGAAGCAGTTTTGGGCTCAGAATGTGCATCTGCTCACATCTGTGCACCTCGAGCGGTCTGCTCAAGAGGGAGATACTGGGGAAAGTCTGTCATATACTTGTAAGACCAGTTTTCATTCAGTTTCTGTAAAGGGGGGGGGTTATGGTTTCTAGAAACACCATTATTTCCTGATGAGCTATTTTCAAAATAAAAGGAGCTTTTCCAATCGAATTGAACATGTTCCTGCTGTACCCTTTCTGTACTGACTGTATGCGCTTCCTTGTTGAAGTTTAAAGTTTCACCCTGACTCCTCTGATGCGGCCTCCGTGACTGAAAATTAAAGTTTGGCACAATTCTGCATATGGCTTTTCAAAACTGCGTTTTTATTTTAGAAGTGCGTTTGTGCTCCTCTTTTGTGTTTGGTGAAACAAAAATATGTTCAAGAGGCGTGGATTTCTCAGTGTCCTGTTGTCTCTGACAGATAGGTAAATGTTCCCTCTGTGGCCGAAGTGGAGTGACTGAGTAATGTATGGATTTCTTTTAATTTATGAAAGAGAAAACAAATGCTTGCGGAGGCTCCACCTTGAGGATGTGCGGTCAGATAGGAAAAAATGAAGAAGGCCAACTCTAACGGTTAATTTAAAATGAAATAGAGGCGTTCATTAAATAAACCTTCAGACTCCCACTTCTGTCCTGCTAATATTATTCTGTTAAGCAATTGCATAATATAGTGCATATGCTATGCTAACGGCAGCTGCTGATACAGATTATCTGACACAGACAAAATAGTCTTAAAATAGACAAGGTTATAAAAGTGTACATTTTAATCCAAAATTCATTCCAGTAATTCATTTAAAAATAAGGTTTTGTGTTTTTTAACTCCCAAAATGATCATTTTTCTACGCCAATGTAGAAAAATTGAATGTATTTATTTTTATTTTAGCAATTTCAAAGTACATGTGAAATATATATATATGAAAATCTGAAACAGAACACAGTAGAAAACCAAATCTGTTAAAAATAAGTAGAAATATCTTCACCGAACTATCTACTCACATTTTAAAACATTTCCCTTTTATTATTATTATTCACTGTTTAAAACGTTTGTACGTTTCAAATATCACTACGCCTTGTCTGGCTGAAGGATTGTCATTTAACGACGGCAAATTATAGGCGGAGTGAATGTTTCTCCTAATACAAGATCTGTGCTCCGGTGCTGACGTGCGTTGGTCCGTCACGTGACCTGTGGAATGTTAACAATGCAGCGAGTGTCCAACTTTGTGCTGCATTTCTGATCCTGCCTGGAGTCTAGGCAGAAAATGGAGGCTCATTTCATCACATTTAGCCCGCTGCTCCGTCTTCGCCGACCTCCTCCGCTCCGTGTTCGCACTTAGCCGCTTTCAGAAGTCGACTTTTAACGGAATTTGCACCCGAGTCTTGACTTTTTCCCTTATTCCTTCTATCACATGGTAAGTTGAGAGTTACTTTTTCAGGGAAGGGGAGTGGTGGTGTGACATATTTCGCGACTCGTTGCTAAAGTAATGCCTTCGTTGAGGATGTGGTACGGTGTAAGAAAGTAAAACGTGTTTTCAGTGGGTTTTAAGCCTGTTCGGGGGCTACCAGAACAGCCTCCATTTTTTTTTTCCAGTACTGGAATGTGTTGCTTCGCTCAGCCCCTTCTCTTCCCCCTCCAGCCCTGCCTGGGGTACAGTGGAGAAGGCTACGGGGCTTCCTAAAACCTTTCGTATCTAGGGTACCGAAGGCAAGAAACAACCCCCACAAAACCCACCTATTTTTTTTTTTCTTTTTAAAAAGAAAAAGAAAGTCCGGGAGACAAATGTAGAGATTACAATAAAGTATAAACAGTTTTTGTGAACAATCTACTTGTTTAGTAACACTAAAGTGAATCGATATGCAAAAATGTTGAATATCAAATCTTCCTTCAGTCGCTGTTCAGCTTTAACTTAATGCTACCTTCCAATGAACATGACACCTCACTGGATTAAAATAACCTCACTTAATTGTAATTTTTTTGTTGCTTTTTTTTGAGCCAGTAGTTGTATTGTGTAGTCTTCTCCCACTCAGACATGTTGTGTTTGTGTTTAATGGAGCTGGGTCGGGCCACATCTGTACTTGTTGGAGCTGAGCAGCAGTAGAGTGCCTCTGCAGCAGCTTCCTCTGAGGTTTACAGGTAGCCTGTCAGAGAGCATCCACAGGAATCACTGAGCTCTTCAGTGTTTACATACGGAGGCTGAGGCTGCCTCTGCTCAGATGTGTATTGTGAAATTGGGACTGAAACTGAAACAATCAATCAGTCCCTCCTGGCTCTCAAGCTTTTTTTTTTATACAGTTACCATCCCTGTAATAACTGCATTTGAAAGCAATAGTATTATAACTGACTTTGCCAGTTTGGTGCATCTTTTATCATAACAATTAGACTTTTCTTGGCATGTACTGATGTTTGGTTTGAGGTTCAACCTGCCACATACTTTTTCTTTTCTTTGTGGATGTGATTTTTTTTTTTTTTTTTTAAAACATCTAATTTTTACTTATTTCAGCGTACGTCTCGGTGGTTGTTTTGTTTATATTTTCAAAATGGCTGTCGTGTGTCAACGCCATTGGAGGGACACTTGGTCCAATCCAATCTCTTAACAGGCGGATTGATGCATCTCTTGTTACCGTTTTCACAAAAACAGACTTTCTCACTGCATGACAGGTCGCAAGATGCTGTTTTTCTTTTATTTATCCAAGTTTAAAGTTTTAAAAATAATCTGATGAACCCAGAATTCCATGTGAGGAGATGCGGCCATTTTTAAAAAAAAATTCCCAGCCATCCATTTTCTTCCGCTTATCCGGGGTCAGGTCGCGGGGGGAGCAGCTTAAGAATTTTTTTTATTTATTTTTTTGCTGACCCCAACTTCAAAATCCATCATGGCTACCTTTTAAAATAGTTAATTTTTTATATTTTATTATATTTGTCACCCAACAACACATATACAAACTGCACCAACCTCCTTTAGTGAGCATGTTGCTCCATCGTTTAAATGTACCAAATGCAAAGAAATGCGCTATTAGCTTGAATCGCTAACTTCATCTAGCTTTGCTACTGAGTGTATTTGTTAAAAAGTTCTAAGTAGATCTGGACCAGAGCGAATTGATTGCTAGATTTAAGTTCTGATGATGACCCAAGTACCACCAGTGGCTCCTACACCACAACTTGAGAACCACAACGTTGGTTTAATTCTCAGTGTTTTTATCGTGAGATGAACACGATGTGTCCACATCTGTCTGCTCTGCTCGGTTCTCTGGTTGTTTCTGTCTTCTTCACATCCCAAAATGCAACAGAAGCAGAGATCCTGGAAATGATCTTGTTTTAATATTTTTGACAGCCATGCATGTTCTTGAATATTTGGACTGAGACTGCAGTTTTTGTCTTTTTTTTTTGGACTGCGTCAATACATCAAAACTTAAGACATCCACTTCTTTTAGCTTTGTGAGTTTTAACCATTTACAGCACAGGTGTCAAACTCCAGTCCTCGAGGGCCGCTGTCCTGCAACTTTTAGATGTGCCTCTGCTGCACCACACTTGAATAGAATAATTAGGTCATTAAGGCTCTGGAGAACTGATCTACACAAGGAGGAGGTCATTAAGCCATTTCATTCCAGTGTTTTGTACCTGTGGCACATCTAAAAACTGCAGGACGTTGGCCCTGGAGGACTGGAGTTTGACACCCCTAATTTTCAGCCAAAGCTCTTTGACTAACATTGACACCTAGTGGCAACTATGTAGTCTGCAACAAAAGTGGAGTCATGGGGAGTTTGTTTTGTGGTCTTGTTGTTTAAAAAAAAAAGAGTTGTCACTATGTTACTGTAATTATTTGAAAAAAAGACTCGAGGTATCATTTTATGTGACGGTGAGCTTTGGGATGTCTGCATTAAATGTGAAAATATGCCTGCATGTAATGTTTTTTTGTTTTGTTCGTTGCTTGTGGATATTTTTCTTTTCCCTCTCACCTGCATCCAGGTTTAAGTCGTCCGTTTGTGTTTTTCGCTCTTTGCTAAGTTTGAGGGTCTGTATTTTGGTCAGCAACACAGGACGTCCCATGGTTGCGGCGTGGTATTTTACTTGTGGTTACTTGTGGAATGGAATGCTCATCGCTCGGACACGGCACTTAAAGCATCGCAGGAATGGAGACGAGAGATCCTGGAGATTGGGAGGGAGAGAGTCGGGGGGGCATTTATACCACTTAGCCCCAGATTACTCCACCACCCAGCCATTCGGCGAAGGCAGAAAAAAAAAAACTAATCAAAAGAAAATGTTTTTTTTGTTTGTTTGTCCAGAGTTTATCTGTGCAAACAGTGAGGGCAGTGTCCTTCTCAGAAACGGCCCAGAGGGATGTAGACTGCTAGGGAGGCGGAGAAGAAGGGGTGGGTGTGTACTCTGGAGCTTTTTATGTTTGACCGCTGCATCTGCTGGGGTTGTTGCTCCAGGCAGTGGCAGTATGGCCGATATATTTATAAAAAGGAATAATATTTTCCGTGTGTCTGTGCACATTATCGCAGCGTGGAGTTTCTTTACGGTTTAGGACACCGCAGAAACCGTTTTACCACAGCCTCAGAGTTCCTGTTTCAAATATCCCGATCTGATGTTACACTGAGGTAACGTTATTTATTTATCTGTTCATCTGAATCAGGTGTGTTAAAGCAGGGAAGCATCTAAAGCATGCAGGACGGTGTGCCTTAAGGACCAGGGTTGGGAAACACTGCTGTCATAAAAAATGAATACAGGTAAAAGTAATAATAGAAATTAAAGATGAGTTAGAATAATACCAGTATTTATTTAAAATAAACTCATTTTCATCTGGTTTTGCTCGAGTCGTTTCAGTAAGTTTGGAAATGTCACAATCTTATCTTTTTAAGTGCAAAAAAATACATAAGATGGATTTGTCATTATTTTCACTTGTTAGTTTAATTAAAGGCTTTTGTTTTCTTTTACTTTACCAGGAGTACCGTGATCAACAATTTCAATCCTTCCACAAATACATGATTGTCGAAAGTAGTTCTGCTTTTGCTCACTTAGCACCCCAACTCTCCACTGAAGAATTAAAAATAACTAATTTTCAACTTTAAAGCTTTTTAAATTTTATTTCATCTTAAATCGCCCTAAATACAGACATTTCTCAAGAGTAGAATTTTTTTTTTAAGAATGTCATGTAGTTTTGGTGGTGATGTACTTGGATGAAGAAGGTAATAAAACTTGCATTGCTTTATGATTAATAAAAAAAAACTTATAGGGAGGATTCCTATGATGTTTTAAAAAGTCTAGAGAAGTACCAGTTGTGGATAAATATATAAAGAAGAAATTAAATATGATAAGAAGTTTCCCACAAATGCATTTTATAGCTATAATATTACAATATTTTATTGCTTTTAACATATTGACCACAAATTGTTAAAAAAAAAAAGCAGACTTTGGACTGTCTTAAGTCTGGGTTTCCATTGGAAACAACATGGTTCATAAAGATGGTTTGGTTAAGATTCTAAACAGAGGAGCAAAACTGCAAATATTTGAGCTTTTACAAACCAAATAATGGAACCAAAGTTCAGATTGCTTTAAGGGATCTCCATTAAATGTAGGATTATCCAGTAATTGGACAAGTTCAAGTGGTATAGATAGGAATTAGAGCTGATCTAAGTCTGTTCACAGGATGCCAGAAACCAGCTGGGACATGTTCATATAGTTCCTTCAAACCTGTCCGGCAACGTGATACTCATATTGTTTCACAATTGGAACATACAGAAGAGACACGACTGATGTATAATCACCTGATCTGAAATCTGCATAATAAACTAAGACATGAGTCTGGTAAGGTTTAATGTACTCCATCTTGTGTTAGAGTATACATTATTAAGTGTTAATAAACTGGTATTTCATCACCCATTTATGCATAGGTTTTCTTTTGGTTGTTTTTAAAAATGGTCAAAGTAATGAAGTGGTGGTTTTACAGCTTAAACACTTTAATAAAGTGAGCAATATGAGCATTTATTATTACTGGCCTCTTAAATGTTGAGGATTTCCACCATCTTGATCTAATCCTTGTGATTATTCCAATGTTGAGAAACAAGAATGTCTTGATGCGGGAAGTCTCCGTTCTGCCTGTGGAAATACCTCCGGCTCATCATTTATTCCCACATGTCAGCATAATAGTCAGATAAAATTCTTTGACTGCTCCACCTGTCAGCCATCTTCAGACAGAGCAAAACCCATTAAAACTAGTATCATGAATGTGTCTGCGATGCTGCCAGAGGGGGATTTTTTTATCCAGGACTTTCTCTTTTGTCTGAGATAAATCAGTTTGGCGTTTGGGAAACCAATCTGTCAGCTAGAGGGCTGGAGGAGATCATTGATGTGAAACTCAGCCAAGTGAATCCCGAAGAAAAGAGAGGCATTAAATTTAACAAAAGCAAAGCTGTATGGGATAGTTGAATCACTTTAAGTGAAGCTCATTGGCTTTAGATGATTTCCTTGAACACAAGGGTTTGGCTGACGAAACATGTCGCGTATTCAGACCCAAATCACACTGATCAGTCCATCATGATAATGATAACCCATTCCAGCATCGCTTTACAAGGCTTATTCCACTTCTGAATTCTTATCAAATACATGTTGTAAATAAAGTATTTTTATTTTAAAATGACTCGAGTAAATGCGAAAGTGCAGCTTTCAAATTCATTCCTTTATCAGGTTAACAATAGCTATCCAAACCAACTTTTCCCAGTGTGAAAGTAATAACTCCTAAGCCTAGTAAGTGGAGGCATTGATATTGAGTTTTTGCTAAATCTGTCACCGTGAAGGAACTTTTGGCCATTCTTCTTTGAACAGCCCACAAGTTCTCAATTGGGTTCAGGTCAGGGGAGGGATGGGGTTGGGGTTGTCCGGCATAAAAATCATTGTCTTTTTGAAAGATGTTGACTTTTTCCCGTTCCATTGCTTGAAGAAAGTATTGCAAAAGCCTGGTAGTATGTTTGGGAGTTGATTTTGAGTCCATCTTCAGCCTGAAAGTCTCCTACTAACTCGTCTTTAAAAATACTAGTCTATAGCAATACCCCACCTCCACCTTGCAGGTGTCTGACTCAAAGTAGAGCTCTAGTTTCTGATCCACCCAAAGGCCATCCATCTAGTCCGTTAAGAGTCACTCTCACCCATAAAACCTTTGAAAAATCAGTCAGATATTTCTTGGCCCAGTCTAGACCGTTCAGTTTAAGTGTCCTGTTCAGAGGCGTTGGGATTTCAGCCTTCCCTACCTTGGCCATGTCTCTGAGCTCTGAAGATTTTCTAGTTATTCCACTTAAGTTGCAATTATGGAATGAGACAGAGATGAAAGATGATGACTTTCTGGTTGTCATCATCATCTTAAGTCTTGATTCTTCTCATTTCCTTGGCAGATATTTTGGGTCTTTCTTTCTCAACACATTTCTTGGGACCCTCGTCGACTATTTGCAGCAAAATGTTTGATGGTTCTGTGATCACACCCCATTCTTAGCAATTTCAAGAGTCCTCCATCCCTTTGAGAAACTTTTAGCCCATTTTGTCTAAAGAAAAGAAGGCGCCTAGGGTGTTGACCCTTTTTGGCCCCACCCTCCATCGCTATACAGATGCACATCACCTGCTATGCTAAAATCCACCAAGCATTTATCTTCAACCAAGTTAGAAAATATGCCTAAAAATGATCAAAACACTCCCTTGCTTCAACCCCTTATCTGTCATGATGACACCAGTGTCCTTATGGATCCATTGACTTTAGGATGACAGTTAAGGGGTTAATAATTGTGCATGCACTGTAAGTTTGGTACCTCATTCAGAGTGGTGCTAACCAGGGAGTCCAATGTAAAATGAACTGGCTGTAAAACAGCTGGCTGTGGCTCTTAAAGCTCAGAGTAATGCTATTTTTTCCCTTCAATCTTTATTGGAGTGTAATGTTATAGAGCACAGTCGGGTGGTTATGTTTATTGCAGAATTACTCTTAGAACCATGTGTGGTTCTTTGCAAAGTTAGCATAACAGAACACTGTAGACCTGTCGTGAAGCTACTGCTGATTTTATGTAGTTAGAAGAGGAATCCTTTTCTGGTACTGACAGAATTTAATATCTATTAAGGCAGCCAGAAAATATTTTTAGCCATCATGAAGTTCGTTCTTCTGTTCTGTCTAAGTTTCAACCATGCAGCTGTTTATTAGTTTCAGATTAAACAAACGAGGGGTAGTAACCCTTCTTGATTGGCAGCAGAACATGACCTGTCCATGATTCTGCCACTACCGTGTTTTGCAGATGGTGCAATATTCTTAGGTTTCAAGAAATGTAACTGCTTCTGTTTAGGCGTATCGCCCCAAACAGATACTGTTTTATAACTGAAGATATTTTTATACAGTTCTAACAGGCTGATTCAGATTTGGGGACGTTTTGTTATTAAATTATTAGAACATGACAGTTTTACAATAATGTAAACTGGGTCATCATGAATTAGAGAGCAAGTTGCTTCAAGATCTGTTGCTCCATCTGCTGTTTATGCAGAAATGAGTTCTCTTAATTCTTGCATTGCAAGTATTTCACCTCTTTGCTAACGTGAGGCCCCTGGACAGAAACACGTGCAGCCCTTCCACATGTCATCCCAACCGCTCCGGAGGAGTAACACTGTAGTGGCAGTATGTTTTTTTTCTTCAGATAAGACCGTCAGGTGGTGTTTAATGTCCATAAACGCCGTAGAGCAGAACAGCCAAAAGGGGTCTCCTCTGGGAGGGCCGCTGGCTTGTTGTGACTCCCGGCTGGCTTGCTACGCTCTCACAGGGGTGTTCACCGATGACCGCGCTGCAGAAGTATGCAGTCACCGCAGTTCAGTTGTGCAACTAAGTCTTTATGACTGCTGATATTCCTGAATTATGCATGGACGCTTAAACACCACTGATATAGAATGTGACTCGCTGGTTTCCAGGTAACGACATATTCAACTAGGTCCTATATATGAGTTGTGACATTTACTGACTATTGCCAGCATGCCTGATGGTGCTACAGAATGTTGTTTTAAAGGAGCAGTGTTATGTAAAATAAACTTTTTTTTTCAGTTTTACATAATTTTATAATGTTATTCCCTCATCAAAAACAATTCTAGAGTTTTGCTTTGATACTTTCAAGCATGTTTGAGAAATCCCTTAATCTCCATGTCAACCGTTCAGCTATGCCAAATGCCTGGGTGGCTCCGCTTTTGAGGATGAAGCTCCTCCTCTGAGCTGCAGATTCCAATATTCCGAGCTTCCACCTTACAGAGTAGACATCCTCTGTGACTCCCCCACACAGTTCCTTCAGACTAGCCAGCAGCAATTAGCAAACACCTGTTGGATCTGTGTATCTGTTGGGCTCAATATGTGAGCTACTTCTCAGTTAAACACTGGTAAAAATATTGCTAAAGGGTTAATAGACATGATGAGTTCTTGAAGGCTGGGTTTCAGAAGGAGCAGGAGTTTTTAAAGAGACAGAAGCCCAATTTCAAGGTGATAAATTTCCTTTGTCATTTGACATAGCATTTTTCTAAGAATTGAAGGTAACATAGTTACTTGATCATGCTATTAACTGCTACTATGTGTCTGGAAAACACATAAAACGTCTCTTTTATGGCCTTTGTCAGTCTTCAGTCTTCAACACAGCATCCTTGTGTTTCAGAGACAAGCTCCTCATTTCACCGTTTGTTCAGATAGACCATAATAAGCATGACGTATGACCACAGTATGCACGTTCTCACTGGATCTCTTCCTCCACAGGCGCACACTGGCATCATGGTTTGGCTCTGCATTGCCCACACCCGCGGCTGCATTTCCTGGAACAAGCTGCAACCTGAGCCTTGAGGCTCCCACCATGGAATGCTTGTAGAATCCAGGATCGCCTCCGTCTGCTCCATCAGGACTTAGAAACACAGTCAGAGGGAAACGACGCAAGAGGCGGGCTTCTAAATCTGGGTCTCTGCGCTGAGCTCCTGGAGGCCTTTTATCTATTTAGGTCAGCTGGGTGGAGAGGGTCCAGTTGAGCGAGTGCCAGTTGGTGTGCGGTAGTCTCCCCTGATTTAGAGTAGGTGCCTGCCCGGGGGTGGGGGGACACTGAGGCCATGAGGCCCAAGACGTTCCCAGCTGCCCCGTACGTGGGCAACACACGGCAGAGGCTCCAGGAGATCAAGGAGGGCCTGAAGCAGCCAGCCAAGCTGGTGAGCCAGGCGCTGCACGGCGGGAGCTCCCGGTCCGAGGGGAGCAGGGCGGCCGACTCCAAGAGCGGGAAGGACACGGCCAACCGGCAGCAGCAGCTCCGGCCGCCGCAGAAATTCAACAACTATCAGAGCGCCCTTCGAGAAATCCGCAGGTCCCTCATGCCGTTCGCCAACGAGTCGGGGGAGGCCGGAGAGGTGAACAGGCAGATGCTACAGGAGCTCGTCAACGCTGGCTGCGACCAGGTAAGCCTGACCAAATCACATCGTTTGTCATTTATCGTGATAAATATCTTGACTTGATAAGAATTTTCATTTATCTTTGTCACAAGAAGTTCCCGGGGTTTAAAACCCCCCAACCTGTCAGAATTGTTAGTTTTGGTGCTTTCTCCACTCTTTCAGGGTTTCCCCTAGTGTATTATAAGTCTGGCGGGCCACCAGGCTTTACTAGTGCTCCCACCAGGCTAAACATTGCTTATTTATTTAAGTCTTTTTAAAATGTTTGCATTTTTTAAGACTTTGTAGTTGTTCATGTATTAATCTTCTAATCGTCCAGTAATGCATAATTATCAAGTGATATTTTTTAATTTCCTGTCAACTTAAAAAAAAATTTAACTCAAAAACATGACTGGCCGCTGGATGAATGACTGCCGTAGCGCCCGACCACTGGACTTTGTTCAATGAGAGTTTCGATAGATATCAATAAATTTGAAAATATGATTAAATGCAGTTACTATGTACTGCTTAGTGTTATAAATCACACTTCTTTATGCGACTGCTGCTGTCCTAAAGAAGCAAATTACAAATCGGTGAGTTTTTTAAGAGCATCATTTGTGCCATGATTGCTGCGTCAAGCAATCAGAGCTGTACGGTTACCTAGAAAAATGGTAAAAAATAGTTCTTATCGTCATGTTTATTATCACAATAATGCTACAAAATACTATAATAAAAATTTAAGTCCATATTGGCCATCTCTAATCCAACACCTACATATTTAACCAAAGAGGATTTTGTTTTACTTGGCTGGTTATTGATTTGACACAATGACATTCTTGGGAGATTTCTGTGCGACTTCCTGTTTTACCACCAAGGAATCAAAAACACTTTTGTTATGAAGATGAATAGAAAATATATCCATCTGTCTGTGTGGTCGGGGGTGCATGAGAATACACAAGCTGTGTTAAAGGGCTAATTTGAATTAGACGGGCACCAGTGCTGCTAACCGGATTCACATTACTTTCAACTTGATTGACATTGACCAGTGAAACAATCCAATCTTTTCCCAATAGCAGAATCTCTATTTGGAGTGGTTGTTTGTACTGGAAAAGTCTCAAAATCAGCTATTCTCAGTTTCAGGCAAAGTATTTATAGTGAGGTCAGAGAAACCTGGAGAAAAGTCCAAGGGAAACCTCATCTTCTATGACACATAGTTCATTAACTTAACAAGAACAAGGATGAGTGTATCACAGCAAAGTTAAACGCATAGGCTGCTATTTCATCACTAGCCAAACCAATCTAATTAAAAATGTTAAAGCCAGCAGAAGATGTGGAAATATTTTACAGTGACAGAAGTCTCACCTTTGTAGCACGACATAGCCGCTGCACCTAATGTGAACAATCAATGACCACTGATGGCAGGACGGCGACAAAACGTGTATTTTTATGCTGTTTTGTGTTTTGTTGCATGAACAGTAAATGAAGCTTGCCATAATCACAGGGTCCTCTGAAATCTGTTTTCCTAAATTATAATTTTTCCAGTTTTTTGGGGGTTTTTTTTCTAAATGCCACTTTTACCATTCTGTTTCTTTTAACTCAAAAGGTGTGTAAATATGAACTGATGGGAAAAATACTTCTACAAATCTACAGACAAAGAATTTCACATTTACTGTCATTCATCTCTTACATATATGACCAAGGGCTTTTCGCAAGTGATAGAATTAAAATAATAACCTATGTAAATACTAATCATTATATTTAAGGAGGCCACTGAAAGGAGAAGTGGAGATGAGTACATTGCAGTAGGTGGCGGTTCCAGATAAACGCTTGGCTGGAAGCTCCTGTCCTCCTCCTGAGCTGCAAGGCTGAAGAAGTGTGAAGTGAAGATTGTATAGCTCGTTTAGATGATATGTGACCCTGACTCAGGCTGCAGCTATGTGATTTATTTGCTTCTTCTTCTTTAGAGCTGCAGCGTACATGTAAACTTAGGGAATGTGAGAAATAAAAGAGAGGTGCGGCAGAAAGTGCTTTCAGAGCAGTAGGGGATTGTAACTGGAAGCACATCTCTGTCGGTTTCTCCTCGCGAGTGAAAAGAATCTCACTCTCTCCTGTCTTTCCTTGTGTCTGTATTTGATGTTCTAGGTCCGTAAATCTGACAGCAAGCTTTTTCAAATTATCATCTTTTTTTAAAGAACAAAAGACTTTTATCTACCTGTGAAACACTCACATTTAAAAAAGAAAGTTTTCTTGTAA
This sequence comes from Xiphophorus hellerii, assembly GCF_003331165.1. Lineage (NCBI taxonomy): Eukaryota > Metazoa > Chordata > Actinopteri > Cyprinodontiformes > Poeciliidae > Xiphophorus > Xiphophorus hellerii. The sequence goes on from NC_045678.1 coordinate 6,841,159, forward strand.
AAATGTTCTAGAGTTCAACACCAATATGTCACACAAAGAAACCAGCGAACCGTAAAACCTTGTGCACACCTGCATAATGGACGTCATTCCGATTTACTTCTTTGCCTCGTGTAAACGGTCGTCACAGGTCACGTGCCGCCCACAAAACGTACAGAAAAGATGTTCTCCTGGCTAATAAGTCACTGGGAAATCATTCATTTATTTTATGTATTTGAATATGATAGCAGTATGAAATAACTCACATGGACAAGGAATGAAAAAGGCACATATTTTTTGTACCAACAGACAACAAATTCCACATTTACTGTCATTCATTTTTCACAAATTCCACTTAACCCGTTCGAAAAGGAGTAGGAAGAAGTAAGAAACTTATGAACTCCTACCCCATAAACTCGTACCATATTTTCAGATGGATAATCACTGTCTTCTATACATTGGGCTAAGCTTAGATTTTTTGATTGTTTTGTTTTTGGAGGATGTTGCTGTCTCATAGTGACCAGTTGTGTGGAGAGGAGAGCTGAGCGGACCTGTACCTAGCTAGGTAACAACAATTACAAGGGTTTGCAGTGGACAAAATACTTTAGAAATGACTATTTAGATTTTTTAACATTTGTTCTCTGCCCTCTCTGTTCTAGTTCCAGTAAACTTCTTCTTAATGATTGTAAATTTGCCCAAGTTTAGGTGAGTAGTTACTTCCTTGCAGCCATTCCCTGATGTGGGAATACACCATTATTTAATTGGTTCTTTGTCCCATTTTGAAATGAGAAGCATCTCTTTTTGGGAACTGGGAAGTCCCAGAGTTCTTTCTGCGACCTGGTTTAGAGTTAATAGATGAGATCTACAGACATTGGGAGGAGTACCTTGAATTTTTCTAGCAAAGTCATTTCCATCACTGGTAATGTCAAGTGCAGTTAGCAGCTAACTAAATGACGTTGGCTCCTGAATTATGGAGTTGGGGTGAAGTAAAATCCCACAGATGGGGTTAAATTACCCAGAGGTCAACAAGTTGCCTGGAACCTCTTTCGGTGGGGACGCGGGTGTCTTGCAGTTTGTTGTAAATCAGTCAATAAGATTCAAAGCCGAAACTAGTGGGCCAATAAACAAATTAAAATTCTGCCTCAAGTAAAACCTGTGGAGTGACTGCCAGCTTTTAAACATATCTCCCAAATCTAAAGCTGTGTTTAATCATTCAGATTTTTAGATTTTTAAATTTATTTTTTTTTCTTCAGTCAGGCATTCTCCAAAACGAAACAGTTGAGCGCTCTGTGCTCTTAGACACGACACAATACAAGTCCCCCCTGCCAAGCGCATAGTGATGCGGTTACGTAACACGTGTTGAAATATTGAAACATCAGATGGGTTTCTCAACGGGGCTGTTTGGCATTCGTCCCCACCGCTATGCGTCCGACTTGAAGAAGTGGAGCATGCCGGTAAACTCTAGGTTTGTTTTACACCACGGAGTTGAGTGGACGCTGTTTATTACCTTAAATTTCTATAAGTTTAAGACATGAACCTGAGATTTTACCCTTAATTGGGCTTCATCAGCGCTGTTGAATGAGGAAGTTTGTGTTGTTTCTAGTTTCTGCATGCCTGCATATGCATTAGGGGGGGAAACTCTCAAAAGTATTCATTTTTCAGCATTTTCTCCTTTGGGGGTGAAGAAATTGAAGCAAGTAAGGCTTTTTTAAAGGGTGACTAAGCTATGTGATTAAATCAAACTGTCCCAGCAAAATGCTGTTAGTCCAGTTAAGATCTGGGGAATCTGTGGTTAAAAGCCCTTGTGATCGAGCGTGGTATGTGAAAAATGCCCCCACTCAAACCCATCACAGCGATACGAAGAAGTAAAAGAGGAGCAGGCAAATTGTTCACAGCTTATCACACACAGAAACCCGCTGTTTGTCCAGTGCTTGCTGATTGTGGGACCTTTCCTCTGCGTCTTTATTTCCACATCTGGACTAGGTGCTTTTCATTTAAAAAACTCTTTTGTTATTGTTGTTTTTCTTGGATTTTAGGATATCAAGAGGCTCACAGCTGTTTTTAAAAAATCTGATGTTTTTCTTGTTTTTGATTAGCAACAACTCTGAGCTGGTAGGAAAATCACTAGGATCCCAGAGGGATGGTAGGTGATTAAAAAATTTTCTGCCTGAAATTTGCAGAAATTCCTCAGTAGTTGTTATGTCGTGTTTCTGAATCAAAACCTGGAGCAGGATTTTGTTTCAAACTTTGGTAGAAAAGAAGACATTCCCCTTATTGCCGCTGTAAGCTTGTGTCATGACATATTTTTGCTCTGGAAATGTTGATGGATTCAACTAGTAAAATAATTGGATGCATCGCAATTTTTCATAGTTAACATGTTGAAAGGCTGAGTCGGACTTTTGAATGTTTGTGTTTAGTGCGTGTGAGCCCAGGCAGTGGTGTGGCGTTTATAGAGTATGTTTCTGATTAAATGAGCTCACTGATTTGATACCAGTGCAAGAGCATCTATAAAATTGTCCAGTTTGTGTGAACGGTAGTGCAAGGAGCACGACCAGGTGATGCCATGCGAGGCCAACGCTGGGGGATGGGGTCAGCGCTGTATCTGCTGTAAACCTAGTTTAAACCAGTGTTGTAGTACTCGAGACCGGTCTTGGTCTCGAGACCATTTTTTGATGGTCTCGGTCTTGTCTCGGGTGCTGAGGACTCTGGATTTTATTTCAAGACCGCAAGCAGCGAGCTGAGCCTCACCTGGGATTGATCAACCTCTCGCTAACTGCACCGGCTGCCATTCTATGGGAGCATGTTCCGCCTCCTCTCTGTACGTCACCAATAAAATGGCTAAAAAACATTTAATATATGAACTAATTTTTCATAATTTAGCTTATGTATATAATGTACAGTGTTTCTTGTCATCAACTGTGTGCGTAACGTGTTTTGTGTGCTGAGGAGGCCGATCAGAAACGGCAGAGAACAGATTTGAGGAGAGGCAGGCAGTTCTCCTGCCTCATGGCAGGGGGCGCTCATGATCCCAGACATTGTGACTCCACAACTGCAGAGTAAGAGACAATAACAGCGAGCTAGAAATACAGTAAAGTCAAGTGCAGCAATATACTTATAGTTTTCTCCTCTTACTACATAAAACCATACCACTGCAACAGACTGAGTGTTCTGCTCTTTGTGTGGGAAATAATTGTGTGTGTTTTTTTTGTGGCGTTGTTGTCAGTTGCTATGGCAACAAATCTGCACGTAGCTGCGCTGATACAGAGAGCGAGAAAGACGTGGTTTTGAGTTTTACTGTAACGGTTTCTCCCTTTGCTGTGGAGCACAGCACGAAATTAATAATACTTAAATTGACATGTAAAAGAATAATCTTTTTGGCCTCCAGCGTTGTCTGCATGCTCGAAATTTCCTTATGTGAACAATAACATGCAGGGTATATATATTTGTAAATCTGATTGTGGTTAAGTCAGTGCCTCACCAGCTTTGCACCTCACCGCACGTCACTGGTCAATGGCAGTGTTGACCAGTAATAACTGGTCAGCTTTGCATGAATGATATGGGCAAATGCCCAGGGCGTTATCTTTTTAGATAAGCAGAACAAAGAGTTTGTTCTGCTTTTAATATTGGTTAAATTTATTTCAGCTCTTAAGTATTTAATATCTAGGTGTTTTTATGGGAATGTGAATCTTTCAGATCAATTTGATTAGCAATTTTGATCATATTTCACATTTTATTGTCATGTAGCGGGGCGGTTATCTTGGTCTTGACTCGGTCTCGTCTTGGTCTCGGACCCTAAAAGCTTTGGTCTTGTCTCAGTCTCGATACACTCTGGTCTTGGTCTCGGGTTAGGTGGTCTGGACTACAACACTGGCTTAAACCTAGCTTAACGGTGCTATGGAGATAAAGTCATGATCAGGTGCTGGTAACACCTGACATGTAATCCATGCATAAAAAGAAACCCAAACAAATAAGTTCAGATATTAACTTGGGTGTAATAATGTAAAACAACAAAGAGAAAAAGTATTGGACACACATAGAAAAAGTTATGGAAAGCCAAGACACCGGCTGAAATCTATCAGCGATCAGAAATGTTATCTTTAACATTTATTTTGCAAAAACGTGCAGCAAAAATGCACTGACTTTACTATTGGTTTCGAACTGCCTGCTGAGGACAAAATGGCAAGTTTTTGACCTGGAAGTGTGTATCTTTGTTTCAGCCAGCTTACCTGCAGTGTGTATCAACATATTCCTAAGTTACTACCCAGATAAACTTTGGCATCTCATTTAAAAAAATAAAATAAAATTCAACCAAATCAACGTTACGTTCGATTAGTTTAGCTGTGGTGAAACAGTAACTCTACAAAACTTTGCTACATGTGGATACTGGAACCCAACCGATGCCTAGCTGGTTCTGCTATTTGTTTTATAGTGACGGTGACATGTTTTAGTTTTTTTTTGTACAAAAACTCCTACTGCTGTTACATTTTGTCCCTGAACTCGGCCTTTTTAAAGGAACCACACACTCATCTGTCGTATCACCTACTCCACATTACTGCTTATCCAGCATTTCAGTCGGTCATCCGCACAAAGAGCGTGTTGGTTCCATTTCCTCTGCCCTCGCACTCGCTAGCTGACCTCCATTACCGCCACGATTGTGAATGGAGCAGAGCAGGCCCGACCCAGTCAGTCCAAACAGGAAGACAATATTCAATGGCAGCAGGGTGGAACAGTTCCTCCTGCTCCGGTCCAGTCACCACCCAATGTGTCGCCTCTCCTCCTCTTCCTCTGTCTGTCAGACGCCACTGCAGGGTGTTTGGCTCTGTTTTTTCCTGTGGACCGGTGTCTCTTGGATTGTTTTGTTGATGTTTCTTCTTTAAGATGGCTCAACAAAAGAAATGCGAAAGCGAAAACTCAAAATCCTTTCAGCCAACACTCTAAAATGTCAGGAAACAATGGTGTCAGACTACCACAGTACTTACTGAAAGTGTTAAAGTGTATATTTTAATCTAATTGATTTCATTTAAAGCAAGCCCGTAGTAAATATATGGAGTTCTATAAAATTAAATTGATTTTTTTCTGTGGAACAACTCCAACTTATTTACAGTTGTAGAGCGTATCAGAAATATTGGCCGTTAACCTGATTTTATCGATTTGAGTTTTCTGGTTTCTAAAAGTTTTTTTTTGGCTCTAATGGCCTTTATTTGAAAGTAGCTTGACAGGAAATAGGGTATTGAGAGAGGGGGAAGACGTGTGGCAAAGGTCATCAGGCCGGGAATCGAACCCGTGACGTCTATCGAGGACTGAAGCCTCCATATGCAGGCTTCAGCACCTCGGGTCTCCATAGCGATGTCTACGCACCCAAGAACTACCATCATTTTTTGACAAACGTGTTTTACAGCTTCTACTTATTTCGATTTTCAATTCAAATGAACTCACAGAAGGAATGGTTGAAATAAAAGCCAGTTTTTTTTTAGCTCATTTGTTTTTTTTGTTTGTTTTTTAAGGAAGAGAGTGAGTGGGGGAGGGGGGACATGCTAAAAATGAAAAACAAATGTTGGATAAAAAAAATGTGAACCTTTGTTTTGAAGCCATACTACCAGCCCTAACAGAAAATGCAGCTTGGGAAGCTCAAACAGGTACACTGCTGACTGTTTGCAAAGAGGCCAATTCAGGAGTGCTACTCCTTTTCCTTGGCGCGAATTGTCTGTACCCAGTGCCTTTCAGTGCATTTTAAGATACATTAAGATACTTATGACACTAAGTAGTCATAAGCGTCTTTAGAAGGGAGCTCAAGTATTAGTGGATTTCAGGTATTTACAGGCGGCCGTGGTGCCTTAGCCCAACAATACCAGGGGTCCATCTTCCTCTGTCTTCTGATTTCTGACCTGAAAATATCAAATAAACACCTGCTTTTCACGTTCTTACTGTGCAATAATTTGACATTTGTGATTGGTGTCTGTTCCTTTTGCATTTTTTGTGACCAGAAACATTTCCAAACAGAAAATTGTGTTTTTCTTGACAGCGGATTAACGCTGTGCTTTATAACGCGTAATTAAAAATGCCAAATGTTTTACAGTCAGATCCACACGGAAACGGTCCGTCAGTTTTCCACTTTGGACGATGTGTGAGTGTAATCCTCCGCCTTGCTCACTTCTTCTTCTTCTTCTGATGGCCCTTTGTTTTTCAGCCCATCTCCTATCAGCGCTTCTCGTCTTTCCTGCCTTTTCCCAGCTGCAGATTACATACCAATGTGGCACGTTACATAACTTTTTTTTTTTTTTTTTTAAGGAGGAAATGTTTTTGAGAGGGGTGGCATGCCAGGCATCAAAATGACAAGAAAATCCAGGAAGTGAAACGAAGGGAGGCTTTTGATGACTTTTGTACATTTTCTTCCCTGACCCTCTAAGCCAAACCTTTCTAGACCTTCAGGATGAACTTTGGCCCCTAGCAGGAATCTGGTTCATTACTAAGCACATAAAGGCGTTCGATGTGTGATTCAAAATTGTTTTTTTTACATAATGAGGCCAACGGGACGTGACTTTGGGGTGGGCGGCTCGTCGTATGTTTGGATGCTTGCACAGAGGATGAGGCATCCCTGGACTCACCCTGTCATAACATGTACTATTAAATATCTCTTTGCACATGTTTCAATAACGAGGAAGAGAGGATAGACCCCACCACTCTTGATAGCCATTCATGTGGCTTTGATTTCTGGGGTCAAGTCTGATCTGGGTCAGCAACGAGGCTTAAACATCAAGAATATTCTGGGAAATGTTTTCCAGAGGGGAAAACTCTTGGGATTGATGCATCTGTCTGCCACTGCAGCTCGGGCATCTTTTGGTAGAAATTGCAGGCCAGCGTTTGGGATAAGTCGGCGGTTTGCAGCTCTCTGACTATTATGACAAGGGTGCAAAATGCGGCCTGGTTATTTTCAAAATGAGAACGAGAGAGAGAGTCTGTCCAGATCGGAAATAGCTCAAATTCCTGCTTCCTGTGCCGAGGAATTTGAGCGAGACACATCTGTCGCCATGACGACCAGGGTCAGGAGACCCGCCCACATCCAGAGGGGGCGGAGGGAGGGAGGGAAAGAGGGGCTGTCATGGTGGTTCTACTGAACCTGGACCTGATTAAAGTCGGATTACAGATTATGGAATATGTGAAGGTTTGAATATTTCAGATGTGATGGAAAGACGGAAGATGACAAAAGCAGAAAAACATGTTTTGGTTTTTGTGAGGATCGAGTCTATCTATGCACTGTCTGTGTTCAGGATGGTGCTTCACTGATGCCCCCTGTTGACACGAGTAAAAGGATTTCACAGGAAACTAGTGTTACACTAAGAGAACACAATCACATTGATAAGTTTGTTTATAAATCTTTTTACTACATTTCATCATTTGTTTAAGCAGGAATCTAGAAAATGTTCTTGAAAGTCGGAACATCGTTTCTGAAAGTAAAATTTTTTGTGTGTGTTTGTGAATTGAGTTTTTAAATCATTACTATGTGCTTATTAGCTTTGTCGCTTTATTTTTATGCTTTCTTTTATCTTACTTTGTCGTTCAGCACTTTGTTTCAGCTGTGTCTGGTATTAAAGTACCTTTATAAAAAAAAGTTAATGATAATGATAAAATTGCAAATGTAGAATTTAATCAGGGACGAGTTGGTCATGTTTCAGGGAAAAAAAGACGTGTAAACAAAAACAGTTGGTGAACCGTTTTATTATTGTTTTTCTTATTACAGCCTAATGTTCCAAATTCAGCTTGTTCTGTGGGCTTCATCTGTGCACATCAATAATAATATTTATCACCATAGACACAGGATCAATATCGATTGATAAGACGTAGAATAGAATAATTTCACTGAACTCTAATCCAGAACCGCTCAGCATTCTGGGAGATGTAGGCAGAGGAAAGGCTTTAGCTGTTCAACCTCTCACAGCTGGATAAAAAAGCGTTTAATCCCTTTTTAAAGTTACTTTTAATCTGACATGACTCTCATCAGACTACATATTCTATTTTATTGAAATGTTATAATCCTTTCATCAAGGAGACAACACTTCTAGCATGTTTTTTTGAAACAACACTTTGAAGTACTTTTTTTTTTTTATATTTTCCCCAGAGTTTACTGAAAGAAACTTTTTCAGTTTCTCATCACAAAAACCATCGCTGCTTTTGCCTCCCGTCTCCTGTCGTCTTTTGTATTTCTCCCTCTTCGATCTCAATCTCATTTTTCAAAACCTCTAAAAACTCCCCACGTCTCTCTGACGGTCGGTCTGGTGTAACCTTTGAAACGTATCGCCAGAAAGCGCAGAGCAGACGTGGCTAAAAAAAAAAAGGAAAAAAGAAAACAGAAAGAAAGGACCAAATGTGACAGCAACAGGGCGGCTCTGGCAGCCGACGCTCTCCTCGGACCGCGCAGGAATGCAGCAGACACACACACACAGGAAGCAGCATATAAACACTGATGTGTGAGCGTGGTGAGCATTGAGATTTAAAGGTGCATGCCAGCGTGGGAGAGGACGGTATAGCAGGGTCCAGTAAACTCACACAATGTGGCACACACAGTTTACAGAAAGTGCACGACCTTGACGTTTCCTGGCTTTCTGAGCTCAGTGTGCCTACAGTTGCTGTGCGAGCTGCGCTTTTAAACAATTAAGATTTTATTTAGTTTCCTGCTGGCAACTGCAGGCTGCCAGCCTGACTGAGAAAAAGCAGAAAGTTGAGTCAGAAAAGCATTCCTGGGGGAAGACATCTCTCCAGGCGTCATTCCCTTCATTGTACAGAACAAAGAAAATAGATTATTTTTTGTTCCTAGGTATCCTTCTGGTCACTTTGTTTCAGTTTTACAATAAAAATATATGTTTAGGCATATTACTATGTATATATTCCCTGTGGATCAGCTGCTGCTATTCCTGCCTGTGGCCAGTAGGGGGACCTGAGCGACTTTGTCACAGCAGTCAAGCATTAAAATGTGCCTGAAGTGAGATCATATGCCATTTGAGGGGATTTCCTCACCTGGGTGTGGCCCCACATTTCTTGCTGCCTAGCACTCTGCCTCTCTGTTTACTGTTGTTAAGCAGACATGAAAGCATCTCTGTGTTGGTTGCTCCCCATTCCCAACATTTCAAGAGATTCATACTCATAGTAAACATCAACACAGGCATAGGACGGGTGTTATATAGCAAAACACACAGCAGAAACCCTAAACTCGTGTGCTAATGAGCATCTTTTTTATGCTTAGTATTTTACTGTATATTTATGTAAACAATGCTTATTTTCATGTATGGTTGAGTAGAGCTGTGCTCTGATAGAAAATGGTAACTATCATTTTGGGTCATCTTTGAAATCCTCAAATATATAGTGTACTTAAATGCTGAAAGACAAAACGGTAAACTCTCTCTCTCTCTCTCTCTCTCTCTCTCTCTATATATATATATTTTTTTATTATTATTCTAAAAAATACAAACATTTTAGAAGTTTTTATTCTTCTAAAAATGAATAAAAACTAATACTTAATTTGAGCAAACACATTTTGTTTACATTTTTATGCATTTACTTAAGGATCCTGCTGAAATATCTTTTTTTGTTGTTGTTACCCCTCCAGGGGGTCTGTTGTGGGCTCTAGTGTCCCTTATATGAAAGTAGGCTGGAAGGACAGGGGAAAGACATGCGGTAAATATCGTCGGGTCCGGGAGTCGAAGCCGCGTCGAGGACTCAAGGCATCCAAACATGGGTCGTGCTAACCCCGATGCCACCACAGCACGCCCAGCTGAGATATCTTCTAGAAAAACTTAATATTGGAAGATTTATTGGGTCACATTATACAGAGTAGTGCTACCAGATGGTATTAAGTCAAATGATGAATAAGAAAAGATTTCCTGCTCATCTGCAAGGTAAAACACTGGACTGCTCTAATTGCCTCAACCAGATCCTCTTGGATTCAAATTCAGTTCAAATTCAAAATACTTTATTGATCCCAAAAGAAAATTAAATATAAGTTATCAAATCAGGGCTTAGAACAGGACCAGGTTCTTAAACCAAGCAAAACATTGGATTTTTTTGTTTTGTTTTGCCACACAAAATACGTCTGTGAGATTATAAATAGGCCTGTCTCAATAACAAATCTGGACAGACAATAAATAGTCCCAGAAGTTATTGCGATAAACAATAATGTTGTTTTGAGGCCATTTTCAAGTAATATATTGATAATGTCATAGAGATGAAAGAAAATTTTCTCAGAGATCAATAAACTTTTAATTGTAATGAACAAATTTCTCAATCACAAATGTTCTTGTGTGTTTGTTTTGACAGGAAATGGCAGTGCGGGCACTGAAGCAGACTGGAAGCAGGAATATCGAAGCGGCCTTGGAGTACATCAGTAAAATGGGTTACCTTGACCCTCGCAACGAGCTCATTGTTCGGGTCATTAAGCAGACTTCACCGGGTACGAACACAACTCTCTGTTTCTCTTCACTACATCCGTTGACTACCTGAGTGAAGTTGGCCCCACCAAACTTCTTCAAGTTAAACAAAACTGCTGTCAAACATTGTTCTAGGTTTGTGCAGCAGCAATTGTTTGTAATTTTTAAGAAACCAGCTCTATTCCCATATTAACAGAATCAAACTAAATTTATGTAAGTTAATTGTGCTATGTTTGTGCAGCTAAAATTTGTGTAGCATAGTTTGAAACTAATTTTATTTAATTTGAAGAAGATGCAGGCAGCCAACTTCACTTGGGTCTGTTGTATTAGCTGGCACTACTAATACTGCTGCTGAACAGGATGTAATGAATGACGTTTCTCTCCCGCTGAAGGAAAAGCCGGCATGCCGAACGGGATGGACCACCGTCCCGCTTTAGAGGTTCCGGGTGAGGCCGGCACCCTGAATCCATATCATCAAATGGGGGCTCAGATGTATGACGGGGCAGCAGGTTACGGCCCTGAGAGCGACCTGACCAGAGCCTACATGGGCGCTCCCCCTTTCATTAACTACATGATGCCCCCGTCGAGCACGGCTCAGGGACCCGCTATGGGCAACCCGATGGGCCGGCCTCCCAGCATGGGCAGCTATCCTCCGGGGATGCCCACCCAGAGCAACCCGGGCAGCGCCATGTACCCACCAGGCGCCCCGCAGAAGGCCTACCCCGGCAGCATGGAGCAGCACGGGCACATGATGAGCTACAACGTCCCTGGTCAGCCGCTGCAGCTCCAGCCGCAGCCACCAGGGGGACCCGTCCCGGGCCCGCACTGCGACTACGCTCATGCCAGGCAGCATATGATGGAACCAGCCGGATACGGGGTCAAGAGGACCCCGTCCTTCCAGAACAAGATGCAACCGCCCCCAATGGGACCTCCAGACAACTACGTCAACATGCAGGCGAAAGGGGCGATGTCTCAGAATGGGACGGCGGGCGGAGGATACCCGGCCAACCTGTACCTGTCCTCTCACTCCCACCCCCGCCAGGCCAGCCCCACGTCCCACCAGGTCCACATGATGTCCCGGTCCCCCGGCGGCGTGCCACCCATGGGCCCTGAGTTCTCAGACCTGCCTCAGGGTATGATGACCCCCTCCAGAGCCAGCCTCAACCTGGACCTGTATGAGCACCACTGGGCCGGCCCTCCGGGTGCTGACGGGACCCCGGCAGCCAGGCAGCCCCAGCCACAGGGCCCGTTTAGAGGGGAAGTACGGGTTCCCAGCAGAACAAATTCTTTCAACAGCCGCTCCGCTGCTCCGAACGGCGTTAGACCGACCATGACTGCGCCCCCGACCGCCGGGAAGCAGGACTCCTCTATGGGACCTCCAAACACCATCACAGCTGTGACGTCCCCACCCATCCAACAGCCAGTCAAGAGCATCCGCGTGATGCGACCAGAACCCAAAACGGCGGTGGGTCCGTGCCATCCTGGCTGGATGGCGGCTCAGGCGCCGGACGCGGCAGAACCTCTGCCCTACATGCCAGAGGAGACTTATCCACTAGAGCCCGCCCAGGAGCAGCGCTGCCCCCCTCCACCTTACCCAAAGAACCTGCTTATACCCGCGGGGGAGCCGGGGGTTCTGGAAGGAGGCGGCGCTAGCGGGCCAGATCTCAGCAACGCCACCGCCAGAGGTGGCCGCAGTGGCAGCGGCGGGAGTGGGAAGGCCGAGGAAAGCCATCAGGTCAAAGAGAAGACGAAGGCAGGCAAGGGAGAGAAAGCGGTGAAAGACAAGAAGCAGATCCAGACGTCACCCGTTCCCGTCAGAAAGAACGGACGGGACGAGGAGAAGAGAGAGTCGCGCATCAAAACCTACTCGCCTTTCGCCTTCAAGTTCTACATGGAGCAGCACATCGAGAACGTGATGAAGACCTACCAGCAGAAACTCAACCGGAGGCTGCAGCTGGAACAGGAGATGTCCAAGGTGGGAAAACACCTCCTCACTACTAGGACCCAACTAACGAGTAGTTTAGTTATCGATTTATGATGATTAAACAATTAATCAAAGATTTGTGGGTTTCACTATATAAAAAAATGAATTTAATTTATTTTAAAAAATTTACATTCCGCAGATTCCTCATTTAACCACATAAGCCTTTCTATACAATAAAATACATACACTAAATGATGCAAATAAACACATGAAATCCTTTTCTAAACAACAAAATAAACATTTTGTTGCCTCAAATGTAGTAAAACACCATTCCCTGAATTGCTCAAATAAATCCTTCTAACATCAACATGTAAAAAGCTCAGCTTGACTTAACATCAACACAGTGTAGGACTGATCTAGGGATTTAGTTTTTGGATTAACCAGTTATTCACTGGATAACAAATGGTTCTTTATAAGAATTTGATCCAGATGAAGCTAAAACCACAACTTGAAGAGTTCTGGATAGAACCGATTTACAAAGAATCTGTTTTTCTTAAATGCAAAATCTATTTGATTTTTGTGCAGTTTGTTGTTGAATATGTTGTTCTTTAGAGTCTTCAAACTCCAGATTGCTAAATTAGTTGACGGTTATTTCAATAATTCGTCATTATTAATCCGATTAATCGTGTCTGATCCACTTATATAACACTCTTAAAACGATAAATATTAAAAAATATTGATCAAATCTCTAAGTCAGGGGTGGGGAACTCCAGGCCTGGAGGGCCGGTCTCCTGCAACTCTTAGATGTATCTCTACTTCAACACACCTGAGTCAAATAATGAGGTCATTAGCAGGACTCTGGAGAACTTGACTGCACTTAGGAGGTGATTCAGCTGTTGGATTCAAGTGTGTTGGACCAGGGAGACGTCTAAGATTTGCAGGACACCGGCCCTCCAGGACCAGGATTGCCCAACCCTGCTCTAAGTGCATGGATTGTCTCTCATAGTTTGGCTGAATCGTCATATTTCCAATTTGGACTTTCTCTCCCTAGGCTGGCCTGTCGGAAGCAGAGCAGGGGCAGATGAGGAAAATGCTGAACCAAAAGGAGTCCAACTACAACCGACTACGCCGGGCCAAAATGGACAAGTCCATGTTCATCAAAATCAAGACTCTCGGCATCGGCGCCTTCGGTGAAGTGTGCCTTACGCGGAAAGTTGACACCGGTGCACTTTATGCCATGAAAACGCTGCGCAAGAAAGATGTCCTCAACCGCAACCAGGTGACTCAAAGCGTCACATGACTGGACTTATGCTCAGTTCCACCAATCTGACCCTACCGGCTTAGCTCACCGGTTTTAACTGGTTCCTGTTTTTTTTTTTTAGGTGGCCCATGTAAAAGCGGAGCGTGACATCCTGGCGGAAGCAGACAACGAGTGGGTGGTGCGCCTCTACTACTCCTTCCAGGACCGCGACAGCCTCTACTTTGTCATGGACTACATCCCCGGAGGAGACATGATGAGCCTCCTCATCCGGATGGGGGTCTTCCCTGAACACCTGGCGCGCTTCTACATAGCCGAGCTGACGCTGGCCATCGAGAGCGTCCACAAGATGGGTTTCATCCACCGCGACATCAAGCCCGACAACATCCTCATCGACTTGGACGGTCACATCAAGCTGACGGACTTCGGCCTCTGCACGGGCTTCCGTTGGACCCACAACTCCAAATACTACCAGAAAGGTTGGGCACCTTGGTTTGAGTTTGCTCTTCTTTTTTCTTTTTTTTTTCCCTTTTTTGTTGTGCAAGTGTTAGTCAAATTAAACCTGAGTGTATTTTATTTGCAGAGTTAAATGTATTATGCTATAACCCCAAGCTCAAGGTTTTATTAGACTATTAGACTTTTATTAGATTTGATTTTGAGCACTTTAGGTACCACGTACACCAGTTAAGTCTTGCTTTTTCTCCACTAGTCTATATATTTCTTTAATTCAGAAACTTATGTTTCTGCTTAACTACCTTAACAACTACTTTTTAGACTTCTATTCTCCCAACCCAGAATAGAAAGTAGACCAGAGGATACTTACTTATACTTATCTACCAACCCTTAATAGGAGCACCTAGTTTACATACTTTAGATCAACATTAGATTCTTTTTCTTTTGGTTTGTTATTCTGTTTGTATTTCCTTTTGATTCCTGTAAAGCACTTTGTATTGCCTTGTTGCTGAAAATGTGCTATATAAATAAAATTACCTTTACTTTACCTTTATGTTTTTACAAACCTTCTTTCTCCAGGGAGTCACATCAGGCAGGACAGCATGGAGCCCAGCGACTCCTGGGACGACGTATCTAACTGTCGCTGTGGCGACCGGCTGATGACGCTGGAGCAGCGCGCCAACCGACAGCACCAGCGCTGCCTGGCTCACTCATTGGTTGGAACGCCAAATTACATCGCCCCAGAGGTTCTGCTGCGCAAAGGTGGCCGATAACGTTTCTGTTGTTTCCGTTTATTATTATTGAAGTACATGTTTTGTTTTTTGTTTGTGTTTGTTTTTACCGCCCCATTTGTGTGCTTTTTGCAGGCTACACTCAGTTGTGTGACTGGTGGAGTGTGGGAGTGATTCTTTTTGAGATGCTGGTGGGACAACCACCTTTCCTCGCTCCAACACCTACCGAGACTCAGATTAAGGTCAGTGAGTGACTCTGAATCTGTTCCATAGTTCACCGTACACACAGTGGTGTAAAAAACCATCCTATTATTCCTTTTGCTTCCTATTATTTTACGTATTTGTCACACTTGAGCGTTTCAGAGCATCAAACCAATTTAAACATTAGTCAAGAAAACACAAGTAAACTTAAAATGTAGTTTTTAAATGAAACACTTTATTATTAAGAGGAATAATCAATAAATTTTCGTGGTCCTGTGCGAAGAAGTGATTAAAAACTGAAGCCATTATGGAGAACATGGATGAAATGAATCATGAAAAGCCTAATATAAATTAGGCTTTACCATAAGCATGTAAGTCAACATGCTGATGGTGAATATGTAACGACTTACTGGTAATGTAGATCAAAGTCAAGTCACGTTTATCTTTATAGCAAATTTCAGCACCAAGGCAGTTCAAAGTGCTTTACCTTATGAAAACATCATCCAGTCATCAATAATGAAACAAGTAATAAATATTAAATTTGGTCAAATGCCATCATAAAACTCATCAAGTAAAATACACATCAAATATACTGGTCAGTGTTCCAGTTTTTATGAAAACCAGCGCTGGGTTTGGAAAAGCAGAACCAGAGGACCTGAGTGGGCTGGAAGGTTGAAACAACAGCAGCCGATCTTTAATGTATCGTGGTGCTGATACCACAGGACACCTGGGCTGAGGACAAAAAATAAACGCATGTATGAGTTTCTCTAGATCTTGCTGAGACATTAGTCCTCTAATCCTGGAGATGTTCTTCAGGTGATAGAAGGCCGACTTTGTGACTGTCTTTATGTGACTCTGAAGGTTCATGTCTGAGTTCATCGCTACTCCCAGATTTCAGGCCTGAACTCTAGTCTGTAGCTGCAATAACTGAAGCTGTGCATTGACTCTAGATTATTCATCTTTTGGCCCAAAGCCAATAACTTCAGTTTTGTTTCTGTTGAAATGAATAAAATTATCCAGGTGAGATAAAAGGCTGAATTTGTAACGGTTTTTATGCGTCTCTGAAGGCTCAGGTCAGAGTTTTGTTCTTTTTAACTGAGCCATAACAGATGACAGTGAAGTGAGAGTAAACCTCACCTGCACCTTCACTTCTGCAGGTCATCAACTGGGAGAGCACCCTCCAGGTGCCGCCGCAGGTCAAACTAAGCCCAGAGTCTGTGGATATCATCGGTCGACTGTGCTGTTCCGCCGAGGAGCGTCTGGGCGCCAACGGCTCCGGTGAGATCAAGGCCCACCCTTTCTTCTCTGAGGTGGACTTCTCCAGTAACCTGCGCCAACAGCTGGCTCCCTACCGGCCCAAGATCGCCCACCCCATGGACACATCCAACTTTGACCCCGTGGAGGAGGAGGGGGTTCCCGGGGCGTGGAGCGACAGCGGCGACAGCACCCGGGCCCTGGACGTGCTCTGCTCGCCGCACGGCAAGCACCCGGAGCACGCCTTCTACGAGTTCACATTCCGGAGGTTCTTCGACGACCACGGCTGCCCCTTCCGCTACCCGAAGCCCCCCGAGGCCGACGCCTGCCTGAGCGTCCCCGGCGTGGGCCCGGAGGAGGGCGAGGAGACGGAGGAAGAGGAAGACGACGAAGAGGAAGGAGAGGGAGGGGAGGGATGTGAGCCGGTGTACGTCTAGAGCCGTTTGCTCCTCACTGCCGCTGGAGGTGTGTGTCGGTGTGGAGAGGCTGAACATGTCTGTGTAAAGCAGGAGCAGGATGAGAGGCACATCGCCCCCTAGTGGGCTGACTGCAAATCTCCTCCAATCTGGGACCAACTAACAGCAGAAAGAAAGAAACCAAGAGGAAGCAGAAAGGAGTTGAATATCATTATTATTATTATTGTTATTATTCCTGGAGGACCGGTTTTCTGTGTCTGGTTCTCCCAGCGGTTTCCTGTCCCATTCCTTCCACCGTCGGTCTTACGGATGATTGAAACACCTGGAGGACTGCTTCTTGTTCTGCTGCTTTACACTCACGGCGATGGGACAGGTGGGACCAGTTTACGGACTGACTGCGTCTCCATCACAGCTTCTGCAAAATAAGCTAAAAAGACTCACATGCACGGCCACGCTTACTCAGTATAACCCCGGACGTACAGCGCCTCCTCGTCTTGGGTTCATGAACCTTGACCTTTTTTTCACTTTTTGCCATGTTGACAATCACAAACCTCAGTTTATTATTGGATTTTATGTGATTGACCAACTGAAAGTAGCACATAATTTTGAAGTGGAATGAAAGAGATATTCATATGAAAATCTGAAAAGTGTGGCACACATTTCCACTCACAATCAATGAGTTGAAACATTTTTGTTGCATGCTTACCAGCTGGAGACTTTGCTTCCAAGTAGAGCAGCTGTTAACTATTTTATTTAATTTTTTTTGCCACAGATTCTTGATTGGGCTTACGTCTAGACTTTGACTGGGCCATTCTAACACATGAATAGTATTTGATCTATACCAATGGTTTATGTTTGTTTCCCAGGTGATGTGCACAAAGAATTTATTTTGTTTTCAGGTCGTCTACATGGTTTGTTCCAAACTGAACTCTAGACTTGCCGGTCTTCCACACAGTCAGAATTTTTGGATTGCACTAGATTACATTTCAGGCGATCAAGAATAAATGGGACTGAATACAAATGCACACCACACTTTTTAGATTAATTTGCAAATAAAAAGCGTCCACTTCACAGTTTTGCCCTACTTTGTGTTGGTCTAACACATAGTAACCATGGAAGTCTGTGTTGGTAACGTGACAAAAAATGTAAAAAGGTGTGAATACTTTATTCTGTATCGGTGTTTTGATGCCGTCTCTCACAAAGTGTCCGGGACAGGCTGTCCTCAAAATCACAAAAAGGTGTTCAGTGAAACTAACGTATTCTTTAGAGTGTTTAGCGCCATCTAGCGGATGTAGATGAACCTGCCTCGTTGTGTGCCAAATTTAATTCAGGGAGTCTCCTCCTCCTCTTCTTCCTCCTCCGTGTACGGAGACGTTTATTCCTGTTCTGTATTCTGACCGTGTCGAGGTTCAGCTCAGGTCGGTCTTGACTTTGCATTAGGTTTTAAAAACACAAAAGCAGATTTTGATCTAGACTGAAACACTGCAGTGATGTTTTTAAAAAAAGAAGAAAAATACTTCTTTCTTTTAGGTAAATTTTGTCAGGACTTGTTGGGCCACGTTTTTCTCACTACATTTGACTTTTTCTTTATTTTTACAAGAAAACACGGGCCTGTTCGTAACTACGTACACTCAGGCTCATGAGGATGGACTTATAACCTGAAGCTCCGATATCCAAACACAGTAAAAATGCACCGATCAGAGTTTTGTGGCCAATTTCCGACATAGTTTTTGTAAAAATCTATGTGAATCTACATGAAATCGCAATATCTGTTGATATTGTGATTTCTTTTTAAAACTCTTACATAGGAAATGTTTTTGGTGTTTTTATTTGTAGCCTTCCTGTTATGAGTGATCTTTATTTATACTGCGAGAGAAAGAGAGAGAGCTGTCACTGAAAAACAGATGTTGTACTGTTTTAAAACCAAAATTAAATGATTACAGTCGTGATATTTTTTGAAGTATTAGCACTTAGCCCTCGAAACCAAAAAGGGCAGCAAATATTTCCAAATCCAGTTTATTGCAGGCCAGATAAGGTTGAAAGCTTCACAGGATAAGAACTAAATGAACCACGAGTCATAGGAAAAAAGTTTCCTTTTTTAAATGGCTTCTCATATCTCCGAAAACAGCGAACTTTGAGTCTTCATTCAGTAACAACGTCCACACCGAAGAGTGTGGCGACCCTTTAGCACTTGCGTTTCTGCCTACGTGTCCGGTTCTCGACATCAGATGTTTTGTATTCGTAGATTGAAAACTTTTCACTGGGGGCTGAGGATATCGTTACGCCGAATTAATTCGTCCGTCTGAGCACGAAAGAACTAGAAAATATCACAAAACATCCAAATATGAACCGAAAACTAAAACATAAAGGACATTTGCACAAAGACGAACAGATGTCCAGCTACTTCGCAAAAAAAAGTCAGCCCCCTGCGGTTGTGTTGCATCTTAGCCGTCCTCCTGTCGTACTTTCGGAGGCGGCCACGAAAAACGAACCAAACATGTGACAGTGTGACTATGTGCAATACAAAATGACATGTATATAGATTTCTAAACGCAAAATACCATTTTAGAAGTTCAGAAATGTACAAATATATTGATTTATATAAATATATAATTGTCTTTTTATCGGTTGGAAGATGCTGCTTATCATTGTGGTTAATATTATTTACATGACGTGTTCTGTCTCCTGGTTTTGTTACAGTTTTAAAGAACGAGTGTTTGTGCTCTGAAAGTTTCTAACCGAGTGTTGTAGCGCGTGTGGCCACTCGACGACGAAGTGGGCGAATGTGATGATGATGATGATTATGATGACGGTGATGATGGTGGTGGGTGTTTGCAGAATATTGGCGGTGGGGTTTCTGGACTCCTTCGGCCGGGCTGGTCCCGACCGGCGGAGACCGGAGCGGTTCAGAGGAAGACGGAGCCGAAACGTTAGATGAAAAATGTTTAATGCAGGTTGGATTCAGTTATTTTATCCTTAAGTTGACTTCTCTAACACACAGAGCTTCAAAGCGTTCTCTGTTATTTATCCCGAGACGTTGGCGTCGTCTGTCTTTGTCACAGAGCGGCGCCGCGTTGGAGTCCGAGCTCCGCTTCTCACCATCTCGCATCGTTTCGCTGTTTGACAATCACCAAATCGGCAAATGCTCTCTATCGTGCCGTAACCGAGTTTTTTTTATTTTTTTTTAAATCGGTTGAAACCAAACTGCTCCTGAAACGTTCTGACTTCATTCTCCCTTTTTTTTTTATTTATTTTTATTTTTATTTTATCAGAAAGTCACAACTGTTTAAGTACTTTCCTGATTGATGGTAGCTGTGGGTTTAACATGGTTCTGCAGAAGAGTGTGTTGGTTTGTTTTTGCTTGACAATGTTTTGATTTTATATCACTATTTGTGTAAATGTGCCTTTTCCTTTTTCCTATCCTAAGCAACACAATCTTAAGACTGCCTTGTTTTTTGTAGTTTTTTTTTTTTTTCTGAAGACTTCTTTTTGTCTCTTGTTTTTGCCGTGGGGAGTCTGACAGAGCATTCTCTGTTTCACTGTGTTCACATGCAACAAACATTCCTCTTCCTCTGATCCAGAACTAACAAGCCGACCAGCAGAACCCAGAGAATATGAGGAGCAAGGACAGAGAATTATAAGGACCGAAGTTAACTTTTCCATCCAATTCAATGCAGATTGAAACACCCAGATTGAATTGTTGTTCACTTATTTTTCTTCATTCTGACTTCATATTACTGCAACCAGACATGGGTAGGTTAAAAAGTGGGAGACCCAGGCTGAGTTGCTTTATAAATTTGTCTTTTGCTTGATTTTTACATTTCATTTAACAGGCCAGCTACACAACAGCAGCTATAATTTAATGTGAAATAACCGGTTCGTTGTCGTTTTTATGAAAGTGTTTAGCGCTAGTTTGAAGCCGACTTCATGCATGTAAACACAGCCAGCATTGTTGCCATTTAGCTGCACGACAGGAAGAAATACAACACTAACTCATCAGGATTATGTTTGATAGTGATCAAAGGCTGGTGCTGCTCTGTCATTGTTCCCCAGCGCTATGTGTTGTTCCGTCTTTGTTAACCCGGACTGCCTTCTCTGTGGGCAAAGACGGCTTCAGAATGAGCGAATGCAAAGTGTGTGTCGTGCTTTCCTGGATGTGTGTGTTAGAGTTACGACTGACAATCTTCAACTGACTTTGTTCTCTCATTTCCTTAAGGCTTTTATAAACCTTCAGTTTGTATTTTTTACTTTAAAGCACTTAAGTTTTTTTTCTGTCCTTTGTGTTTGATACAATCTTGTTACTCTTAAGATTTATATTTATACAGATATACATATTTTTGGTATCTTCTTATCCTCTTTTGTCTTTTTTCTCCAAGTTTTGTGCTAATGTTGAAAAACCATGATCGCAGTATTCATGGATACATGTTGTAATATTGACTTTTTTTTTTTTTTACGTTCATGTATGAACTGAAAATTGTAAAACAAAAAATACTTTTAATGTCCTGGTGTGTAAAATGTATGCATAAATTAAATTAACCAACTTGAACACGAGTGGATTCATATGTGAAAGAAACATGACACCGTAAAATTGTTTTAGATGTGCAAGTAAAAATGCTTAAATGAAATGAAGAAAGAAAGGAAAAAAAGGTGTAAGCCAGCCTAGACGTATTCATTACCATGGAGGATCTGGTTATTAGCAACTTTTTGAAGAACCTTATGAGTTAAAGCAAGATTTGATTTATTTATAAATATTTTCAAGCTATTATATTGTTTTTTTCTCAGATTATTATCTCAAATTAAGACTTAAAATATAAATTAAAGTTTTTCCTGGAGAAAATGTTGGCTTTGTATTATTCAGTAATGCATCGGGTAACAATGTCCGCCGATTGGACCACCTCTGGATTTATAATGTGAAAGTTCGTGTCTTAGAATGACTGCAAATAATTATCTGAGCATTACTATATATTTTTTTTTGCTTCTGGAAGAACTAGCATAAATGTGGAAAGGGTTCCCTGCATTAATATTTGGGTCGAGGAGCGGTTGGCCAGTAGGTGGCAGCATACGGAGTGATGAACAAGACAACGCGATACTTGTGTTATCTGCGTTATTTGTAGTCCAATTTCTCTCACGCACCAGCGCGTGCGTTCGTCAATGGAAGTCATGGAAACGACGTTAGCGTCCTCGAGCCTATAAATGACGCCGACCTTCTGATTTCTTTCCCCTTTGCTACGGGACTTTTGACAGAGACGCCTGAAGGAGCCTTTAAAGCCTCGGAAGGTTTGAGCTTGTCGAGAATCTGCTGTGCAAAACTTGCTGAAGAAGAACTTGCTGAAATTCGCACTTGCTGAAGAAACCCGTGGATACCAAACCTGCGAAAGACGTTTCCTGACCGGGAGAAGAAGCAGCAGGGTGACCAGCTGGAAGGTTCAAATCATTCTTCTACTATTTTTAATAAACCAAGCAAGTTATTACAAAGATATTAGTGACTTGTTTAGTTTATTTTTGCGTTTTGTGTGTGTGTGTTTTAAAGAAATACTGACTGCTGTAGAAAAAAAAGACGAGTAGCATTCTTTGCTAGCATAGATCTAACTCACTAGTTAACTAATGAGCCTTTTTCTTTACTGAATTTCGCTGGAAATGTCGGGAATGTTAAACTGTGGTGTAATAATTTAAGAAATATATGCATTTTACTGAATTATAGTCAAATTAGTTCAATTAACTTCAAATTCCTGAAAAATTAGCTTGATTTTTGACCGTTATTTTTTGAAAAATGCCGTGGTAAACACTCAGTTTCCATGGACACGCAAAATGAAATGCCTTAAATATTTAATATTATTTTTTTAAAACATTTTAAAAAATAGTGTTTACCCTTATAATTACCTTTATTTGAATTGTTTAGTTTCATTATTTTTTCAAGATAGGGACATGTTGATGTGGGCTTTTTTTGTTTGTTTGTTTTTTGTTGTTTTTTTAAAAAAAATACCCTGACAAACATACTTGGTTTCCATGGTAATGACATCAGACTAACGGTTTGTTAGGACGCTTTACATAAACTTTCCATTCATGTACGCGTTCACACACTGATGTTTATAAGCTAATGGATTGTAGCCACAGATGTTGTATCGTGCCAGCAATAAACTCCAGCTAAAGGTGAGAGAAGTGTCTTGCTCAAGGACACAACGACAGAGGCGGACCATTGCAGGGCAAACTCCTACCACTGTCGCCCCAGTAATAAGCATTGTAAGTGTGTGTGTTCGTTAATGATGGACCATTAATAGGCAACGAATCGTGTATAGTCGTAGTGATCATCAATCAAAGCTAATTTTCACAAACAAAATAATGATTTATTTGTGAAAATCATCTTTGATGACTTTGGATTCCAATTCTTGGTAAACTGGATGGTTCTTTGCCCTTTTTTTCTTTTTGATAAATGCCTAGACAAACATATTTAGTTTCCATGGATACATTGGTGACATTATTTAAAATGACTTCAATAAAAAATTAAGGAACACTTTGCAAACATGCGCGTCCTCCAGCTTGGTGAAAAATGTGTTATATGTAGTCTCCATGGATACGTTGATTAAATAACAACACACAGCTTTATTCTTATAAAAAGTCATTAAAGAACAATCAATGTGTGCCTGTTGATTTCACAAAGTAACTAAATTATTTAGTTTATTGTAATTACTCAAGACCAGAAAAACAGCCTTTTGTTCCATTGCATTTTAGTGACGTATCATTTTCAGAAGTCACTTGAATGTTAACAGTGAATGTTAAAATTCATTAGAAAAACAATCATCTCAGTTTCAGTTGGTCCAGTTGTGATTCATTTGTTAGTTAAAATCTTGGAGGGATTGCAGGGGTTTGATGTTGTTTATGTGGTTTAAAAAGTTATTTCTGGTTTTAGAAGATCCGTTTTGTTTTATTCAGATCTTTGGAATAAGTAGTCAGTGTCTGGTCCAGGTTTCAAAAAATGCCTCTATAACACATTTGGTCTCCTTGGATACGTTGCTTGAAATAAAACCTTAATACTTGAATATTAGAAAAGTTTTTAGATATATATTTGTCCTGTATTATTTCTAAGTAGTTTAGTTTGTATTTACTAAACCATTATTGCTTAGTTTGCTTTTTCTAAGAAAGAGGAGTTTTGAATAATTAGTTGTTTACGAAATGCTGTGTTGGTCCTTTGCATGTTTGGAGCTGTAATATATTTTCACGCTGATTACATTTTCAGAAAGAGTCAGCAATATTAATAGTGGTGATTGGAAAACATTTTACTTTAGTTTGAGAAAATTACTTTTAGTGAATCCATTTTGTTGCAGGGTTTTATTTTATTTTAAGAGTTTATGGCTAGGGATGAATTACCAATAAATCTAAATTTGATTTATTGTGTTTAATGATTGATTGGTACCAAGATGAAGCTGCAAGTTTGTTTGTCTGAGTGCTGATGGTTTATACGTGTTTGATCAATGAGTTTTAGAGTTTGTTCTGGTTTTTATGTAAAATTGTGTTTTTTGCTGTTTATTTTGTGTGACTAAAGATAAGCTTTATTTATTTTATCTCTTAATTCCCATTCTTGTTGTATAATCACATCTGGCATAGCATTAATATTGCTAATTAAATATATTCAAGAAAAACAAACACATTCACAAAGCTGGGTTATTGTATTGTTGGTATTTCAGTGTTCCCTCTAAACATTGCTTTGGACTTTTGTGATTTTTTCAAGATACAGATTTATAGCTTTTTTGGCTTTGTTTTTTTCTTCACAGCCCATACCATGGCGCTTCCAGCAGATGGATCCCCGACGTTGGAGGGACGTCCAGATAATGGTAAGGAACACGGTAAGTTGTGGTTAAATGAAGCCGACATGGTTTCTGAAGACCACGGAGAGGAGTTGAAGTATAGTTCACCTCCGCAGTCTGTGGACTGTTCTACCAGCTCCACTGATAGCAATATTACCAGCTCCAGTGGTAGCTCTACTAACAGCTCCAGTGAAGACGAGGTAGGTAATGGAGACCAGGATGACTTTAGATCCCGATTTCGGGTTGTCCAGGTCCTTCGACCAAACATTAAATTCCTGTGGGGCATGGGAGTGCTTGAACATGCATTGAAACTCCTGAAATCAACAGTTGATCATCTGGGCTCCGGTGACAGTAGTCTGACAGTGGTCCTTGCCGATGTTGCGTCGCAGCTGCCTGAGATTCTTCCCCACAATTTCAAATATATACAAGACATTGGGGTGGCTCAGAAGCCCCAAGAAGACATGACTCCGTGTAATTCAGTTGAATTCCCATCTGGACTTGACAAACAGGAAGAGCCCATTTTGCGTCCAGAGAAGTCCAGACCTATCGGTACCTTGCAACATCATCAGGTAGGTTTGGAAGAGGACGCGGCTCATGTGACATCTGTGACTGGCATAAACGGAAAGAGGACAAAGAACAGTGATGCTGAAGAGGAGCCCCCAGCCAAGAGGACCAAGTATAGTGTCCTGTCCTTTCCGTACCAAAAGACGGAATATGACGATCCCATTCAGTTACCACCTGTCCTCAGTCTCTCACCTTTGACGTCGTGTGAGGATCCTGTTTTGTCATCCCCCGTCCTCAGTCCCTCAACACCGACGCACTTTGAAGATCCTACTTTGTCATCCCCCGTCCTCAGTCCCTCAACACCGACGCACTTTGAAGATCCCATTTTGCCACCCAGTGTTTTCAGTCTCTCACCAATGTCGTCATATGAGGATCCTATTTTGTCATCCCCCGTCCTCAGTCCCTCTACACCGACGCACTTTGAAGATCCCATTTTGCCACCAAGTGTTTTCAGTCTCTCACCAATGTCGCCATATGAGGATCCCATTTTGTCATCCCCCGTCCTCAGTCCCTCTACACCGACGCACTTTGAAGATCCCATTTTGCCACCCAGTGTTTTCAGTCTCTCACCAATGTCGCCATATGAGGATCCCATTTTGTCATCCCCCGTCCTCAGTCCCTCTACACCGACGCACTTTGAAGATCCCATTTTGCCACCAAGTTTTTTCAGTCTCTCACCAATGTCGCCATATGAGGATCCCATTTTGTCACCCAGTGTTTTCAGTCTCTCACCAATGTCGTCATATGAGGATCCTATTTTGTCATCCCCCGTCCTCAGTCCCTCTACACCGACGCACTTTGAAGATCCCATTTTGCCACCTAGTGTTTTCAGTCTCTCACCAATGTCGCCATATGAGGATCCCATTTTGTCATCCCCCGTCCTCAGTCCCTCTACACCGACGCACTTTGAAGATCCCATTTTGTCACCCAGTGTTTTCAGTCTCTCACCAATGTCGCCATATGAGGATCCTATTTTGTCATCCCCAGTCCTCAGTCCCTCAACACTGACGCACTTTGAAGATCCTATTTTGTCATCCCCCGTCCTCAGTCCCTCAACACCGACGCACTTTGAAGATCCCATTTTGTCACCCAGTGTTTTCAGTCTCTCACCAATGTCGCCAGATGAGGATCCCATTCTGTCACCCCTTGTTTTCAGTCCTTCACCATCAATACACTTTGAAAATTCAACTTTGTCATCCCCTGACTTCTTTTTCTGGATGGGGACTGAAGAGGACACAGAAGAGGAAGCAATACCTTCAACATCTAGCGGAATTACAGCAAGAGAGAGTTCCAGACACGTGTTTTTTAGACCTCACTACGTCTTGTCAAGTGACTCTGATTAGATTGGGATCTGTAAAAACTGAAGACCTATTTGGGAAGTCACATTAGGACATCATCATTTCTCTCATGTTTTTTATTAAAGCCATTGGGTTTCTAGGAAGCCTGTGGAAGCCTTCGGTAGCGCCTTGCACCGGGGCTTTTCTTTGTTCCGCTTCTAAATTTAGTATTTTAGATGCTAAGGTTTCTGGCAGGACTGAGGAAGCCTTAGGTAGCGTTTCGCACCGGGGCTTTTCTTCGTCTTTGTGTTTTCCTCTCAACTCCGTCCTGTTTCAGGGTGTAATAGTGGTGCTTCCCTACACGCTGCTCTCCAATATAGTAAATTATTCTGTCCTGTTCCTCTACTAATCCAGTCTCCCAGTTTTTAATCTTTCAGGTTTTAGCTGCTCATCGCTGGATTCTTTCATCGTTGTCCATGTGGTTCCTGCCTTCTGGATCCCTTGTTTTTCACACTGCTTGTAAGTTTTTGCATTCTACCTTCACATCATGCTGGTGGCAGATCTCTGATTCTCTGATCATTCCAGGTTGGATCTTGTCAGCCTGTAAACCTCCACCTTCAACACCACCAGTCAGACAGAGGAAGATAAGAGAACCCAGTTAACAAAAAAAAAGTAGAAAACCTATTTTTACCTGGCTAGCAATTTTAAATATGGATGAAATTGAGGTCAAATTTCAAAGCTGTTCTTTCTTCTGTCCATGTTCTCTTTTTTTAACTCTGTTGTCTTTTCTCTTTATTTCATTTCTTCGTCAACTCATGTCACTTGACTTTAGTTGACCAACAATTAAAGAAGAAGACCTGCTCCACCTGTAAACCTCCACCTTCAACACCACCGGTTAGACGGAGGAAGATAAGAGAACCCTGTTGACAAAAAAAAGTAAGAAACATATTTTTACCCGAGTAACAATTTTAAATATGGATGAAATTGAGATCAGATTTCAAACCTTTTCTTTTTTCTGCAGATTTATATTCTCTGATTTTTAACCCTGTTATGTTTTATCTTTATTTCATTTCTCCGTCAACTCATGTACCATGACTTGAGTTGACCAACAATTAAGAAGACATGCTCCACCTGTAAACCTCCACCTTCAACACCACCAGTAAGGTGGAGGTAGAGAAGAGAACCCTGTTGACGAAAAAAAGTAAGAAAACTTATTTTTACCCAGCTAACAATTTTAAATATGAATGAAATTAAGGTCAAATTTCAAAGCTGTTCTTTCTTCTGTCCATGTTCTCTTTTTTTAAACTCTGATGTCTTTTCTCTTTATTTCATTTCTCCGTCAACTCATGTACCTCAACTTGAGTTGACCAACAATAAAGAAGACGACCTGCTCCAACTGCTGATCTACTGGTTGTAACAGATTGTGGAAAAGGTGAGGACATGATGACTTGATCAGCAATTCACTTTAATCATCTGTTATTTAGACAGAGATTAAGGAATGTGTGTATTATTATGTGATGATTCTCCAGCATCACCAGCAGCACTGGACCAATCAGGAGAGAGAAGACACAGAGGACTGAAGGGACTCAGAAAATCCTGCTGGAAATCCCAAGGTGAAGTTTCCTGATGCAACAGGGGGACACCTGAGGACACAGAATAAAGAAGGACCATGTGAAGCAGGTCCTTCAATAACAAACCAAGCATGAGTTGACCAACACTTACAGCAGGTTACTTTGTCCATCTACTGGTTGTAACAGATGATGGTGAAGGTTGAGGAGATAATGACTTGATCAGAAACTGTGGCCGACAACTGCAAACGCGCAGCAAACAGCAAAACGAGCTGCAAACAGGTGAAACTGCACAGGAAAAGCGAAACTTCATTATCTTTTTACATTTTTCATTTCATTTCATTGAAATCACAAAAATGTTTCCACCATAACTTCCAATTGTTCAATATTTTTTTCTATCAAACTTTGAGTAGTGTGCAAGAATTACCCAAACATGCTTTGACTTTATTGATCCCAAAGGGAAATGAAATGTAGTTGCAGCTCATTAATTCAGATTCTTCAAAGAGTTATTGCAGATGACTGATTGCTGTCAGCAGGAAAGATCTTTTGTAGCTGTCTGTGTTGCAGCAAACCTGAAGAAGCCTCTGACTGATGATACTCTGTTTTCCCCATACAGACTCATGAAGAGGACGGTCAGAGTCGTCCATAGAGCTTTCTTGACTCTTGTGAAGAATCTTTCTTTGCGTCATCTCCAGAGGTTCCACAGTCATCTCCAGAACAGAACGAGAACCAATCCAGCCTTCTTTATCAGATTGTTGAACCTTTTGAGGTTCCTGGCTCTGATGCTGCTGCACCAACAGATGATAGCAGAAGAAATGACACTCTCAGCAGCAGACTTAAAGATCTGCAGCAACTTGCTGCAAACCTTGAAGGATCTTAGCTTCCTGGAGAAGTGCAGTCTGCTCTGTCTCTTTTTGTAGACGGCTTGTCCATGTGGTTCCTGCCTTCTGTTGCGTCTCCAGTCCAGTCTGTGTTCCAGATGAACACCGAGGTATTTATATTCCTGAACCACCTCCACATCTTCTCCCATGATGGAAATAGGGTTTCCTGTTTCTCCTGAAATCAACAACCATCTCCTTTGTTTTGTTTACAGTCAAGATTAGATGATTGTTCCCTCAACTGGCCACAAAGTGATCCACCAGATCTCTGTACTCAGCCTCTTGTCTTCCTCTGATACACAACAACTGCAGAGTCGTCTGAGTATTTCTGTAGATGACAGAAGTCGGACTTGTGCTGGAAGTCTGAACAGTAGAGGGTGAAAATGAATGGTGAGAGCACAGTGCCCTGTGGTGTTCCCATGTTGTTGACCACCTGGTTAGACACACAGTCCTTCAGTCTCACTAACTGTGGTCTGTTTGTCAGGTAGTCACAGATGCAGGTGATTGTTGAGGCCTCCACCTGTGTCTTCTGGAGTTTCTAACAGAGCAGATCAGGCTGAATTGTGTTCAATGCACCTGGGAACCAAAGACCCTGATCCTCACTGTGCTGCCTGCTTTGTCCAGATGACAGTGGGTTTGTTGAAGCAGGTGTCTGATCAACTCCAACTCCACGGCGATAAGCAAACTGCAGGGGGTCCTGATATGTGATCGTCTGCTTACTCAAGTGGGCCACCAGGAGTCTCTCCAGGACCTTCAGGATGTGGGACGTCAGGGCAACAGGTCTACAGTCATTATGACTGATGGGTGACTTTTCTTCGGTACCGGAACCAGACAGGATGTCTTCCACAACAACGGAACCTCCTCTTGGGTCAGGCAAAGGTTGAAGAGATGCTGCAGAATCCCACAGAGGGACTCTGGGACTGACAGCATCTGGACCTGCAGCCTCGTTCCTGTTCAGTCTCTCCGGCTGCTTCTTCACCTGACTTCTAGATACAGAAAAGTTGGAGGTGGAGGCAAAGGGAGCAGCAGCGTCTCCTGATGTGGTTAAAGACAAACTTGTGGAAGCAGAAGAGTCCATGACTGAGGTGGAAGATGGAACATCTGAGGTTTGACAGGAAAGCTGTGGGTCAGAGGAGGATGAGAAATCTGTTTGGCTGCAGACAGGAGAGGAAGATGATGAGCTTGTTCCTGGACTGAACCTGTTGAAGAATGTGTTCAGCTCATTTCCTCTGTCCAGAAACTAATATTGTTAAAAAAAAAGTCATGGTAGCATGTTTTTATGTAATAATGTGTATGTAATGTGTGGAATGAAGAAGATATGCTGCATAATCTGATGGAATTACAGAAGATCATTGTGGCTCCTGCTCAGTGCAAAAACACACATTTTGTTGGTTTCTGAAGAGTAAAAATTGAACAAATGTGTACATTTAAAGATTAAATTTATATTTCACAGTCATCACAATGCTAAAGAAAAGTCTCACAACAGTGTGAAAATCATGGTGTTTATTTACAAGACGGGAAGCAGGAGGAAGATATTAAAGAATGTAAAATATTTTGCAGTGTCATCGGTTATTTCTGTGTATTATGATGTAATATAATACATGTATTTTCAGCTTATTGTGTTCTGTTTTATATTTGTGTGTAACTTTCACTTGATTTGTGAAAGCATGGAAAGTAATTAAGCTGATCATAGAGTGAAATAACATTAAGTTGTAAGAAATTTCAATAAAAGCTTTTTTTGCCGTCACTGCTTTGGTTTTATTCAGATATCAGATTTGGATCATTTGAGATGATAAATCTGCTTTAGAGCAGAAGGACAATCATTTAATTTCCTTTTTTTATGGTACTTAAACTCGTTGGCATGAAGCCTGGTACAAACAAGTTATCTGAGGTCAAGTCATATAAAAACAAACAAAAGAAAACATTAAAGTTTGATCATCGTTTATGGTTTAAAAACATTAAAGTTTGATCATCGTTTATGGTTTAAAAACATTAAAGTTTGATCAACTTTTATGGTTTAAAATTAGCCTCAAATTCAGAATCTCTCCTCACATTCATTCTGTTCCCACTGAGTCTAAAGAAACAGATCAAGCTGATCTAAGCTGGGAGGAACTAACAGGACATGGAGAGCTGCATGAAAAAAGAGATAAAGGACAAAACATGGGAAATATGGGTGTTGCATTATTACCAAACTTCTATCACCGCTGGATCGAAGAATTATGGAATTGTATGTATTTACATCTAATCAAAAGCTGCATGACGGGCGCAACTGCATACTTTCTGAGGTGTATGCCAACATGTCACCGGCGCGCCCCAACGACATAAACTTGTACAACTCATTTTTAATTAAAGTATCAATAATAATAAATGTACATATATGTGAATAAATTGCTGCTTACAGGACAATTAAAAAAAGAATGAAACAAAAAACAGGGCAATATTTCATCATTTAATATATTTGAGGCAAAGAGCCTCTTCTGTTAGCCTGTCTAGAACCGCCTGTGTCTGCAGGTCTGAGGCTTTTTGTTAGCATGTTTTCTATCATTCTTATAGCTCGATAGGAAGCCTGATCCAAACTGGCAACCCACATTAATAAAATGGTGAAATAATATTGACCACAAAACTGTCAGGATCTGTGTTTTCTGTGTTCATTTAGAGTTTTTTGTGTCCTTAAGTCTCTTCGTTGTCCTGTCCTCCCCTTGATTAGTTCCCAGGTGTTTCTTGTTCCCTGATTACCCCCAGTGTATTTAGTGTCACCTGTGTGTCTGTTCTTTGTCGGGTCCTCGTCTACCAACAGTCAGTCGTTTGTTTGTTCCTTCATGTCCATTCGTGTACCTGTGCTACCAGTGCTGAGCTTTGTTTTCCCGCTCTGCTGTGCTGACAGGGTTTTGGACTGGTTTGAATATTCAGACATATTCATCATTAAAACCATTAATTTACCACATCCTGGGTCTACAGCGTCTGCCTCACCACTCTCACCACCCGCACTTCATGACAGTAGGACCCGACCAGGAAGTACGGTGAGGCACGCCTTGTTTTTTACAACATGGACCCAGAGATCTTGTGGACAGCCGTCGAGGACTATGTAGCGGTGGTGGCAAGCCCGTACTCAGCCCATCGGCGGCTGAACACATCCATACGCCTGGTCCTCCTGCTGGATCAGTGGATCCCGCGACTCCCGCATCTGGGACTGGCGGAATTACAACAAGAGGCAGAGTGGCAATTCCAGACAGCAGCGGCCGTGCTGAAAGGTAACCCTCTGCCTCCCAAGCCGCACAGTCTCTCCGCCAGCCCAGAGCCCGCTCCAGTTCCGGGACCGGCACCTCCAGCCGGCGATTCAGCCGGCGTTCCAGCCGGCGCACCCGAGGCCGTTTCAGCCGGCGTTCCAGCCGGCGCACCGCAGGCCGTTTCAGCCGGTGTTCCAGCCGGCGCACCCCAGGCCGCCCGGAGACAGCGACGTGAGCCGCCGGTGGACCCGGCCCCTCGTCGCCTTCCGGAGCTGTCACCTCCGCTGCCGGTTCCCAGGCTCCGCTGCGGCTCGCCCCCGCAGCCGGTTCCCAGGCTTCGCTGCGGCTCGCCCCCGCAGCCGGCCCCGAGGCTCCGCTCCGGCTCACCTCCAGCCGGCGCACCCGAGGCCGTATCTGCCGGCGTTCCAGCCGGCGCACCCGAGGCCGTTTCTGCCGGCGTTCCAGCCGGCGCACCCGAGGCCGTTTCTGCCGGCGTTCCAGCCGGCGCACCCGAGGCCGTTTCTGCCGGCGTTCCAGCCGGCGCACCCGAGGCCGTTTCTGCCGGCGTTCCAGCCGGCGCACCCGAGGCCGAATCAGCCGGCGTTCCAGCCGGCGTTCCTTCCGAGACTCCCAGTGTTCCTTCCGAGACTCCCAGTGTTCCTTCCGAGACCCAGACCCCCAGCGCTCCGACTCAGACTCCCTGTGTTCCTCCAGAGACTCCCTGTGTTCCTACCGAGACCCAGACCCTCTACGTTCCTTCCGAGACCCCGACTCCCGAGACCCTCTACGTTCCCTCCGAGACCCCGACTCCCGAGACCCTCTGCGTTCCTCCTGAGACCCTGACCTTCTGCGTTCCTCCTGAGACCCTGACCTTCTGCGTTCCTCCTGAGACCCTGACCTCCTGCGTTCCTCCTGAGACCCTGACCTCCTGCGTTCCTCCTGAGACCCTGACCTCCTGCGTTCCTCCTGAGACCGAGACTCCCTGCGTTCCTCCTGAGACCGAGACTCCCTGCGTTCCACCCGAGACCGAGACTCCCTGCGTTCCACCCGAGACCGAGACTCCCTGCGTTCCACCCGAGACCGAGACTCCCTGCGTTCCACCCGAGACCGAGACTCCCTGCGTTCCACCCGAGACCGAGACTCCCTGCGTTCCACCCGAGACCGAGACCCCCAGCGTTCCGACCGAGACCCCCTGTGCTCCACCAGAGACCCTGCCTCGGGGGGCTCGTCGTCGCCGTCTGTGGGCGGCCCCCGGGACTCATCGCCACCTCCAGCGCCGCGGACGGCCGCCGGACCGCCTCCGTGGTTCCCGCCTCCAGCGCCGCGGACGGCCGCCGGACCGCCTCCGTGGTTCCCGCCGCCGCGGACGACCGCCGGACCACCTCCGTGGTTCCTGCCTCCTTTGCCTCCGCCCACCCTGTGGGTAGTTTTTTGTTTGTTTTTGGACTCTTGGCCCTTCTTGTGTTTCCGCCCACGATGGTGGGTTGTTTTTTGTTTTTCTGGACTCTGGCCCCCCGTCCGGCGCCCCTCCGCCCACCCTTGTTGTGGTTTTTTTTTTTTTGGGCGTCTGGTAGCCGCCCTTGAGGGGGGGGTACTGTCAGGATCTGTGTTTTCTGTGTTCATTTAGAGTTTTTTGTGTCCTTAAGTCTCTTCGTTGTCCTGTCCTCCCCTTGATTAGTTCCCAGGTGTTTCTTGTTCCCTGATTACCCCCAGTGTATTTAGTGTCACCTGTGTGTCTGTTCTTTGTCGGGTCCTCGTCTACCAACAGTCAGTCGTTTGTTTGTTCCTTCATGTCCATTCGTGTACCTGTGCTACCAGTGCTGAGCTTTGTTTTCCCGCTCTGCTGTGCTGACAGGGTTTTGGACTGGTTTGAATATTCAGACATATTCATCATTAAAACCATTAATTTACCACATCCTGGGTCTACAGCGTCTGCCTCACCACTCTCACCACCCGCACTTCATGACAAAAACACTGTATTTATAAAAGATATCAACATTTTTCCTACACAATCCTAACAAACGTTTTTAATGTTCTCTTCACAATGTTTATTTATTTACTATTAATCTATTTGTATGATTTGTTCTTTAAATTGCCATCTATATTATTTTTCGGTCTCAGAAAATGACTGAGGGATGAAGAGGCTGCTGTCTGGTTCTTTAGGTTCTGATGGGTCTGCGGTTCCTCTCCTGATCCATTCTGTCTGATATCAAACAACCCACTGAATATCGCCGACACATTTTTTTTAATGCCCCTGTTAAACTTCACTGTAATTGTTTAGCCTGGAATGTGTGTCTTCCCACTCATAAGTAAAATAATAATAATAAATATAGGGCATAATAAAATATTACGTAATACACAAACCGTTCATTCAGTGGAGATATACAAATTCTATTTAGTCCTAAAGGATCAAAAATTGTCCAGGTATTTTCCACATTAACATTTTGTTTTCACTTTTTTTTACCCAAAGAGTTTTTACAAATATAGTCTTTAATAAATGTAGCCACACTTTTTATTAGTTGTTTCTGCTACTAAATGTTTCTTAAAAATCAGGATGTTCCTCGTTTTCCAAAGAGCGTCTTTCAATTAACAATTATCCACCACAAAAAATCATTCCTCCCCCAATTTTTCTTCAACAACCCATAGGCTATTATTATATATGAAATAATAACCTGTAACCGTGGTAACAATAATATCCACACCCGTTGAGCAAAGGAACATCCCCAAAACAAATGTCTGACCGTCTCATCATCTCCACATTTTGGTCTGGAAGATTAAGGACTTCTAGTGTCGTTTCTCTTGTATAGAAAAGCTCATGTAGGTAAACATTCATTTACTATTTGCCAAGCTAAGTCAATGGACTATAATCAATGGATGCTATAGTCAATCTATAGTCAAGCTATAATCAATAGATACAATAGTCAATCTATAGTCAAGCTACAATCAATAGATACAATACTCAATCAATAGTCAAGCTATAATCAATGGATGCTATAGTCAAGCTATAGTCAAGCTATAATCAATAGATGCTATAGTCAATCTATAGTCAAGCTGTATAAATCAATGGGTGTCAGCTTCAACATGGAGCAATAGTTTCCTCTTCTCAGGTATTTTGTTGGCCTGAATTGACTTTGTTCATTGTGATGTGTGACTGAACCAATTCACAGTAAAACAGATGTGACCTGATTTTGTTTTTTTTTTAACTGTTCACTGCATGGCGTCCATTTAAAGTGCATTTTGCATGAGCATGAAAAAACGGAGACTTCCTTTTTATGGCTGTTGTTCGTTTTCACATGCAGGTATGTAAAATCAGGGGCGCAGCATGGATTCTTTTCCATGGACTGATTATATAATGTGTCAGTCCAACGGGGACGTAGTTGACTTTGACCATGTCTTATTTTTATATGCACTCAAACATTTGCCAACAAACCACAGGAATCACCCACCGATTTCAAAAGTAGCCTACAAAACGATGAATGCCCGACTCACCCAGCCTTGCAAGAACAATAGGCATCAGTGATCTAGTAGTCCACAGCTATATTGATGTAGAGGGTGTGTGGATCTGCAGTTTTCCTCATCGAGCGAAAGCATTTTGCTGTGACGTGCACAATGTTGGAGGCATCGCGTGACTCAAACACCTTGATCTCATCCAAAAAAGATGACATGAACTCGTTGGTTCCTCTGTCCATTGTAGTAGCTGATATATTGTGAAACTCCGGTAGAAATGATGCACTAATCGAGTCAGAAATACACTGCAGAGAATCAGTGGAAGTGGAAGACGCCATGTTTACATAGAAACAAGGCGCTGTGAGGCTTTGTTTGTGAGACTTGAGGCCACGTGGGATTTTCTAGGTCGGTTGTGGGCGGAGCTTGGTAAGGTCCATACTCCCATCCTCACTTCCGACGTCTGTCATGGCACCTCGAATGATTAAGTGACACAGTTGCAAAGGGTCAATTTTTTGGGTCATGTGGAACTGATCTGAGCGTTTCCATAGAAACCAGCAGAATCGAGACATTGCCTCAGAACTACTGTGACCTCATTGTAGCTATGACCTCATCTGTGATGTGTTCAAACGATCAAAGAACTTCTGAGATTATGAGGGCTTGTATTTCAAATCATCAGTTCATATTCAGCCAGATCTTCGAACTTCAACACTGTTTCTACCAAAGCTTTTCATCATGAACAGGATTTTAGTTGGCGTGTTTTTTCCCCTGGGTTTTGGGCTTGGATATTTGGTTAGCACCAAAATGCAGAAGGCTTTTGACAAGATCTTTCCTGGGAGCGATTCAGAAGAAAGTGTCTCTAAGGACGAGAGCACTGAGTCTGTATATGATGAGTTTGATGCGTTCCTTTTTGAACCTTCCTCCACTGCGGAGGTTCCTTGCGAGCCTTCCTCGCCACAGAAGGAAGCTTCTCCGGCTGGAGAAGCTTGCTTCTCCCAATATGATGAGTTTAATGCTTTCCTTTTTGAACCTTCCCCGGTTGGGGAGGTTTTAGAGGAGCCTTCCTCACCACAGAAGCAAGCTTCTCCGGCTGGAGAAGTTTGCTTCTCCCAATATGGTGATTTTGATGCCATCCCGTTTGAACCTTCCCCGGTTGGGGAAGTTTTAGAGGAGCCTTCCTCACCAGAGATCCAAGCTTCCCCGGCTGGGGAAGTTTGCTTCTCCCAGTATGATGAGTTTGATGCTTTCCGTTTTGAACCTTCCCCGGTTGGGGAAGTTTTAGAGGAGCCTTCCTCACCACAGAAGCAAGCTTCTCCGGCTGGAGAAGTTTGCTTCTCCCAATATGGTGATTTTGATGCCATCCCGTTTGAACCTTCCCCGGTTGGGGAAGTTTTAGAGGAGCCTTCCTCACCAGAGATCCAAGTTTCCCCGGCTGGGGAAGCTTGCTTCTCTGAGCACAATGATGTTTGTGCTTTTCCTTTTGGTCCTTCACCGGCTGGTAAGGACCCAGAAGTTGAGTCCGAAGGCTCAACATTTTCTCTGATGAAGACGGCACAAGAAGACTGGACCCATAAAGAGAGCGCTAACCAGACCACTGAGATAGGGAACGATTTCTCCAATCTTCCCTCAGAGAAAGCATTGGTTGAGTCTGGAAATTCAAGTGCTGTTTTGTCGAACGCAGCAATATATTGGTGCCACGCGGCAGTTGATAACTGGATCCACGAAGCCATCCAGGAAACTGTCCGAGGGAAGGATTCCTCCAATCGTCCCTCGGAGAAAGAAACAATTGAGCCTGAGAATTCAAGTGCTGGTTTGACAAACGCAGCAGTAGAAGATTGGTGCCAGGTGGCAGTTGGTTCCTGGATCCAAGACGCTATCCAGGAAACTGTCCGAGGGAAGGATTCCTCCAATCTTCCCTCGGAAAAAGAAACAATTGAGCCTGAGAACTCAAGTTTGGCTTTGACCAAGGCAGCACAAGCCGATGGGACACAGGCCCCCACTGATAGCTGGATCCAGGTACCGACTGCTGCCCAGACCACTGACATAGAGAAGGATTCCTCCAATCTTCCGTCAGGAGAGACAGTCGAGTCTGGAAAGACAAGTTTCGCTTTCACAAGTAAACAACTAGAAGAAGAGAGCACTTTCCAGACCATAGTGGTACAACTTCTGTTACTGTTTTTTTTTGTTTTTAGTTTCTTGTGCATTTTATTTTTATTACGGTTTTGCTTTTACTTTAGTATTTTTTTCTTTGGTTTATTGTTTCTGTACACTGTTTATTCACTTGCTTCTTTTTTCAGTCCGGATTCAGATATGCTTTATTGAGAATAACTACAATTGGTATTTTTTAAAATTGTTACCCCGCTATAAAAATCCCAGTTTTAGAACATCCTATGTGTTGATGAACTGGACTAAATTGTTCAAAATGGGTAAAACAGCAGTAAGTGTGAACCAAAAGATGAACTGCAGTGTAAAGATTGGAAGGTTATTGAAAGGCAGAACCCTGTGAAAATAAAAACTTCTGAACAAATGGATAGTAAATTATGGGTTAATATGAGTAAATCATTTATATAGAATTGGGAACTGGAACATTAGATGAGTATGTGAATTATTTCCCTCCATGCTGAGAAGGTAGTAAACATTAAAAAAAAGCTTCAGCAGGAATATTTTATAAAAAGGAGGTTTTAGAGGGAGAAGAGGAAATCTAAGATCAAATAATTCAGGGTGTTGTGGAAAAGAAGGACATTTGGCCAGAAACTGTCCTGAGAAACAAAACGCCTGAGTATAATTAGAATCAGCTCTGAGTGAACCAGAGTCTGATAATGAGACATCGCATCCCAAATGAGATGAAGTGAATGAAATGGAAATTGATCAAACGAGGGAAGTTTTGCTAAATTTACATGATTTGCTATCAATGGTTAACATTAAGCCTGAAATAACTATTGGTTATTGGGAAAAAGATCTTTTTGTGTGACACTGGTGCATGAGGAGCTACTTGTAGAGAATCAACACTAAACTGTAATAAGACACGATTAAAAGCAACTACAGAAAGAAGAGAGTGTTGCAAATAAAAATAAGCAGGAGGAAGCAACAAGTATGTTTATTTAGACTAGAGAACAATGAAGCACCAGGGAGGAGTTGCAACTCCTGCTCACAGCAGCTTGCAGCAGCTCAGCAGGGGAGAACAGGCAGAAGCTGCAGCGGTGCTGCAACTCCGACCCCCACCAGGTCCAACTGACCACCATATGAAGCCCCCTGGCAAAACACTAGTGCATGATAACAAAGTTACAACTTTAGAAGTAAAGCAACAGAAGACTCCCACATTTTAAAATGAGATGAAACTAAAACATATCTCATGATACAAGAGCCAAATGCTAATGAAGCAGCAGAAGAATTAGGAGTTTCTCTTGAAATCCTTATCAGCTCTTTTTCCTGCCCCTGCAAGAGGTGAGAGGAGGTTCATGAAGGGGGGAGTGGGTTTGTTTTGTGCTCCATCTGACAATAGAGATAACTCAGGCTAGTGGAGTAACCTTAAACATAAACTGTGAAATCTAAAATCACAAAGGATCCAATGAACCTTTTTCCTAAGGAACATAGAAATAGGCTTTTTAAACCTTTGGGTTTTGCTTGGAAACAGGTTATAGGAAGTTGTAGAGAAGTTATTATCATCGCATAACGCAGGATTTTGATGTAGTTTTAGTTTCCTAAATTCAGGAAACAATTTCCTCCATAGAGTGGGTTGTTTAAGTAACAAATGATTGATGAGTAATGAAATAATATGGGAAGTTTGAAATGTTTCACAACTGCAAAGAAAATAATAATTTGATATTATTATTATACCAAACTATAATAATAATAATAATTTGGTATTATTATTATACCAAACTATAATAATAATAATAATAATAATTTGGTATTATTATTATACCAAACTATAATAATAATAATTATTATTATTATTTTTATTAATAATAATTATTAATTATAATAATTTGGTATAATAATAATTCGTTATTGAGTGGACATCCAGAGAGGTTGACAAGCAGTGTTAAGGTGCCAACCTGAACATTATCCAACTTAATACATCAATTTAGGCTTTGATGAGAAGAGAGCTGCTGGTTTGGTTCCACGGATCCAGAACTGGATCAATCAAACTTAGGAATGCACTTTACAGGGTTCTTTCTCTTTAAGGGGTTCTTTCTCTTTAAAGGGTTCTTTCTCTTTAAAGGGTTCTTTGAAATGCAAAGTTAAGTGACATTTTAATATTTTAAGCTGCTTTAGTAGATGTAACTAAATTGATGAAAGTAAATGAAAGGAATATTTTCTAGACTAAAGTTTAGAACCTTTTAATCGTCTTTAATCTTCTCATCTCCTGAAACGACCGTGATTCTTGGTGACCAAAATGTGAAAACATGAATAGTTTGATTAAAAGTAGAACCAGTCAGATTAGAAAGAACACAGCTTTATTTGCTCTCAGTATGAACATCAGTTTAATCATAATTAAACGTATTGAGAAGCTAAGAACAACAGATCGTTAATGCACTTCAACTCTGTAAGAACATCAGCCACATTTTTTTAAAAATTAGAAATGTTTCATCAGCACATCGGGCTCATGTGATCCCAGCTCCAGAAAGGTGAAGGTCTCTGGACATCCTGAAGGTCAAACACCGAGTGGCAGTCAGGAAGACGGACACTTGATGAGACATCCTGCAACTCAGAGGCTGCAGAAGCACCGCACTGATGGTTTACCAACATCTGGAAACACATCGGAATATATTAGGAATGGATTCTGACACTTAAGTTATGTGCAACATCCTGGCTAAAATTAGCGCATGCATATTCGGCACTATTGCAGGTTTTATAGTAGTTTAATGCAAAAATCACCGTTAGCTCACCTGCACCGTCTGAGCCACCTGCTTTCCGGCGCGTTTTCTTTAAGTCTCAGAAAAATCACAATCAGGCTATAAAAAAAAAATAAAAATAAAAAAAGCTCAGCTATTTCTTCTTCTTTTGTATCAGAAAAACAACTCGCGTTAGGTCGCGTAGCAACGAAGCACAGCACATGGATCCTGGAGGCGGGGCGCTATACCCCCTACCGCCAGGAGGCGGCACCCTGCTACAGAGCCGAGTAAACAAAAATAAATAAATAAAACGTAAGACTTAAAGGTGATCAAAACAAAAGGTGAATTCAACTCCAATAGTCAGTCACCTGATGCACCGTGGATTCTGGCTTACGAAGTCCAAAACGATCAAAAAAGTCAAAATTCAGTTCTTTCTTTGTTTTATTCCATATTCAGACAAGCGAGTTACTGGATTCTTCTTCTTCTTCTTTAGATTTTAACGGCAGCTTGCATCCATTTTGTTGCACTACTGCCATCTATTGGCTCCTAATATGTATACCTCAAATTCTCATAACGATCCCAGTATTTTTTAAAAAACGAAAAATCTTCTTTTCCCCCTCAATACTATTTAACTGATCGACCACATTCTCAAATTTCAATTCCCTATTAAAACCTAATTTATCAAAGTCTCATTGAAGTCTCAGAAAAATCACAATCAGGCTATAATTTTTTTAAAAAAAAAAAAGCTCAGCTATTTCTTCTTCTTTTGTATCAGAAAAACAACTCGCGTTAGGTCGCGTAGCAACGAAGTACAGCTCCTGGAGGCGGGGCGCTATACCCCCTACCGCCAGGAGGCGGCACCCTGCTACAGAGCCGGGTCGGGCCGGTGGAAAAGCGGTCACTCAAAAGACCAAAATCCAGCAGTGGCGCAAACAAAAGCCCAGGCGCAAGGCGCTACCTGAGACATCCCCAGTCCTGCTTCAAAGCCCTAAGCTTCAAAAGAACAAGTCATGAAAGCAATGATCTCCTGACATTTCAGTGTGTCCTTGTGGGGAATTGGTCCTTCGCCCCGCAGAGATCACAGTTTTAATCCGAGTCACTATAACTGTAACGAGGTCTGAACCAGGAGCGTCGGAAGCTCCGTCCTCTTCTCAGGCCGCCGGATGATGACGGCATTGGTTCTTCACAGTCCTCTCTAGTATCTTCTGGTCCTGAGACGCTGATTCGAAGGACTGAGGGAATAAACCACGAAGAAGACTGCTCATTTTCAAGGACCTTCTCACAACCCATCTTCTTGTTAGGGTGCTCCACCTCAGCACTCTCCTCCCTCGGCCTCTTTTTGGCCATGTGGCAGACAGATATCAGTGGAGAAGGATCCTCCTTTCTCTGCCTTGTTTTGGAGATGGTGGCAAGAGACGCCAACATCTTTTTGGTGATCGTGGCAAGAGTTGTTAATGAAGAGTCGCCCTTCCTCTTTTTGGGGGTAGTGGCAAGAGATGGTGGTGTAGCAGGGTCCTCCTTCCTCTTCCTCTTTTTGGAGATGGTGCATGGCGATGTCAAGGGAACAGAGTCTTCCTTTCTTGCCATCTGTGTGGAGGTGTTGGGGGAAGATGTCCAGGGAGCCGGATCCTCTTCAGAACTTTCTTTGTCTCCTGTTTGGTCAAAAGACCCCAGTCAATTTAAGCCCCTTTCCACAGGTCAGCAGCTTCTTCTTCAGCAAGTTTGGCAAGTCACAGATTTCAGCCAGTTCAAACTGTCCCGAGGCTTTTCCAGGCTGCTTCAGCCGTCTCCCAAAATCCAAAGAGAACCGCGCAATGACGCCGGGGACTTTTATTGCTGGGTTTCAGACACGGGACCCGAATGACGCAGTCACGTGACCGAAACCCAGCAACTGATGGGTTTCGGTCACGTGAACCCGGATGCCGCGCGAAATTCAGATGGAGGGCCGGAAGGGATTTCTTCGGTTCAAAACCAAGCAAAATTGATCACAACGAGTAAGCTAATGCTTTAACTAGGCCAGGACAAACAAGGCATCTCGAAAAAATACGCCTATATTTAGGATTTGATGCGGGGTTTCAGTCACGTGATCCGGAGGACAGTCACCTGACTGAAACCCTTTTTAACACTTTGAGCAATTGTGTTAATTGCTCATAATCCAGACTTAATGTAATCATTAAGTCTTGATTACATTAAGACTTAATGTAATCAAGTCTTACAGGCTTAAGGCACATATATAATTATAAGACAACAATAAAAAAGTAAAGTAAAAATCCAAATAAATAAAATTTGTCAGACATCAAACAGAAGGATAGTAGAACGACAAAAACAAACAGACATAGACAAAGGATCATCATAGGCGTCCAAGAGTTGTATTCCATGCTCGTTTTTCACCAGTTTTAAGGTTCTGAAGTGGTTTATTCAATTGTTCAATATTTTAAAATGATTTTAATATTAAATATTATGCTGTCTTCAATAGCTTCCAAATCATGGCTATAATCAGGCATTTTGCAGTAAACATTTAATGTAACAAGCAAACCAGATGAAAGAGCCCATTTTTAAACATTTAATGTGAAATTAAACATTTCAAGGTAAACAATAAAGGTGACAAGTAAATGTTATGAAATAGATCACACTTTAAGTAAATATTTGTTGTATATTTCAGGTGAGACGTGAACATGTAATGAAATAGATCCTGTCCTAGAATTTATGTAATTGAACATTATATATATATATATATATATATATATATATATATATATATATATATATATATATATATATACAGTACAGACCAAAAGTTTGGACACACCTTCTAATTCAGTAGGTTTTCTTTATTTTCATGACTATTTATAAGGCAAGAAATCCCACTTATTAACCTGACAGGGCACACCTATGAAGTGAAAACCATTTCAGGTGACTACCTCTTGAAGCTCATCAAGAAAATGCAGAGTGTGTGCAAAGCAGTAATCACAGCAAAAGGTTGCTACTTTGAAGAAACTAGAATATAAGGGGTATTTTCAGTTGTTTTACACTTTTTTGTTTAGTGCATATTTCCACATGTGTTATTCATAGTTTTGATGCCTTCAGTGTGAATCTACAATGTCAATAGTCATGAAAATAAAAGAAACTCATTGAATTAAAAGGTGTGTCCAAACGTTTGGTCTGTACTGTATATATATATATATATATATGTATGTATATATAAATTGTATATTATATGTATTAAATATACAATTATTTAAAAAATTAAAAAGGGGTCAAAATGTAATAAAGATGTGTGCATCATCTACATAGTTTAGTAGAATAATTTCACACGGATCTTGAGTTAATAGGTCACATGACCTAGGAGCTATTGAAGAAGAATACTACATTTTGACTACAGAATTAGCTAGAAAATATAAAAGGTGTCAAAATGTAACAAAGACGAGTGTGCCTCATAGAACAATTTCACACAGGTTTTGAGTTAATGGGGCACACGATTTGGAAGCTATTGAAGAAAACATATTATGTAATATTAAAATTATTTAAAATATTGAATATGACTTAAAATTTTAATAGAGGATAGTGTGCCTCGTGTAATACCATGAATTACCACTTTTTGGTATCAGTTGGTCACAAGGCATTTATTTACAGGAGTGTTTGGGTCGGATGTTTGGTTCGGAAATTGACGGTTCCTATGTGAACCTCCTAGTATGAGGAGGGAGCGCTAGAGAACAGCTGGCCGGAATTAGCGTTCATAAATCGGATCAACCTTGAGCTAAACGCCCCTTACTCCGCGGAGCGCCGATATCCAATATCCAACTTGAAAACAACTTCGCTGCGGTCGGTAGCACAATGAAAACGCCGGAATGAAGTTTGTTTTGGTCTGTGGCCTTTAAAGATGGTGCCGAGCAACAGCGCTTTTTAAAAAAGAAACTTTATTTACAAATGAAAAATATACAATCGCAGACAGTAATAGTATGGTTGAGGTGCTGGGGTAACTAAACCACAGGATTCCATGAGATAAAAGAAAAAATCAT
Organism: Xiphophorus hellerii; assembly: GCF_003331165.1. Taxonomy (NCBI): domain Eukaryota; kingdom Metazoa; phylum Chordata; class Actinopteri; order Cyprinodontiformes; family Poeciliidae; genus Xiphophorus; species Xiphophorus hellerii. Next base: position 6,885,407 of record NC_045678.1, read on the forward strand.
AGTTTACAAATAAAATTAATCACTTAAGGTTATAAGTTTCATAGCTTTAGAGTTGGTGCGCATTTATAACGAGTCCAAGAAACATCTTACATAAGCTCTAAAAACAGCCAGGTTGGGTTTGGGTTTAGCAAATTTACAGGCATGTATGTGGAACTTAGCCAACAGAATAAGAAAGTTTATAATATATTCCCAGACATACTGTTATTGGAAATACCAAAGAAAACATGTTTAACATTCAAAGGAATAAGTATATCACATTTCCGACTAAAGAAAATACTGAAGTGACACCAAAATGTTTTGCTGAAAGAGCATTCCCAAAAAAGGTGGGTAAATGTTTCTTGTTCAATGTGACAAAAGGAACAAAGGATCAATATTTGGAATATATTTAGTCAGTGCTGAATTTACAGGGTAACACCTCCCGTACTTTATTTGAGATAAAAACTTTCTTGGCAATAACCATGTTTGTTGTTCCCAATCAATATCTGTATAGAGATTGTTCCAAAAAAAGATTGAAGCAGGTTTGCTAATAGTACTCCTCTGGATTATTTCTCTAGTATGTTCATTTCCGGTTTTAAGGAACGGGACTGAATTACCAATAAGTAACTCTGGAAATCTGGGATATTGGACACGGGCTGTACCTGAGGTTGATATAAGAAATTTCAAACCTGCTGGACTAGCATCGAAAACAACAGCAAAATCTTTAGGGGTCACAGGGAAATTATATTTACAAAGAACTTCACCATAATTAAACAGTTGACCATCCTCATTAAACAATTGTTTTACAGATGGAATATCATTATCCACCAAGTTCTTAAGAAATAACAGAAATAGGGATTTATGTTCCATATAAAACAGTTATGAGGGGAAAAGTTATGTTTATAAACCAATGTCCAGCTGTTTATGGAAGCTAGATAAATTAACAGGGAGCTTTTCTATTTTGTAGTTACATCTTAATAAAAAGTCTAAGCCACCCAAGGATTTAAAGACTTCTGTAGGAACCCAATGCCGCATTGAATCAGGATTTTTTTTTACAAATATCTTTGGATCCACCTAACTTTGAAGTCAGAATGTAGGATAATAAAGTCCAGAACAGTGAAACCACCAGACCTCAGTCTATTGATCATAACATTTTTCCTATTAAGATCGGACTTTTTCCCCCCAAATGAAATCAATGAGCATTTGATCAATTTTAATGCAAAGGCTGTTTGGGACATTAAGGGCTGAACTGGCATAGACAAGACGAGAAAGACCTTCAAGTTTTGCCCAGCAGGACTCGACCAGTGTGACCAGTGTGACCAGGTCTCTCTGTAACCATAGATTAAATCATGGAGAATATAATTGGGTCAAAGTTTTTGACCCGAGCGACAGCACGAGACGTAAAAATCAAAGCTCTACTGCTGGGTTTCAGTCCTGTGACTGTCCTCCGGGTCACGTGACTGAAACCCAGCATCATATCCTAAATATGCGCGTATTTTTCCGAGATGGTTGGTTTGTTGTAGCCTTTTTAAGGCATTAGGTAACTGGTTGTGATCAAGGCGTTTCTGTTTGATGGTTTTACAATATCCAGGGCAGTTGAAAATCTGTATTTCTGCAATTATTAGTTTCATAGACTGTTGCACGCTCTTGCTTATGCAACTAGAGATTGTTTGCTTTATTTAATGTTGCTTCGACTATTTCACTTGTAAAATCTGAATCAGATAGATGTTGCACTGCTCTGCCATCTGCTTTTACTTTTTATTATTTTATGATGTTGTTCAAAGTTAAGCCACTCTTGTGAAAAAATAGTATCTCATGATTATGAAGATAAGATAAGATAAGATAAGATTTATTTGTCATTGTCATCAACAGATTACAACGAGATTGAGATTTGCTCGACTCGAGTTAAGATGCAGGTTATGTGTATTTAGGGTTAGGGTCTTTCACAGTTGGCTACAGTTTTGGTATGTCTTTCTGCCAACTCAGTGCAGCTAGAAAATACTCTTAAGTAAATCACTGGCCTATTTGTTACGACAGCGTATTGGGGACATGTAGATCGGAAAAAAAGGAGTGCATTTCGGCTGAAAAAAACTCAGAAATTTTCAAGCAAAACAAGGAAATTTAAGAGTTTTGAAAGTCAAAAGGGAAAAAAACCTTACATTTTTAGATTACTTTAATTTTTCATTAAAAAACCGGGAAATTTTCTGAATTTCAAAAGTAAAAAATGTGCTGGAAAAACTCAGAAATTTTGAAAAAAAAAGTTTAACATTTTGAGTTGCACTTCAGAAATCAACAGTTTTGTTTTAGAAAGTTTCTGAGACGAATCTAAAAAACGTCTCCGTTTTTTCTTGGAAATTTGTGACCTTTGCATCTCAGAGATGTTCACGTTTTCTGGCGGAAATTTATCTCTCTTTGTTTCTATCTGCAATAACCCTATTACAACGTCGTACTGAACTCTCAAAACTGAAAAAAGCAACAACAACCCCTCACCCCCAAAAAACAAAACTATTACAATAAATAAACAAACAAAAAAACACATTCCAAAAAAATCAAAAACTAACAAAAAAATTATTCTACAGCAAAATAGAATAAATTTTACTGTAGAAAAAATCCATTATTAGATAATTAATTCAATAATTGTTGAATTATTATTTTTATTTTCACATTGTTTGTAGTTTTTTTTTTGGCGAGAATTTATTTATCTTTTTTTCTATCAGCAATGGCCCTAATACGTCGTCATACTGAACTTTCGAAACTGAAAAAATAAAAATAAAACACGACAAATTCTAAACAAAACAACAACAAAGAAAATCAAAAACAAACAAAAAAGAATTCTACAGTAAAATCTAATTATTGTTGACTTGTTTTTATTTTTTATTTTTTAGTTCAAATTAATAGTGACCATCATTCACATTCAGTTTTAAAACATTCCTCTGATGTTCCGCCACAGAGAAATGCTTTTCCACGGTTACGTAACTCGCCGAGTCTCTCCTCCGTGGGTCCTGCCGAGTATCCCACAATGCAGAGCGCATGGCGCGTCATTGGAGGGAGCCGATGATGATGGCGGCGGTCGGTGCACCAGAAGTGATCACACAACTGGAGAGCGCTGCCAAAGTTTTAATGGTGAGGAGCCCGGCCTGGTTTCGTCCCCGCTCCGGGCTCGGAACGCGCTAGGTAACCCGGTCTGCGGAGGAGTTCGTCGGGTGAAAATCTTCGCCCCGGCGGTTCGTTTCGCCCCGGTTGTTGTTGGTGACTGTGTTCAGGTTAGAGACACAGTCTGAACGATGCGTGGCGCAGAGTCTCGCTCGGCTCCGTCCCGTTACAAAACCTGTTTATTAAGCTCAAATGCCGCACCTTGCTGTACATTCCCCTCCCACGTCTCCGGACTTCAACTACCAACCCCAGTCTTCGTGCTGGGGCTCATTTTTTCCCCACAAACTTCAGCGGTTCGTGTTCTCTCTGTGTCGCTAAATCAAGATGTTTGCGCTCTGGACACAGTCGCAGCATGTCGCTGTTGTTTATATTCTCTCTTCTGCTCCTCTGCCTGCAGCTCCAGCTCCTCCTTGCCCAGCTAGACCACACTCTTTCCCGCTAAACACTTAACTTATTTCGGCCTGAACCGGAGCAAATGAGACAGAAGAGCCCGGCTAGGAGCCAGCAGCTAACCATGTGCATGTCAGTGTGTATGCTGGGTGATTCAGCTAGCTGCTGCTGCTGCTGCTGCGTGAACATTTTAATGTAAATAACCCTCCTCAGCCCAAAATGACATTATTAGAAAGGAAATCTCCACCGTACAACAGTGAGTCAAACAGCTGCTGTTAAAGGTCCACATTTCACTCACCTGCTGGTGTTTTAGTCTGGGATTTAAAATATTACCAACTCAAATCCTGGCTGTTGGTGACTAAATTAGAATAAGGCTGAAGGGGAAAACCGGATGATTAACTTTCATTAAATGATGCCAATTTAATAACTCATTAGATTTTAAGCTATATCAAGACAAGTGTTGTATGTTTTTACTTAATACATTTTTAGAAGATGTGTGTCTGCTAATGGGTAATTCCCAATCACCAATTTGGTAAAACTATGATCTGATATTTCTCCTGAGAGCAATAAATGACTAGAAATAACCTTTTTTTTTTTGGTAAATAAATATTTTTTTTTCAGAATTAGCTCAAAAATACAGAGCTGTCTCCCTCTGGAAATTTATGCACACAGTAAAAACCTCTATATGCTAAATCCTTTGCATAGATTCACTAGCTTTTATTGAGGATTTGAAATTGTAGTAGTTTGCTGTTGTTGTGACTATTTTTATATTTCCATAAGCTTTTTTTTTTTTTTTTTAAACGGAACAGCTGATTTTGTAGGAGTAAAAACCTCTAATTTGTCATTATAGGGGTTAGATTGTTAAATCGTTCCTATATTTTAACAAATCCTCTTGGATATATTAGGACCAGAAGAAATGTCAGTGTTTTTTGTTGTTTCATTTCACCAATAGTGCAGCAGAAAGACAAAATGATCGTAGATTTAAAACTGGGATTAGCTTCTTAGCATCAATCCCAGTTAGCGTAATTGGTCTTGCCAACAACAGTTCCCGTCTGTATTCTCAGTGAAGGATTTATAGTTTTTATCCAAGCCAGGATCATCCCTAATTGGCCGGTTCTAATCTAAAAAATAAATATTTTTCAGATTGTCAGTAACCCTGATCGGTGCAGAAGTTGTTACTGCAGGAAGAGAACCCCCAGATTTAGATTGTTTTTATTATCAGTGAAATTATCAATGAACTTAAAATTAGAAGAGACAGTTGGACACAACTATCTCTCTCTTCTTTCTTTTCTTTTTTAACCTCTGCTTCTCCTGCCCCGGAACACGTCTGACTAATAAACAGATTCTCGGCTGGTTTGCAGCGACTGGTTTCAGTTCGCTTGGAGGTTTTTCTGTGTGAAAAGGAACCAAACCGCTAGAAAAAGTGGCAAGTTGTCAAACTTATCAATTGGATGCAGACCAAAGTAAACAGAAAAGCGTAACTACAGCCCTAAGAATAGGAAAAAACAAATAGTTAGTTCAGTCAATTTATTGGCTACTTGTCAGGGATAATCAAGTTTTGTGTATCACCAGATATTCGTAAATTTTTCCTAACAAAATAAAGAAACTTTCCAGATTCCCCCCCCTCCACATTTCTACTCTTAAACTTGTCAAAAAACCAAATAGAAAAGTGAAATATTCCTTTTTCCAAACTGCTGAACCCGAAACGAGATTCAGTTTTATTTTTCGACTCGACAGTAAAACCCGATATAATGTTTTGCACTCGATGTCCCAGCCATGCTGGGGGGAAAACTTTGCCAGACAAATACGAGAATCTGATTCTGGAAAAGTCTTGAATTTCGAAGTGGGGAAACGTCCCTGCGACCCGTCCTCGGTGGTGCGTTTCACACACCAGGCCTCTGAATGAACGTCTGTCATTCCCTTTTAGTTCAGAATTAAAAGTCGTTCTAAATTTGGGCTTTAATCTAACAGCAGAGCACATTAGGTCCAGTCCGTTGAGTCTGTCTGCTTGCAGTCGTCTTTTATAACTCTCTCTCTCTCTGTGTGTGTGTGTGTCACCTCATTATGGCACATTATGTGTGTTTTGTCAGATAAAAGGGCCTTTCTTCCTTTTGCTGCCTCCAACCACTGAGCTGCTTTTACTGCAATTAGGTCTGGAATGTGACTTTCCTGCTGGGCGGTATCATGGAGACGCCGCTGTATTTTAAAAAACTGTTTGTTTTGCACTTTCTTAGAGCTGCAGTCTGTTTATTTGCGTTATGAGAGGCTTGCTTGTGTCTTCTATGAATGACGGAGGCAACTGTGCAAACTCAGCTGCAGCTTAGTATTTTTTTTTTACTAAAAGACTACATTGGAAAATTGTTTTGTTGTCTATATTCGTCAACATTTCTTCTCATGTATGTTGATGTCTCAGCTGCAGGATAGTCTTTCAGTTTTAGGACGATGCATATCCAAACCAACTTGGTCCTGTGTGAGATGGAAATGCACCGATCCGATATTAATATCTGTATTGGTATCGAGATTGGAAATGGTGACAATGTAGCCGATTCATCAGAGCAGATCTGTTCAGTCTAATTCTAGACTTTATTATTTATGTTGAATTATATTTATAATTCCTAATTGCAGTTTCTGAACCATTTGAAAACATTTTTGTTGCAGTTTTTTTTTTTTTTTTACATGTTTGACCCAGATAGTCCACCTTTTTTTTTTTTTTTTTTTTTAATCATTTATTTTTCATAGGCTATTCTGCTCCTACTTGCACTGACTGAACAGATTAAAGTTGTTTTTACATTCTTGACCAAGTTTGTGCAGCTATTGGTCCATTTAAGAGTTATCTAATAGATTTGGAGTTTAGTGCATTTATGTCTTGTGTTTCAAAATGAAACATTTTAGGTCAGTTCAGCAGTTTTTCTGTATCGGCCGATACTAAACATCAGATATCGGTATCAGAAGTGAAAAAAGTGGATCGGTGCATCCCTAGAACAATGGATTACTAAAAAACAAATCCTTAGTTGCAGCCCTAGAATAAAGCATTTTTAAAAAAAAAAAAACATTTTCCAGCACACTGGTTTTACAAAGTACATGTTATCTTTTTAAAGCTTTCTGCCTGAACTGTGCCGTTGCTGTTTCTTCCCAGGCACCGCCATCCATGGTCAGCACAGAGCAGAGGCAGCACGCTGAACATGTTTTCCTCTCCTTCAGGAAGTCCAAGTCCCCGTTCGCCATCTGCAAGCACATCCTGGGTAATTCGTCAAATAAAACGCTGAACTTGCGTAGTGTCGCGGCGCTTTCGAGACGTTCAGGAATCACCTTGCTGGTGACAGGCTGCCGGACCGTGGTGACGTGTTGCTCCAGGACATGTTTGAGCCTGACTACATGAGAATCAGCCCGTGGTGTCACGGTTGGAAGCCGGCTTGTTTTTATGAAAAGGACTTTTGAGAGATAATGTGTAACTTTGCAAGCTGAAATTAGGGCCACTGTGCCTATTTCCAAGTGTGATAAATACAATCCCTTGTCTTTGATTTATCAGTAGAACCTGACATTTGATAAGGAAACAACTAAATTAAAACCATTCATGTAAAAAAAAACAAAAACATTCAGACTTTTATTTTTTAATAACCTTACTAAATCCAGTAAGTTTATCTTTTCCTAACTTTGCTATGAGCCCGGTTGGTGTATTTCAGGGCTGCAACCAACAATTGTTTTAGCATAATCGATTAATGCTATTCTGACAATTAACTGGATAAAAAAAGTTTGGCACATTTTGCAGATTTTTCAAGGAATTTTTTAAATTAAATATTAGCAGTGCATTAAAAGGTGCAACTAAATAAGTAATTCAATTCCTTTTTTATTTATTTTTTCCTTTTTTAATTGCCTAAAACGTAATAATGGCATTCCTTAAGTTCCATTTGTGCCAAAGGATGCGTCTGCAGCTAAAAATACTTAAGATGAAAGGGTTTTGTTTTTAATCTTAAATACAAAATGTACATATTTTTGTACAGTTTTGGCTTAATTACTGCTGAGTAATATATTTTAGTCTGTATGCTAAAGTAAGCGATTAATCGATTACTAAATTAGTTGAAGATTTTATCGATAATCGATTCATTGCGGTTTATCTGATCAATTGTTTCAACTCTTAATTTATTCCGAGCAACTTTCAAATATTTCTCGAATTAAAAACAATGTTTAAGGCTAAAAAAACAACAACAACATCGACGACGTTTTGCCGTGGCGATGAAGACAAAGTGGATTACCTGCAGCCGATTCGTCCGATTAATCGTTTTATATAAAAGTGCCAAAGCAGTTAACACGTTTTCCCATCACTTCCCCGCCCACACGCCGTCTTAATTTGCTCCCTTTTGACGCTCTGCAGTTTCGTAACGCGTTCTTTCTGCCTCCTCACGTTTCCCCCTCCAGAGACGAGCAAGGTGGACTATGTGCTATTCCAGGCAGCCACAGCCGTCATGGAGGCCGTTGTGCGGGAGTGGATCCTGCTGGAGAAGACCAGCATCGAGTCCCTCCGGGCGTTCCTCCTCACCTACGTGTTGCAGAGACCCAAGTGAGTAGGAAAGGAAGAGGAGGCTTTGTTGGATACCGTCTCCCGAGTTTTGTGCATTCACATTCTGCGTGCCAGTAATGTATCCAGGCAGTTTGACCGCTGATAGCCAGTCCAGAAGTATATATTTAGTAGCCGCAAGAACACAAAGTTTTACCAAGTGTTTTCAGCGCAGTTTCTGGTGCAAATATCTCAGTAAACCTGAAATAAGACAAAATAACTCACAAGTAATGTTTAAATATAAGCTTGTTTTAAGTAAATAGCATCTAAATATTCCGCTGGTAGATTATTAGACTTATAGGAAGACATTTTTCCCATGTTAGAAGTGAAAAGTTCTCCCAGTGGAGCTAGGACTATTGACAATCCAGCTGTGTGTCTTAATCCTGATTTTGAGTACGTGGTGAGCCTCTCTGTTGTGAAAGATTTTCTAAACTTAATGGATAACAGCCCCTCCGTTCCTCTGCATCTGCCTTGGCGGCGTCGCGCTCCTGCAGCCTGCAGAAGTACGTCCGTGAGCAGATCCTGCTGGCTGTGGCCGTCATCGTGAAGCGAGGCTCTCTGGACAAAAGCATCAACTGCAAAGGCATCTTCCACGAGGTCGGCCAGCTCATCAGCAGCGGGAACCCCACAGTGGTAACAGAGACGCACGCATTTCGGCTTTCACTGATCCACACCGCTCGACTTGGCTGTGAAGGAAATAAACTTTAGCTTTAAAGAGGGGAAACAAAGCCTCTAACGTCGAATAAATACTGTCGTTAAAACTCTAGTAGTACGTCTGGGAAACATTTGATCCAGATGGATAATTAATCCTTTGAGAATGACATTCGTGCATCACAGATTTCAGCACCAGCCTTATTTCTCTGCGTGTTGTGTCGTGTTTTCAGACTTTATGTGAGGATTCTGGGCTCAAAAAAAGAGACCAATTTCTGTTGTTATTATTCTATCTTAATATTTTTCATCTGTGTTTTAATTGCACAAAATAAGATGAAGGAAGCTAATTTAGTCTGACAATAACAATAAAAAAAAAACCCTAGCTTCCATGTTGTTGTAAAGTTAGAAGACTTTTTTCCTTGACTTTTATTTTTGAAGTATTTTGTATACATTTGGTGTCGAGGGCTTGTAAAAATAGAAAATATCACTTCACATTTAGAAAACACGGACTGACCAGCTCTATATGTACGTTCCAGCACATTCATAAACATTATTACAAAAGTCTAAAAAATGAGGATCCCTAAATTTGACAAACAATAAAGTAAATTCCTATTTCAGCCCAGTAGATGGCCCTACTGTGCTTGTGCTTGAATTTAAATCCCAAAGAGAGAGAAAGTTATTTCAAATCCTTACAAAAAAGCTTTTTCTTAAGTAACAAATTACTTTAAGTTATACTTTTTAAATTACATTAATTACCATTTCTCTCTGCAAGTTGAGACTTGACTTAATTTCTTTACATAATGTCTATTTGTTGATCATAACCAGGGGATCAGTAACTGCTAAGAGTTAAAGCCTTTTGATATGGTTAACTTTAGATTGCATGTGTTGGGTGGAAATATGGAGGACTTTTATTATTAACCCTTTAAAAGCTTTCTTGTCACTGTTAAATGAAGATTAATGAGGCAGTTTTTCTAAAAGTTAAATTAACTTTTATTCAGGACTTTTTCTCTCTCTCTTTTGCAGCTCTTCATTTTGCTTTGTGTGCCCCCATGTTATAAGTCATAAAAAACTACGGCCAAAGCCACCAGTTAAAGTACATGATGTGAAAATCTTCTAGTTGCTGGGGATCTTGTTTGTATTTGTTGACCGCTTTAATAACACCACCAGAAGTAAAGAAGAAGACCTCGAAGCAATTTTGTGTAGTTCACGGCGCTCTGTCAAAATGTTTTAGTTACATTACGTTAAGTAGTCAGGCTACCGTAGTCTGGAGAGTCTTGGAGTAATACACACTCTGCTTTGACTGACTGAATTACCTTTTTTTTCCCACTTAAAAAAGATTGAGTTTTCTGGCCCATCGCAATCTTTAAACAGACTGACGTGCCGATTCCGATTTTAATCCATGTCAGTTTTTTTTTTGTCTGAAATGTTGCAAGAAAGTTGCTGAGTTGGCAACAGTGGTGTGACTGTTGTTAACTGTAAATGTGCAGACATGACCTGGTGGGCCGTCCCGTCAGTCTCACGGGACAGCAGAAGAGGACGGTGGCTGATTGTTAGACCTTTGCTGAGGTAGATAAGATCAGTGGTTAAGATTAGCTTCCTGTGTAAGTATTGGCCGATCACAGGTCTCCCAAAATTAAGGAAATTGACTCAGATAAATAATCTGGTCCAAAAATTGGTGCACCCCTAGATTTAAGTGGATGTCTGCCAACCTTTCCAGCTGTGACAAACTTTTTTACGGAAAACCTTCCACAAGGTTTAGGAGTGCAAGTTCTTCCTGAAGCACATTTCTGAGGTTAGACACTGATGCTGGATGAGAAGGCGTGGCTTGAAGTCATCACAAAGGCCTTTTAGGTCACGAGGTCAAACTCACTCATCCATATTTTTATGCACCTTGGTGCACGCTCATTGAACAGGAAGGGACCACCCTTAAAAGTGTTCCTGCGTAGTGAGAGCCATGGAAAATTATTTACGCACCGTTCCTGAGCTAATCTGAAGGTCACATCTTCTGCCCTGCAGCAAACCCTGGCCTGCTCCATCCTCACCGCTCTGCTTAGCGAGTTCTCCAGCTCCAGCAAGACCAGCAGCATTGGCCTCAGCATGGAGTTCCACGGCAACTGCAAGCGCCTCTTTCAGGTTGGCTTCCCACCTCGATCTCTTTAAACCTCACTTCTTCTTTTTTCTCCACCCGTACCGCTGCAGACAGACCCCTCTTCTCTCTCATCCCCCTCCAGGAGGACGGCCTGCGTCAGACCTTCATGCTGACCATGGAGGTGCTGCAGGAGTTCAGTCGCAGGGAGAACCTCAACGCTCAGATGTCCTGCGTCTTCCAGCGCTACCTGGCTCTAGCCAACCAGGTCCTGAGCTGGAACTTCCTGCCTCCAAATCATATCCTTTGTTAGCTGGAAGGACGTGGGTTGATTGTTCATGCAGTCTGCTGCATCAGCAAGGGGTTTATGTCAAGTGGAGAGTGGGTGGTTAAGCATCACTACATGGAAATCCATAGGATTTAGTACGGCGTTGGTGTGAAGTAACAAACCATTGCAAGGCATGTGGGGTTCCCAAACCTTTCCATGCCATGGCCCTGCAAACGGCATTGGCTTCTAGCCTGGAAACCCTTTACAAAAGCCAACGCTACAAAATATGTGAAGAAACATCAACTTTTAGAATGGTTTTTGCCTTATTTTCATTAACTATTCAGTAATTATTACATTCGTTTAGCATAAATGCTACCTCATACTTTCTGATTTTACTTTCCACTGAGTTCTGCTGACATAAATGCCTTGCTAAGGTACCCTTGCTAGGGTAGCTAATGTTTTTGGGTCTTTTGTGGGTAAGTACAACTTTAACAGCAGTCGGCTGGACAATGTTCGTACATATGACGATATGGGTCTTAAATTCCATTCATAAGGATCTTAGATTTGAGTTGGTGAAACCTGGTACATGTGTTCGTGTCTTTAAATACACGTTGCCTCCGAGATGCACATCTGTCAGCAGGTTTTGCTTCGTCGTTCACGCCTTGTGCACACGTCCGTGTTACGGTCACAGTTGGCTGCATTGTTGAGCAAACTTGGGCGCTCTGCGTGCGTGTCGGAGTGTTTGTGTGCTCACCCCGACTCATTACGGCTTTAATCCCCACAGCCTGGCATCCTCTCGGCCTGTCTGAGGAGGGGATCTGGAGTGGCGCTTGCTGCCAGCCTGAGCCATGGATCATTTTCAAAGAGGTGTCTCCGTGTGTCCACCCTCCCCCCCCTCCGTCTCATTCCAACAGCACGGCAGCCCCGCCTTGGCTTGTCGAGGCTCCCCTTGGTATGCCAGGCACGCTCCACCGGATTTGTGTTCTCAAAGACCCGCTTTTTATGTTTCAAAGATTATTGATATTGATTTTTGGATGAGAGTTTAATTTAGTTTTATTGTTGCGGCATCTTTATGAAGCCGAGGGAGCAGCAGTTGTTGATTCTGGGTGCTTTGAGGAAGGGATGGTCGGTCTGGTCGTCATAACGAGTTATTTATTTTTTCTGTTTTAGTCAAATGTTTTAGTAAACGAAATCATCTGTTGACTCTTGATTAGTAGTGACTCTACTTGTTTTCCGAGCTGATCAAGTGCGACAAAAAGGAAAAGTCAAGTGGAAGATTATTATTTCCAGCCGTTTATAGAAATTAAAATCTTACTCAATTTAATCTTTCCCCTCAACTCTATCAAAACTGATTCCTCTATGAGTTTCAGACGCTTTGAAGCGCACAGTTGACATTAAACATGATTGCTTTCACGGTTCTGAACTCGGTGTGAGTTCAGCTCCTCGAAGTTCATCATTTAATCATCGGCGGAACAGAAATGAATGAAGCAGAAGTCGCTGGGTAACTTCTGAGCGCGGGGATCTTTTCCTGCTGGTGTTGGGTTCACTTATATAGAGCCGTTCTCTCCTCTTCATGTTGACTTGTCGTAAATGTTGACTACCGTCTCAGCCCATAAAAATAGCTCACGACTTCTTAGATCAAGTGGCGTTCCCCTTGAAATCCGTTGTGTGTGTGAAGTCTTGGAATGCCTGAGCTGCTGCTGAAACGGGGAACAGATTGATGAAGACCGCCGGGGAGCGCCGGAGCACGCCTGCTGCTGGACCTGGTGTGGTGTGAACTGAACACACCACAGATCGTTGAAGACGCGCTCCCCCACGCGTCACTCCACACCAGGCTGGACTGCAGACGGGGTCACGGTCAGGCCTCAAGGCCCTGAAACGCTCTCAGACGACTCGGCTGCTTCCACAATCGTTCATTCACCTTTGTCTTCAGCCACTGATTATACTGTGTAGCTGGAACTGGTATGAGGGGGAGTCTCCAAAACCGATGTGGCAGCTGTGTCAGTTTCAGACTTTTCTTTTAATTGCCCTCCGGGGAGGAAAGTCTTGACTCCAGTTATACAGGGCACCTGTGACTCTGTGGGAAGATTCGTCATCTTATAATCGGAAAGTGGTTCGTCTGATTCCAGTTTCCTCCTACCAAGTTGTTTATTGCATTATGATCATAGCCCTTTGGTACGTCTCTTCAAACCAAAGTTTAGTCGTCTTTGTCTCTCTACACAGACAATTCAGACAACATATTCACTGAAAATCAAGACAATCGCAGTAAAACGTTGAGTTCAGGAACGTCCATACAGTGATGTTTTCTCCATTGTTCTTGAAATATGTTAAAGTCCTTTGGTTACCTCAAGGTTAGCATTTCGGTCAGCAGGTCGTCCGATTGTTGGAAATATCGTCAAGACAAGACAGTAAACCTTAAGACTCCCACATACTGGGGCGTAATATGTGTATTCTGTGAGCCGGGCGGATTCCTCGCACAATATCCGGACGGTTGAGTTTTCATAATTGAGCGTACTGATTGCCTACATTTTTTGTGACAAATTCCTTCATTTCTCACAATCCGAATGGGTACTAGCCAGTTCAATAAGCTAGTTGGGCACCTAGACCACCTGGTGACCTGTCTATGCGGCTCAGAGTGGCAGTCATGCAGCGTGAACTTGAGACCGCTTGAGCCGACTCTTAACCCTATTAGCTTGCTGGCGCATACAAAACAGTTGGGTGTGAACACTGTTTCCTGCCAGGCAGATTTCTGTGTGACAAGACTACGGGTACGAGGTGGTAAAGTTTGTCCTTTGGGTGGACGTGAGTGAAGTACGCCAAAGTATGTTGATGCTTTTAAAGTGTTTTTTCCTGGAAAATTGGAAGAAATTGTTTCTTTGGATCAGGATGCTGTTTACAAAGTACTGAATGTCTGTAAATATTGTTATTTACTGATATTTTTTTATTTAGATGTTGACGCAGTGGTGGATCATACCTTGAGTTAGGAGCCTTTTTATGCCTTGATGATTTGTGGGTCAGAGTTAAATGGCTTAGTGTGCTTTGACATTGTTTACAAGGAATGAAAATTAGGGGTAATTGATAAATCGGTTCAGATTTTATTAATTTTGGGAGATTGCTAAGGTCTGAAAATCAGCCACTGTCCCATTTTGTTCCTCCATGAAACTAACACCACCGCCTGTTCACATGGGCCAACTAAGCGACTTTTCAGACAAAAAAATCAGTATCGACCAAAATCGAAATCAGCATGTTAGGCTCGCGATCGGCCAGAGAAATGCAATCGGTGCATCCTTACTGAAAATGAATCGAGATTCAGGCAAACTCTAAGGAAAAGCTGCAAAAGACATTCAGACAGTGAGAGAACTAATGACAGAATCCGAAGATTACACCAAAGTCTTGTCTGCTAAAGACACTTGAGGACAAATCTGTATGGGCCCCAATGGGGAACACATGTAGTCAATCAAGATCATTTTAAAAAAGGTGCTGCAAAAATACAGAGCCCTTCTGTGAATCCACATAACCTATTGGATAGTTAAGTCGAAGGTTTTTTCCTTGTTCATGTCAAATTAAATTTAGTTCTACAGGCACAAACAGATGTAAACTGAGGATTTCTTTTGTTTTCTCTTTGGTGTTTTGGGGGTTTTGTGCGTCATTTTTTCCAGTAGTTTTTCATGTTTTGTTTTGCGCATTTCAATCATAGAACCAGATTACCGCAAGAAATGTTTGTAAAACTGAAAAGACGGGAAAACTGCAAGATAAACCAATGTTTAAAACTAGAGCAAAACTTTTTTTTCTCTCACTAAGGTAATGTTACCTCAATTTCCGCTGCTTGACTGCCATCTCTTTACTTCTTCCCTACATGAACCCAGAGCATTTCATGGATGGTGTAGCAACAAAAACAAGCCCCCAATCAGGAGATACACTGGAAAAACACAACCTTACCAAGTATTTTTAGCTAGTTTCTAGTGCAAATGTCATAGTACACTAGAAATTGGATAAAACTAACTCACTAGTAACTTTTGAGCAAGATATAGCAGCTTGTTTTAAGTTAATAATTTCTTATTTATTTTAAAAAATGCAATTCCTGCTGGTGGATTATTTCATTAATCCCACGTTTTAAATGAGATAAGCTGTTAGGAAAACTAGTACAATATTAAGGAATTATAGACTTAAAACAAGCTTACTGAAATGCTACTTGTTTTGTCTTATTTCAAGTGTACCGTGAAATTTGCACTAGAAACGAGACCAAAAATGGTATTTTGCTAAGATTTTGTGTTTTTTTGCAGCGTGTGCTTGTGTTGAGTGGATGCCTGTGTCGGAGCGGTCTCGGTTTTCACATCAGCTCTCCTAAGGTCGCGCTCTGGGCATTGTGGCCGCGAGGTTAGGGTTAGGATTAGGGTATGTGTAAGGTGATGCCGACTGTTTGCCTTGGCCCTGACCCACTAGGGGTTGAACGACTACATATTTTTTAAGGTCGACTACATCATGATAATAGTCGAGTCGATGTCGACTAGTCGCGGTGACGTCATAGTGACGTAAGCGCAAAAACCCTTCACAACTACTTGGAGGCTTTATTAGCTATTTTCACGGCAAATATTGACCCCCCCCCCACACACACACACACACTCTCGCCTTCTCCTGCTTTTACTAAGTCTATTATGGAGATTCTTCGTGAGCATCGGGGAAAAGTTTGTTGCACAAAGTCGGGTCTGACTTTTTTTTTCTAAACACCGGCTGATGCTGATGATCTCTGGATAGTTACTATAGGAGTCAAATTATCACACTGACTACATGGTGCTTTTGGAACATCACAAGCCAAACTTGTTATGAACGGATCCCGTTTGGTTACAGCTGAATTCAACGAAACCACCTGCTTCTCCTCCGCCCGATGCGCGGCAGGAAGCTCTGCTGACTCAGCAGATTGAACGATTTAAGATATTTTCTAGTCAACGTCAACATGATAAAAGTCGAGTCGATGTCGAGTTGACTAGTCGTTGTGACGTCATAGCAACGCAAGACGCAAAGCTTTGGAGTAACGTACAGGCTTTATTACCCGTTTTCACGGAAAAATACGGCATTTACACAGAACAGCAACAAGTGAAACAACAAAACATCGGGATAGTTTATGATAAATAATAAGTTGCTGGGAAACCAACATTCAAAAGGAAACGCACATCTTTTAGATGGCATGTAAAAACAATAAAAAGAGGTGGCGGGGGGGGGGGGGGGGGGGGGTAAATAAAGTTAACTCGCTGTCAATATTCTCTTCGCTAAGAGTTGTTGGGGTTTTTTCTTGGTTGACATGTAGGAAAACAAGGGCATCAACATGAGCCGGATGAAGGCTTGCCCGCTTTCTCGTAATGGTATTCCCAGCGAGAGAGAAAATCCTCTCGCTGGGAGTGCTGGTTGCCGGAACAGCTAAATATTTTCTGCTGAGGTTTGCCAGACGGGGAAATCTGCCCTGGTTGCTGGCCCACCACTGCAGCGGGTTCGCCATGGTGGGGATCTGCGGTTAGTTAGTTAGTTAGTTAGTTAGTTAGATCGTCGTGACAAAGACACTCGCGAGCCGGCTAAGTGACATCCTTAGCGGGAAGGGGGCGAGTTTTAGACGGCTCGTGTTTTGTAGTGGACTGCAGCTGCAACTCCATCTCCTTTTAAAAACACTGTACAACCACAAATATGCATCCATCTACATATCATTTAAACTAATGTATTAACTTATTTTTCTTGTGTCTTGTGACGTATACTGTGCTGTCAGATCAGCACAGGCTGTCACCACCGGCAATCACATGACTGCGACTAGTCGACATGAAATGTAAAAACTAGCGAGACGTCTTAGAGTCGACTAGTCGACTAATTGGTTCAACCCCTATGACCCACCACGAAGAATCCTAAGCGACTGCTATCTAAACAACAGTGGGACGGAGTAAACAGCTGATCGGAAAAGCTGGTGGATGTGCAGGCCGCTCATTCATTGAAAGAAGGCACAGGGTGGAATTGCGATAGCGTGCAGTTTATAAGGGATTTGCGAGCGCTCGCTCATACGAAGAAAGTATTCGTCTCATGTTACTGCATTAGATAGATTTCGCTTGGATTCGTAGGGGGGGAAAAAAACTGGCATGAAAAACCAGTGTGTAATTGCTTTATTATTGGTTTCCCCCCACTGGAAGCTGAATTAATGAC
Source organism: Xiphophorus hellerii (assembly GCF_003331165.1). Taxonomy (NCBI): domain Eukaryota; kingdom Metazoa; phylum Chordata; class Actinopteri; order Cyprinodontiformes; family Poeciliidae; genus Xiphophorus; species Xiphophorus hellerii. The sequence goes on from NC_045678.1 coordinate 6,902,666, forward strand.
AACGTCTGCCTAAACAGATGGGAGGGGCTCAACAGGGAGGGGGAACAGGTCGCAGAGGAGGTATTCCTGGACTGTTATTCCACATGGCGAGGCTGCAGGGCGGTCTTGTGGCAGGATATATCACTTAAACCCCACCACGCGCCGTAGCATAGCGCTGCGGTCTTTACATGGCCACTGGCAGCCTTTCACCCCCCCACCACCATGCAGCGGGACCCTCCTCTGCGCTGATCGGACATAATGAATAGGGGATAGAAGAGAAGCCCGCTAATCCACCGATCCTTCAGCGTGAAGGTTGTTCAGGCTTGCAAAATGTTGAGATTACCAGGATCAGCAGGATGTTGGCTATTTAAAACCGTCACAAAATGCTGCCAGGTTGATTGATGCGGTTTTTTGTGCAACAGCTGAAAGTTTTTGATGTGTTCTGTTGAATCTGGGGAGAAAATGAAGTAGTTTATTTAATCTCGTCATGATGCAGGTGAACAAAAATAGGATCTCATGCCGCTTCCTGACACTCAAAAGAAAATAAATAATTCCTGATAAATAACACGAAATGTCATTTATTTCTGGTTGGACGTTTCCCATTACATTCCCAGTCAAGTACTTGAAATCAATGGCTGTTGCCTTGGGGCGGGTGAAATGGCTTAAGAATAATATCAGGTTTTTTTTTTTTCAAGCCAAATCCTATATTCGATTTTAGTTTACATTAAAGAAATTTAAAAATACAGAAAATAGTTTAAAAAATGATTCAATCATCCCGTCTATGAGTCAACCTATGTCCAAATAAATCCAGCCTGAAAGTCATGTTTATCAAACAGCCTGGCACTGGCTGGGCTGACACTCTGAACCTCAGGGACCCCCAAGGAGTGAATTAGTAAAAAAAAAAAACACATTTTTTTCCAGAAATTCAATCTTCTTGCACAGAAATTTTGATTGATCAATAAAATCTATTTATCGCCCAGCCCTACTGTTACCAGTTCATTTTTATTCATTTGATTATGCATTACTGCTGCAGGAGGACTGTAAAGTCAGCAGTGTTTCCCTTTACTGCGTGGGCCCTAACATGTTAATAACATAGCATTTCTACATTAAAATCAGAGAAACTGAAAGTTAGAATTTTTGTTTATTAGCTTTTTCAATTGAATTGCAGAAACAAAATAACTTCTTGGAGATACACAGACTCTTTTAAATGATTGAAATCACATTCATCATGCTGTCTTATCGGGTTTTCTTTCTGGGCAAAGGATATTTTGTCCTAAATAAAGCTTCTCTATGTTTGACCCTTTACTGGTCAAACATAAAGTTAATTAAGAAATCAACGTTAAAGCTTACCATGTGTTTCTAAACAATATCTGATTTAACACCTACAGACATGAATGAATTCACTTCCTGCTGATAAAGTTCTTATATATGGAGCAGTCTGACAAAATGCTAGGCTACTGGTAGCATGTTACTGTTTGTAAAATCAGAAATAAGATAAGAAATTAAAATCACACAAGAATAAAAAAAAGAATGGCGTTTTGGGGAAATTGTAGTTGAGGATTTTACGGAAGATGCTGTAAGCGCTCTGGTGGAGCCAGCTGCATATCGTCCAGGAAACCCCCCCAAAACAAACCTTTGTTTTCCTGTAACTTCTTGTAGTCTTTTTCCTTGTTTCTGCCAGTAGCAACGTCCGGCTGTTGATCACGCAATTTCTGTGAAGCGGAAAAAAACCCCGTATCCATTGAAGTTTTGCGAAATACATCTATTTCAATACGCATCTCAGCGCAAAACCTTTCTATGAAAAAACATGTTTTTCTTAAATTGCCTTGTTTCCACGTAAATTCAGTTTAGCAATTGTGTGGTTAATGGAAACGCAGCCCCTGTGAACATCATTGTAAATGCTTAAACAAATTACTTGGTGAAATCCCTGATTATTTACTGTCTAAATGACGTACACATTTAGAAAAATATGAACAAAAAGGCTTGAACAATTAAAAAAAAAAAATTGATCCGGTACATTACTTTTTGTGTCGTCATGGTTCCAAGGCGCTGATACATTATTAAACAAATCTTTCCACATTACATTTCTTTCTTCTGCTTTAATTTAACTCCTTGTTTTCTTTCTGTCGTGCGTTTGTGCCGGCACCGGTTTGAGAATTTTACAGTTGTTGGCACCTTGCAGGTCACAAAACTCTGTGGCGCACGTGGTCGACCCCCCAGCGTCCTGCCGGACCCTACAGGGCAGAAATAGACGATAAAAATCTGTGTCACAGTTGAGCGTACTGCAACGTACCGCTCCTGGCTGATGATGGCTGAGGTATTAACTTTTATGTTTACACATCGCTGTGATTGCAGACTCGACAACTCTTTGTGAGAACTTTCATTATGCGGGCTTTTTCACTTGCATTTGATTGAAACTTGTGGTTGGTGGTTAACATGGGCTGAGTTACCCTCTCTCTCTTTTTTTCTCTCTCTCTCTCTGTCTCTCATTTTCTTTCCCTCTTTGACAGTTTGTCATTACATCTCGTCTTTGGAGTGGAAAATTGACGTGGCGCATTAGGTATTCTGGAGCCTGCTGGAGTGGTTGAGATAGTAGCAGGTGATGTCTTTTAAAAACCCACAAACCACAGCCACATGTCGTCGTCACTCCGGGTTCATTACTCATCGTGTTGGAATGACAAACACACACAGACCGGTTCCTTTTTCTGGTTCTGATTGGGTGGGAACTAAACATTCAGAACTTCAGTTAAATTCAGTCAATGCAAATATTAGCAATAGCTTATGCTGTATTTCAACTGGATAGTTGTATTTGCATAGACAGGTAGGCGGACCTTACTGTCTTCAAGAAGTAAATCATGCAACATTGAATCTCTCTGTTTTTTAAACAGACTTTTGGTGCGTTCACACCAAACACGTTTCACATTCATGGTACATTTACAGTTGGGGGCACGTCGAGGGCCCGTAACGGCGTGTTTTGAGCGTCTAGCGCGGCGTGGCTTGACGTGTCTGGAGCATTTTGAGCGTCAAATAGGTCTGCAATGGAAAACAACATTTAGAGCGATTTTGACTCGTCTGACACACTACCGACCCGCCTCCACATAGGCTTTGAATGTAAAGCAGACATGCTTGATGCTCAAAATGCGTTTGGTGTGAACGTACCATCAAGTGTCTGCGTTCAAAGTGCACATGTGCTGAACTTGCAGCGTTGCTTTTTTTTTTTATGACGAGCAGAATGTGTTTGGTGTGAACGCACCAAGAGAGATATTTTGTTAGTGTTTCTTTTTATAGGCGAAAAAAGGAGCACATAGCAGTGGAATAAAAGGAAATTTTGGTTTATGTAGCATGTTAGATTCTCAGCTGTATTTAGGACTTGTGCCAGTCCGACACATGAACACACTTTGCTTGTTTGACTGAAAAGTCTGGTTCGTTTGGGGAAGTGTGAACATGCAGTCAAACTCTCAAAAAAGCCAAATCTGGTCCACCTAAAAGCCGAGGTCTCGGTTTGGTTGAAGTGAACGCAGGTGCAGTTCGTATGTATATATGAATGCCGAGTGGAACAGAGACCGCTCCAAAAGCAGGAAGTGGACTGTATTGCAGGGTATTCTGCATTAATACAACCAAACCATTGTGTCTAGCGTTAGCGGGAGAGATTACTCTTGGTCTTTTACCAAAGCAAAAGAGAAATTCTACAACCACTGAAATCTGGCACTACTCCATTTTTGTTTACATTTAGCACAAAAGGAAGCTGCGCTCATGTCTTTTTATGAGGTTTTTTGTGTTGTTTCCCAGATTAGGTCTTGTTGCAGCGCCCCTACAGTCGAGGAGGGGAACAGGTTTATTAAATGGTTGGGTTTTTGTCGACACACTACAGTGTAACAGCAAACCCCAACATGTGGAAATGTAACAAATGATGCAATTTTGGTCTCCAATCAAACTTGAGTTCACGGGACTCAGCTACCCCTCTCTAGAAGTATTTAGCTTGTGATCGTCCGCCACGTACTCTCTATTTTTAAAGAGTCCTTCAGAACCTTAAACAGGTGGCAACTTTTGTGCCCAAAGTGCGGCATGCCGTGTTGTTGTGGGGCGTGTGCGCCGGGGAGGGACCGAACTGGCGTCGGAGGAATGCGTGACCTTGCCGGCTTCTGCTGCCGCTTGGCTTTGATCAAACATTCCTGTGGAAGTTTCCGGCTTGTGCTGTCGCTGAGCCGCGGTGCAGCGATGCCGGCTGACCGCCGGGGGGGGGAAATGAGATTTAAAAAAAATATAATTTAGAAAAAATCAGTTTATGTTGATGTAGAAATCTAAACAGAAATGTAAGCTCAAAGTAATAATTGGATTTATTTTTGTAGCTGTGTTTAAAATTGCATCTGGATGGGTGAAGTCAATCAAAGTGAGGTGTTGTGGAAAGTGGATAATAATTAGTTTTACACTATTGTTACTGTTACAACCCATTAAAAACTGAAACCTTTTGGATAGTTACTAAAGGATTCAGTCTTAAAAATGATGATAAAATAAAATAATTCATTATAATAGATTATTATAACTGGATGTTTTTTGTGGTTGAGTGCTATGGACCTTACCAAGCTCCGCCCACAACCGACCCACGTGACCGCAAGTCTCACAAGCAAAGCCTCGCGGCGCGTTGTTTCTATGTAAACATGACTCGATTAGTGCATCATTTCTACCGGATTTTCACAATATATCAGCTACTACAATGGACAGAGGAACTAACAAGTTCATGTCATCATCTGGGAGGAGGTTACTGGTTTCTCTGTCACAAGCTGGTTGCAAACCTGAGGCCAGCAGGTGTCAGTCAGTTATGGTAGATCTGAAATTTGGTTTGATGACGTCAATATGAGAAGCTACAGACTGATAGGAGGAACCAAAGAGCTCTGTAAAGGTAAAGGCAAATCTTCTGAAGTTGGGATATAATTAATTTAATTTCACATAATTATCGCGGTAGAAGCCATTTGTTTGTTAAAATTTAATGAAATATATTTGTTCCATTTGATGTTTGTTGTGAATGACGTAAACTCACAAACGAACGAGGTAATTAGTCCAACGTTTAGAAACTACAGCGGCTGTAATGAGCCACAGCAAAGGTAAACAAAGGTAAAATAACCTGAACAGGTGATCAACTCAAAACCACTCCTACCTTTTTACTCTCTCTCTCTCTTTGTAGTTTAAGCACACCTGTTACCGTGGCAACCGCCTGCACCCCGCAAGACGAGCAAAGATTACGTTAAAAACACAACATTCAGTCCGTTACGATATCAAGTTTCCAGGCTTGATAATTATTTCTCGATTATTAATCAGCGCTTCCCTGAACACAGCGATGGTTGATTGACTAGCTGTACTTGGTGCTAACGTGGCTAACACGAGTAACAGTTTAGTCCAAAGCCTTTTCTGCTAAAATAAAATCTTTAGTGTATGTCAGATACAGACACATTGCATATTGATCTGCTTAGCTAACGTAAGACTGTGTAGCAGACAGGCTTCAAGGTGTAGAAGTTGTATCAGTTCTGCCATTATGCTGTACTTAGCTAACGGGAAGCTAAGTGTGTTTGTGAGACGGCCACGCACGTGACCACGTAGAATGGGCATCAGCCAATGAAAAGCGGCCCCTGAGGTAAGGTCCATTATATTGGGTGGTTTAATCTTTAATCTGACTTGGTGTTAATCAGTGGTGGCACACCTTAATCAAGGTTTCCCCCAGAAAACTTGCTAAGCCCGGTGGTTGGGTGCTGCAGTCGTTCATCCAGCGGCCCGTCGTGTTTTTGAATTAAAAAGTGTGTAAAGTTGACAGGAAATCTGAAAATATCACTTGATAATAATGTGTGTTTGGAAAATTAATATCTGAACACCAACTATAAAGTCTTAAAATGCAAACATTTTAAAAAGACTTAAATAAATAAGCAGTGTTTAGCCTGGTGGGGGCACAAGTAAAGCCTGGTGGCCCGCCAGACTTATAATACACTGGGGGAAACCCTGACTTAATAATGTCCTGTGCGTGTCTCCATACACACATTAATCAACTTATTGATCCCAAATTTATTATTCTTTTACTTTGGAAAATAGACTGTAGATGGAATAAATACAAGCAGGCGTCTCCATCAGGCCCTTTCATGTGGACGTTTTTGTTTTGCTGATGTTTGGTGAGTCGTAATAACAAGAGACAAGATCTCTCTTTTGAGTGTAGAGCACTGTGGGTGTGTGAACTGCATTCAAGCTGGTGAGAAACTGTAGCTTTAAAGAAGATGTGCTTCAATGAGCTTTGGTAAAGCTTGTTATGGGAGTGTGTGTGTTTTTTTTAAGACGTTTCGAACAACAACGGGAAGTGTTGCGGTGGTGTAGTTACAGATTGTGGGTTTAAGAACAGGCCGGTTGTGGATGTATAAACGGTTTAAATAAGCACACTGCGTCTGTGTTGTGGCAACGGGCTGACACAACCCACATTGAGTTTTTAGGTTAAAAATTTCAAGTTGGAGAACGGGCGATTAACTGAGAAGTTTTGGGGTTTTTATTTTTAAAGTGATGGGGAAAAAAACGGCATGAATTTCATCTTGGAAGTGGTCAGTCGGAAAGCCCCGGTGATTGGCCGAGGAGGGCTGGAGAGAGAGAGAGAGGACAGTAAGGAGCCTCGGGCATTTCTCCCAGAGGAGCGGAGTCTCAGATCTTAAGGAAACAGAGGAGAGAAAAGCGAGCGCACAAGCAGGGAGGCCGGGTGGAAGGGAAGGGGTTGAGCGAGAGGACAAGGAGCGAAGAGGCTGTCAGAGCGAGCGAGAGGAGGCGGGTGTCATAGACTGGAAAAGTCAGGGAAAACAGGAGGGTGAGAAAGAAGGACCCGCTTTAACTGCGTGGGTACAAGCTTGAGCAAATAAAGAGCCGAGGAAGAAAGGAAGACGACATGGAGCAGATCAGGGGGGGAGGCTGAGAAAACCCGACTCTTATTGTGAGAAATAGATTGACGGGGTTAATGAGAGGAAGAACAAGTATCAAGAGGCTTCTCCCACAAACCAGACCTAACCACTGAGACGGAGCCGGCTGACAGGAGCCGCTGCTTTCACTGTACTCCTCTTTCTCCTCCTATATTCTTCTCCTCCTCCTCCTTTTGTTGCTGTTGTGGGCCTTAACCGGCGGCGGACCACTGGGGCGCCACTACATCGCCATGTTCGAGGCCACGCAGAACGTCACGCTGAAGCCTACGGAGTCCTGGAGGGAGGCGCTGCTGGACACCCGCGTCATGGACCTCTTCTTCTCTGTGAGTATCCCCACAGGCCTGGGTTTTAATTTATCGGTTTGGGTCATCACATACTTGTTGCACCTAGAAGCTTTGATGGTACGATTCTTGTCTCCTACCTCCGCTTCCTGATATCTTGACATAAGTCAAAACTAACTTAAAAGTAACTTTTCAGCAAGATTTAGTTGCCTGTTTTAAGTCAATAATTCAGTAATATTGATCTAGAAGTATCAGTTATGCTGGCAGATTTTTTCATTTTAACATTAGGAAAAATGTCTTTCTGTGGGGTAAATAATCTGTCAGTGGAAATTGCACTTTTTATCACGATTAAGGCATTACTGACTCCTACATCTTCCTGAAATGTTACTCGATTTTCTTTTTTTGCAGTGCATCTTACACTGTTATAAAACAAAAATATATATAGAAAATTGTGTTTTTCCTGCTAAATTTGGAATATTTTCTCCACATTTCCATTAAAGTACTGGAGTATTTCTCTGCGGAGCTCTCCGGAGTGGTTTGTTTACTTCATGTCGGGCTGCGAGTCCTGGTTTAACCTCCCCTCCCCCGTTGGGGCTTTCTAAGTTTGTTCTTCTTCTGTGGCTTTCCTGAATGCACCATTAAGCAGATTTATAGGTGCTTTGCACCGGGCTCGTGTTACTGTGTTACCGTTCAGGAGACCGCCCGGTGAAGCAGATGTGTATTTTAGTGCAGCGCGTTCAAAGAGGCGGCCCACGCTGGCCGAGCGCTCGCTGTGGAATAGAGGAGTGGAACAAACTGGTCAGCTCCTCTTCCATTAAGCATCCGTCCAAAACTTCCAGCTGCCCATCGCCAGATAGTGCTCCTCCTCTTAACGGCCTCCAGGCATATACTACTTTTTTTTTTCTTCTTTCAGGTGTTATCTTACTAGACAGAATAGTTTGAGGACGATTCAGTGTACATCTCACCAAACGGCTAAAAATCGGATATATTAGCAGAAGGTGAGCAGGAAGAAAACGGGTCGGTTGCAAAAGATTCTCACCACAGTTCACCGTGGTTTTCATTCAACATGATGGGATTTGATTAGGGCTGCAACCAAGCACATCATAATTAACTAAAACTAGCAAAAACAGAAATGGGAGAAAAAAACATTTTTGTTAACTGAAATAAATAAAAACGGTAAATAATGTGGAAAAACTGACTATACTATGTGTCTATAAAACTAACTAAAACGTACTGAAATTATAGGTATAGTATTCTTTGTTTGTGAATCTATTTATTAGTCTTTCAAACTGATATGAAATAGATTTTTTCCCGCCTTACATACCAGCAGTTTACGTCAGCTGTTGGCAAATTACGGCACACCACACTCCTCCTAGTGGCACTTGGTCTAGTCCTCAAATAGCGACAGCAAAAGTTAGGAGAAAACACCAGTCAGTTGTTGTTCATCAGAAATTAAATACATTTTTGGAAATGGTATCTTCAGTTACTATTCATTACCCAATTGATGTATGCTTAATCGCAATACAATGCTTTCACTTTTTTTGAATTTTGCAACTGAAAATTTATCAAAACGTGAAAAAACTAAAACTACTACTAAAAAATTAAACTGAAACTAATCAATATTTAACTGATAGTATGTAACTAAAACAAGCAAACAAGCTCTCAAAACTGAGTTAGATGAACAAAGTCACAACGAAATACTATAATCAAAAACCCAAAACCATTATATAACCATTATATAACTAACGATTATTTTAGTGATCGATTAATCGGATAGAAAAAAATGGTCACATTCTGCAGATTTTTCATTGAACCACTTAAGCCTATTTATACAATGTTAGAAATACTTTAAAAGATGTAAATATACATTTTGGTTTCTTTTTTAAAAAGAAAAGAGACATTTTATTGCCTAAATGCAATAACAGCGTTCCTTTAGTGTACGGATGATCATTTGTAGAAATGGATGGATCTGCAGCTAAAAACACTTCTACTGTCAACATGTGAAAAGCTCAGCCCTTCCTGCTCAACACATCAATGCACCAATATCAATAACCAGTTAATAACTGGGTAGCAAAAGGTTATTAATGGGAGATTTGTTTTTAGCAGATTTTCATCGTTAAGGTTTTATTTGTACAGTTTGGCTTAATTAGCTCTCAGTGTGTTGTTCTTTCAGCAAGTGACCTTTTTGGAGTCCATTTGCTCCAGTTAATTAATCGATTAATAAATCTGTTGACAATTCAATAATCAATTCATCAAGATTAATTCGATTCATCGTTTCAGCCCTAGATTTGATCCCAGAAAAGGACGAAAATCCACCTAATAATTAGATTTACTCCATGAAATCAACTGATCAGAATCAGCCGACATCCAGCTTTGGATGGTCATAAAAAAAACCCACTTTCCTCTTTTTACAGTCAGTGAACGCACCACATAAAAACAAGAGATTGGTTTATCCAGAGTGCAGGAGAGTTAGACCTTTAGGAAATAGCTTGAAGGCTGAAAGTGTTTTGATGTTTTATTCTTTCTTGGTCTTTTTCATATCAATATTTATCACAATATAAAACAAATCACTAGTTTTGTCCACCTTTACTGTTCCCTGTTTCTATTGAGTGCAATCTGAAGATACCAGGAGGTTATTTTGGATTTTAAAGGTGTATTTTTAAAAGTCGAACATGTCATTGAACATTATATACATGCTCTGAATGAATAAGACGTACATTTTACACAGTTTTATTGAAGTTGGTGTATTTCGTACAACTGTAATGGAGACACTTTTTTCGCATCCCACGAGTCACATGATAAACAACCGGACGTCCCTACTGGCTGAAAAGACGAAGAAGATGACAGGAAGTGGTTGGAGGATGATGGTGCTGCATGTTTTCTTTTTTTTTGTGACTCACAATGGGAAAAAACGTATTCACGTTGCGTTTCTTTTCTAATGGTGGGTTTTTTTAGACTAGTGAAATATGGACAGAGTTTTGCACGCGTTTATAATGAAAATGTAGCTGCTGACGCTCTGGATGCATCTAGATGTATTCAGTCACAGCTCAGGATCTTCTAGAGGAACATTTCACGACTTGTGGCAAGGAATCAGACGACAGCGACGTCTCCGGTTGTGAGTGAGATCAGCTCAGCGACGCCGTACGGAAAGCTCGATTGTCCCCGGTGTCCGCCTGCGAATAAAAATGTTTGTCATTTTTCTGTCGGTTCTTTGCGCAGCTGGAATCTGCAGGACGTGCTTTGTGTTGGTTTCAGCTTCCAGGCCTCCGGTTTCAGCTCTCGCTGTGGTATTTCTAGTAGCTCAACTGTTTGTTGTTGTAAGGCCGGCGCGCCATCAGCTGCCGGCGTGAGTGAGTGTGTGTGTTGTACCTTCATCATCATTGTGTTGGGGTGCATATTTTACGTCTGCCGGTTTGGGTTTGTGTGTGTGTTGCGTTTAATGGCGTCCTTTGCTGTCTCAGCTGCTGTGTCTCCTCAGCTGTGTGTGTGGTGGTGAGGGGGTGTGTGTGACCCGGGTAAGTGTGTGTTGAGGGGGTCCTCAGACGCACGTGCCGTCAGGGTCGAAGTCCATTGCCGACCAGTGGCAAGATTACAGCCCGGCCCCAGGATTAGGGGCCCCTGTTAACAACCCCAGTAACCTTACCATAACACACTCGTCCTGTCTCTCTCCCTCAGTGGGTGGACGTCTGCCAGCCTCCTCTGCTCCTCCACTGTCTTGTTGCAAGCTAACGAGAAACGGTCGACTGTTTCATGCAGCTCTCCAGTGTCCCCATCGCTATTTATCATGCGATGGGGACTAAGGTCACTAAGGTTTAATTGTCGCTACCTCTATTTCCCTCGATGGAGCAACTAGGAAAATCTTGAAAGTGTTTTGCGTTTCAACTGCCACCAAGCAACTCGTTGTCTTTGCCCTGCAATGCCAGGTTCTAGCGGCAACCTGAAGGAAATTGGTGTCAAACCTTTGTGCGACTAAAAGATTTTGTTTGTGCCGCTCTCATTTTAAAGACGGATGTTTTCGGAGGTCATCAAAGATCAAAGATCCCCTCTGACCCCCCCCAACATTTACAAAGAATAAGCAAATTTGATGTCAGTCGACTGTTTTACAAAAATCCTAGAGGCATAATCCAGCACAATTAATTTTGTTAATGACAGTTTGATCTCTGGTGACCTCTGGAAACTTTCTTTAAAAAAAAATTTAAAAATTACATAAACATTTTTACTGCACAAACGTAGCACAGTTGACTGACGCCATAATTCATTTGATTTCGTAAATGTGGACCGGCTGGTTGACCTTTGATGACCTTTGATAAATATTGAAGATATTTATCAATATTTTCAAAATGATTGCAGCACAAACAAAAAATGTTGCCGCACAAACCGTTGACACCAAATTTCTTTTAATTTGAAGAACACGGGTTTAGGGACTTTTCCTTTCTTTTTATGGATTGTGCTCGAGGATGAGGTTACTGACTAAAACTTACTCATGTGAAGGCTCACGGTTTTATTTTTGGTCATTGACTGTAGCAGTTAGAGAGCACAGTTAATTTTATCCTTAGTAATTTTTACAATCCCTGTACGTTTGAAGGCAGCTTTCCTGTTCGAATGCCTTTCATCGTTTTAGTGTCACCTATTAGTGTCTAGATTTATGAATGCTATTTGCGATGCTGTAAAGTTTTTACATGCAGTGCGACCGTTATATTATGACTCCTGACATGAATCAGCAGCACTTCTAAACCCTCTGCTAACAGTATGGGAATAAGGGCGAAATGGAGTATTTTATTACCATGTTGGCACTTTTGTGATTATAAAACATAACTGTGCGGTCTTCAGAAACGGCGTACTCTGATCGGAGGGATGTGCAACTGAGTAGGATGTTTAATGTACATGGTGTACATTTGACAACAGACTATTAACAGTATATGAAAAATGAAAGCAGCGCAGAAAAACAGATGCTCAGTACCATCGGGAATGTTATTTAAAATGATTAAAACTGTGCAAATACTAACAGGGGTGTAAATACTCATTGATTTTCTTGGGAGCAGTGACGTGCAAACTTTTTGGCCTGGCAAATTTAAACTACAAAATGTATTAAATTACAAGTGGTTTTTTTTGTTGTTTTTTTTCACCTGCGCAAAATTTTCTTTTCAATGAAATTTGTACGCAATTAAAGATGCAAAATATAAAAAGGGATTCAAACTGTTGTCAACAATCTGTGACCCATAAAAATGTGAAAATTCAGTTTTTTGGGGGGGAGGGTTTTTCCAAATTTTTAGCCTTGCTGACTTGTACTCAGAGGCCTCCAGGCCACAATTTGGACACCCGTCTTATAGAGTCGAACAGCTGCTGGGAGGAAGGACCTCTTGTGACGCTCCGTGGTGCACCTGGGATGCAGCAATCTGTCAGCGAAGGAACCAAACCTAATCTGACCTAAACACGATGACTCTGCATTGAACGGACATTCTTTAAGTCTAGCAGCACTGTTATAAACATCTAGTGTATTTTCTAGGTCACTATGGCAACAGTGTTGTCAGCAGCAGAGAATCAAAAACTGGGTATGTAGTAAATTTGAAATTCGCTTTTATTTCCAGGGGTAAGCATGAGGGGGGAAAACGGTTTTTGGCTAATCTGTGCGTTTTGTGACGGGAGCAGCCGTAAATCCTGAAGTCAGTAAACTAATACTGGGGTGAGATCATTATCGATTGTATTATCCAGACCCTGGATATTCTGTTTTATTCTGTCTGTGTTGTCAGACAGAATAAAAAAATATATATTCTGGAAATACGTTTAAGCAACAATGCAGTCTGTCCAGCTGAAGAGACGCTCACAGCCTCATAATTATCATTCTGTCTACTAAGAAAACGAGCCGAGGTACAGACGAGAATGTGAACAGGGCTAAATGTGGAACAAAAAAACCCCCCAATGAATCAAATTAAAAGGAAATGAGAGGAAGCCGAAGAGAAACGATGGACGGGAGGGGAAAAGAGGGAATTGTGATTGTGAGCGGCGGAGCGTTTACGGGATAAACGGTCTGTTGGAGATTGGAAACAAGCAGACGTTTATTTTTCCTTCAGAATAAATGCTAGCTGCTCTTCAACACGGACCGTCAGCACCACAATAAAAAAAAAAAGAAAGGGAAGGGGGCGGGGGGGAAGAGACGACAAAATATATTCACACTAAATCTTATAATCGATGCTTCAACAAAATGTTTTTATTCCCGAGTGGGAGAGCAGCAGTTTCAGAGAGGGAAGAAAAATTGTGGATGCAACACAATCCATCGACAATAAAACAATAAATGAACCAGCACACTGCCGTCGTTTAAAAAAACACACAAAAAAAAACGACTGGTTTTGCAGCATGATGTCATGGATTTAAATTATTTTTTAATTTCCCTGTTCAGTTTTGATTTCCAAAATTAAAAGTGTCTTTAAACACAACACGAAAATTGGTCTGAGCAACAAAATGTGGGCTGAAGTAAACAAAAACAAAACACCCAAAAACCCCTTAAATATATGGAGTCTTTCCTCCTGTTCACCATCCCTTCAGAAAACACATTGTTTTGTTTTTGGCTTGATAATGATCTCAGATTTGCCCATCACAGGCTGTACCATATAAAACATTATGTCGGATTAATTTAGGCAGCAAGAAGAATGAAAATTGCTGCTCTTTATAGTCTTGGCATGCACTCGTCCCCACAAAGGGAGAAAACTGAGGCCGGGGTTGTACGTGTTTACTCAAACAAACCCAATCAGCGAGGAGAAGAGGCTGCAGCAGAGCCCTGCAGGCACACGGTAACATGATCTGAGAGGGAGGCGGATGGTGGGAAAGACAATAAGTTGGAGGCGCGGTGTTGATTTTAAAAAAAGGACAGAAAGACGAGCCTCTTAGCCCCCCTGTGGTAACAGACACCAGGCTTTGTCTGCTATAAATATCATTGGCACCGGCTCTCTTTCGCTCTCTCTTCCTTTTTATTTTTCTTTGTCAACCCTCCTTTTCATCTACTTTACTGCGTAATATCTTTTTCTCTTAAATTTTTTCAGTCCATTTCCTCAGTGGGGAAATCATTATTTTACTGTTATTTATACTGGAGAGTATAAGTAATTACTCTCCAGATAATCATTTTTTAAATAATTTCTCTTAGCATTGCCAGTTTTTGAGTTTCAGTACTCAATGTCTCATTTGAACTGGAGTCAATTCTTTAGATTAACTTTAGATTCTTCCACATAATGCTAGAGTTTATGACCATGTACCTTCACCATTACCGAAGCAAAGCAGGTTTGGAGTAGACCTCAGCTGAGTTTGTTCTTCAGCAAAGGGCTTTTAATTTTCTAGATGAGAACCTTGTAGCCCCTTTGAGTCATAATTGTTAGTTTCTCCCCAATTTCTTAACCTTAAATTGATTCAAGATTAACTAATCAAATCAGTTGTCTACATTACTACTGTGTAATTTCCATGTCTCTTACTGTTTTAATTAGATATGCAAACAATTAATCAACTTACGATTGTTGATTATCTCTTAATGACGTATTAGATTAAAATTAGTTCCAATCAATTAACTAATAACGTCCACTTAGACCTTCTTTTAGTGTTGTAGTTTGGCTGCCATCCAGAAGAGGGCCTTGATGGTCACCCTTAAGCGGAACCAGTCAATACAGAAATAAAGATGGCGGGGCCATACCAGAATAGGAACAGAGTCTGGTGTGGGATGCAAAATGCACTTTATGAGGTTCTGTTTAGAAACAAACACAAACAAGCTCATTAAGTTTCGCATTAATGAGCTTGTTGAGATCAATCCACTCTAGATTAACTCATTAGTTGATGACTTGCATCCCTAGTTTGAATCTAAAGAATTACATTATTATGTTTTTGTCTTGTCGCAATACAATAATTCAAAGCATGTAAAATGCATAGGCAACTTTGATTTAATTTGTATTCTCCAAAGCTACAAAAACTCTTAAGATTATATGTAGGCCTGCCACAATAACAGATTTTGCTGGATGATAAATTGACCCAGTAATTATTGAAATAAGCTATAAAATTGAGACCACTTCCAAGTAATATATTGATGATGGCATAATAATGCAGGTTTTTTCTCTCAGAGACCAGTAAACTTTAATTTAGTGAAGAACTCTTAACACTGGAACTGGACAATTCTTTAAATATCCAAAATAAAACACAACAGACAAAAGACTATAAATAAATCACAAATTAAAACCACACACAACTGAAACATTAAATAAAATGGGTTGTGTAAACTCTGTAAAGGAAAATGTCCTTCAGAATATATGAGTCATCAAAATGGGAATTATTGAGCTCATTTTGATTATTTGCTCCCAAATCCAAAATGAAGCGTGGACAAGAGCTCCATAACTACTGCTTTGATTATTGACCAGCTAACATCTGTTCCTTCAGCAGCAGATATCCACAGAGGATAGAAATCCTTCTACTTGCTCACGGTGGAGCTGGATTCAGCCAGTGGCATCTCCATTATTCCCTTGCTGGGTTCTTCTTTTCCTTTTCACAAACTGATAAAGCTGTAGTTAATCCAGTGAGCTGACATTCCCTGAAGGTGTAATGTCAGACTTTCTTCTCACAAAACCTTCCTGATGCCTCCAGCACAGACGTTGGTGACAGGCTTCTTAACTTGCAACAATCAAAGAATCGATCTTTCTTATTTGGAATAAATTACATGGAGCGACTTCAGCCCCGCAGAAAATCTGCATGTGAGAAATACATGAGCTTTAAGTCACATGACAAGCCTCATCATGGATTATACAGAACCTTCTTGTCAAATCCACATTAGCCAGAATCTACCTGGGTTTAGGTCTCCGCTGCGACAGGTGTGGCACTCAAATATGTTTTGGACCTTATTCAGGAGGCCTTTCACTTCCTGAATAAGGTCACTGACCTTAAACTGACCCTTCACTCTCCAGAAGAGTAGTCAAGATACAAAAACTTTGACCTCAACAAAAAGACTAAGAGGGAAATAATAAGTCATACTCTGTATTTTAGATGTTAGGCATCAACGTTGTTTTAGTAGGATGAGGTTCTTTATAAAATGTACACAGTGTATTCATCACAGGCTCTGCGTTTTGTAAGTTTATTTTTGAAAAGTAAAGCGGGTATAGAGTTTTCTTTAATGTTTAGCTGCAGCCGCTACTTCCTTTACTGAAAACAGAAGAGTAAAGTTGACCTTTCACCCCTCAGTTTTTTGAGTTTAATAGAATATGGAAAAGTTTTTCCACACTTTTGTAATGGAAACGCCTTCAAACGGCTGTACTGCATAAGGATGCACCGATCCATTTAGTTTCACTTCCGATCCCGATAACTGAGGTTTGGTATCGGCTGATATGGATCCGACACAGAAAAACATTGCTGAATAGACTTGAGACATTTATATTTTAAAAACACCGGCATAAATGTACAGAATTACAAATTTATCCGATAACTCTGCACCAGTACGCCACACATAAATAGCTCCGTAAGTTTGGTCAAACATGTAAAAGCTTTCATTTGTCCAGTCAGTGCAATCAGGAGGATAACAGCCAATGTAAAATAAATGATAAAGACGCTGAAACTGACAAAGATAATTGGTTGACTGCTTTGGTCAAACATGTAACAAACTTTCTTTCAAATGGTTCAGAAAGTGCAATTAGGAATTCTAAATATGATGTAAAATAAATAATAAAGCATGACATCACTCAGGGCTTAAAATACAGAATTAGACTGAATAGATCTGCCCTTAAGGAGCGGGCACATCGTCAACGACACACAATCTAGGTTATTATTATTTTTTCAATATCAGGATTGATGCAGATAATAATTTTGGATCGGTGCATCTCTACTGCCGATACCAAACTGAATTGAAGGACTCACTGTGTGTGGAACTCTTTTTGGTTTTGTTCATATTGATATATTCCTAATTCTTCCTTCCATCCCACCTCGCGCCTGCAGAAATACCCGCGCAGCATTCAGCGTGTCTAACTATAGGCAAACTCAAGGCGACTGACATTACTGGCGTGGTATGGCTCGTTCACTGGAGCAGCTGCTTTTCCAGAGCTGGCGCTGTTCAATCTGTTGGCCTTGTGCTGCTCTCCCACTCCTCCCTCTCGCTTTCTTTCTCACTTACTCACCAGTTTACCCCCACATCCTCCCCTTCCTCGTCTCCTCCTCCTCCTGCCGAGTTCTTCCAGAGGATGACTTCACGCTCTGGAAGAGAGCGGCAGCACTGGAGGCTACAGCTTGGCGGCTAGAACACGCTAGCATCCCGAGCGCCGTGGCTCGCTACCAAGCGGGCAACGGGGCGGCACAGCTGGAGATCAGAAAGCGGAGAGAGGGGGAGGAAGAGTGTGGGAACGAAGCAGGGAAGAATCCAGCGGGGATTGAGTGAGAAAGAGGAGGAGAAGGGGTGAAGAAAAAAAAAAAGAAAAGAAAAAAAGACGGGGAGGATGAAAGTTTGAGTGCTCCAGTGATGGTTTTGTGTGCGAGGCACCGGCTGAAGATGCAGGCACTCTGGATTTATTAGGATGACAGTTCAGGACGCAAAGGAAGAAGCAGGGGGGGAAAAAAGGAAGGAAAGAACTGGCTGATTCGCTGGAGCTCCGCACATCTGCACGGAGCCGCCAGTGGAAACACATGTTGCTGTGATGACTCGCCGCGGTGCTGTTGCTGCCCCCGCCGCGCTCCGTCCCGAGCTTCTCCCCCTGCTGCCGGAGTCTGACGGCTCGACGCGGATCAATCCCGGGATCAGACGCTTGATGCCATGAGACCGTGTCAGGCGGCGGTCTCTCTGTCTGTCTCTCTCTCTCTCTCGTCGGGACTTGAATCTTTTCCGCTCAGGAGTTTAATTGAGGCAATCTGAAGCGGTCGATTGGAGACGACAGGGTCACGCTGAAGTCGGAGTAGCTGGATATTTTTTGTTTGTTGTTTTTTGTTGCACCAGTGAGTATTTATGCTGCTCAACTTTGGTTGGATCGGATTCACCTCCACTACGGCTTTTTCTACTTGTGGAGGTTTGCCTTGCAGAGCTAAATATTGTCGGGTGTCGAGGTTAAAATGTAGTCGGAGCACAATTCACGTTAAATAAAACTTTCACTCACCTTTAGATCCTTTCCACAAAGAGTAAGGAGAAGAGTTTAGGAAATAAAAATCAAAGAGCTTTTTACATTTTTAAAATTGCAATTGTGTTAAGGGGTAAAGTAAATCTTTTCCTTTTAAGCTTCTTTTTCTAACAACCTTTTCAGCAGCAGCTAAAAACGTAGCAAACAGTGGCCACGTCATTTCCTCTTCACACTCAATAAATGTTGGGCTTTAATTTAGTAAATTCCTCACTTTTCTCGCATTTAGTGAAAATCAATTTGGTGACAATTCACAACAAATGTCGTCTTTACCAAAATTGTCTTTTCACTTCAAACGTACAAAAGTTACAGTTAATCTCAGTTATCAAACGGCGCATTAAGCGCAGATCATTATTGAAATTTGTTTAATAGGTTTCTAAGGAAACCCGGCAGATTGCATTGAGGAATTGTATCTTTATATAAACTCTCACATAAAATCTAGTGAGCGTTAAAGAATGTATTAAATAAAAGTAAAGCTTGATGTTGGTTTTTAGTACAAGGGAGGTGCGAAGTTTGGTTGCAGTGAATTGTTGCCATATCTGTTGACTTTCTTCACTGAGGTGGTTAAATAAAATGAAAAATAGCAGAATGGTTTGTTGTTGGCAAAATGCTTAAGTATTGTAAGGTGTTGAACTTTTGTAAGTTGAACAAATAAACAATTTTAGCATTAATGTAATGTAGAATACTCAGCTTCTAAATTAAGGCTTTTATTATTTCCATCAAGTCACATATGTCAAAACAACATTTCTGCAAGGAATCGACCATTTGCTAAAAACGGGAATTAGAATCTGAACTCTTTAAAACAAGAACAAGCATCAAACTCATAAACACCCCAACCTTGTGTTGAAGTGTGTTTTAAGAGTTGTCAGCAGGACTCTGTCCTCTCTCAGCTTTGTCCTGGTGCTGCTCGGCCCAGTTTAAGACTCATGCCGGATTTGCTGTAAAGTTTCGCTGCAGTAGATCTGTCATAGCTTCTGCTATTAGCATTTGTCCTCACCACTGTCTCCAGAGATGTTTGAAATTAGCGTTTGTTTGTGTTTTTAGCTCTTTTTGACATGTTTTTTTTTTTTTTTTGCTTAGGTTTGAACTGAGATTATTTTGTTGCCATAAAACAAAATACAGAGAGGAGAATGTTGTGTTTTATAACTAAAAAAAATATTTGGCAGTCTCAGTAAATTGATTGGAAATAAGCCGTTTGGTTTGCTGTCTGCAGCTAAACCTGTCACAGTAACCAGTTAATCAATTAATCACATGATGAATTAAAATAAAGTCAATAATTTCCATTCTGATGAATAATATTTGTAATGAAGGCCAATTTTGTTTACAGACTTCATAATCTGTCTTATCTGTGGTTTTGGTTGTGCTTTTTATTTATTGTGTTTTTGGTTGTTTATATATTTTAATATATATTATCATTATTTCCAGTTTCAGTGATAAGTTTTGTTTACAAAATGAAAATGTATTGATCTTTGAGAGGGAAAAACAATATATTACTTCAGAATGGTTGCAAAACAACAATATCACCATTTATCACAATCATTTCTGGGACAATTTATCGTCCAACAAAATGTATCGTGACACTTCGTGACCAGCCAGTTACATTCTGTACATTAAAAAATAACCAACATTTTATATTTGGTCTGTACCTTTGCGCATCTAATTTTCCCATCTGTTTCTTAAAGAACGAGATCAGTCTGAGAAAGACGCGTCTGTCTGTCTGTCCTGCAGATTCACAGGAAGATCCGGGAGGACTCGGACATGGCCCAGGACTCCCTGCAGTGCCTGGCCCAGCTGGCCTCCATGCACGGGCCCGTCTTCCCAGACGAGAGCGCCCAGGTGTCCTACCTGGCTCACCTGGTGGAAGGCCTGCTCAGTATGATCAACGGGTGAGTGCGAGCTTTCTGTCGCCGTTAACCTGGAAGTCACATTATTGGCTTACATGCTTTACGTGACGCTTTTGAGCAGAATTTGCTTCTCAGACGGTTTAAAGTCCGTTTTAATGAAAGTCCCAGTGTTGTGCTTTTGCTTTGCGGAGACGCACCATAACGTTGTGTTGCATTGGATAGATAATATTCTCTCTCTGACGGTGGCTGAAGCTTCAAACATTTTGATTTTCGTCAAATATTTCAGAAAGCCTGTGTAACCAGTAGTGATGGGACTCGGTTAAGATATTCCATCAGGTTGATTGCTGGATCTGTATTTAATCGTTTTTTTAATGAAAACTGTTGCAATATTTTCAATAAAAAATGCTGGTAAATTATTACATGAATAGACACATGAGCTCAACAATATTGTTTTTTTTATCTGTTATTTAGATTATCATTCATAAACTTCTGTGAAAAAATCCTTCTATAGAAATGTGGACGCCGACATTAGCTACATGTTTAGCATTGAAATGCTATTTTAGCCTTGAATAGCTTCGCTGATAGGCTAACTGCCTTTAGCTCAATAATAGACTTTTCCAGCATCCAATCAGACTTTTGAAGCAAAACTTAGCTCAGAGAAGCAGCTTCGTCATCCATCGCTGGTGTTTGCGGACGTCACTTGTGCGTCAGATTTAGGGGCGTACTAGAAACTCTTAAATGGAAAGGTTCCTGCCGGAACCTATGTATGTTTAAAAGAAAAAGATTAATTTCATTAAAAATATTAAGACTTTAATGCATTAATGTCCCAGCCCTGGACATCAGTAATCACATGGACTAAACTAATTTGCTCTCTGTTATCAAAACTATCAAAGCCCTTCTAAACCAACAACAAGCAAGCAGATTTAAATTTTATTTTATTTTTTCATTTAAATGAAGAAAAGAAATCACATTTAGTTTACTTTAACCAGTTGATACAGTTAAACCTAAGGTTATACACACCCTTGGCATTTAATAAGACAATATAAAAGGAGAATACATGTTATAAAATAATTGTCTTAGCTTCCCTGGATAGAGCCTTGTGAACCAAATCAAAAACCGGAGCTGCTACTTGGCCTTCTCACTATAATATCTGATTTTGCCAAAGTATTTTTGATCTGAAATGTAGTTGGGATTATTTTTTATTAAATCATGTATTAATATTATTTTTTGATCAATCTCTTGCCTTAGTTTTTCTAAAATGTTGCTGAAATGGGATTAAAGTTGGGCCGCTTTATGACAGTTTGGGAACTTTTTTTATTTTGTCATCTATACGAAATGTTGAATGCATACTTAGATTTAGATCAGTTTTAGTTCACGTTTAAGCCACAGGTGTGTGTGTGTGTGTGGGTGTGTGTGGGTGTGTGTGTGTGTGTGTGTGTGTGCGTGTGGGGGTGTGTGTGTGTGTGTGTGTGTGTGTGTGTGTGTGTGTGGGTTGCAGTTGCTGCTGATCCTCGGGAGCAAATCGTCACCTGGCTTTTTTTTCTTCTTCTTCTTCATTTTTCACTTTTATTACTTTCATGATTTCCTCTGACATTTTGACAAGTCGTCCACTTTTTTCTCGTCAAAAGCCACAACACTGACAGGTGTAGCTTAAGTACTGACCTGCAGGGACTAATTGAAAGCTGAAAGTGAAAGCAGCCGCCCTGTGAAGACGGGCGCCGCTGCAGCAGCCAGCCTGAGCCGCTGAACCCTGAATTAACTTTTCTCTCTAATGCCTGATGCTTTTAGCTTAATAGCCTTCCTTTTATTGTTTTCCACCATTAAACCTTCAACAATCACATTAAAGAGCTAGGGAGCTGCAGAACGCCATTATTCAATAATTACTTCAGTCTTGAAGGCAGCTCGGAGCCTGAGAGATAAAGGTTGCAGCTACTGCTTTGTGTTGCTTTTCAATTTGTCTCGGTTTGTTTTGGGAAGGTTTGAACGCAGTGTGCTAAAGATGCTCACAGCCCTCAGTTCTTATCTTTGAGCAGACGTGCTGGATTTTTTTTTTTTTTCTTCCACATTTCGTGTTTAAATTCGGAGACTCAACAAGCGACGGAGGCCAACGTCAACAGTAGGACGCTGCGTGTTGAACCATTTCAGCTTTATTTACAGGAAGTAATTGCTTGTTGAGTCTCAGTTTTAATGCCCCCTCATTGCATCATGGGAACCTGTCTTCCAGCTTGGTAACAAATTGAGTACGTAGCGTAGCCAGTGGCTTATGCTTCCCAGATGTGTCTGAAACCGCATTCATGCCGTGGTGGATCAAATTATTATCCTCATGCTTCTTTTTTTTTTTCAAATAAAACAGGATTAAAACGCCACACTTGCTTTCCTTTAAACACGGGCGAATTGTGTGTTTTTATATCCACCGGTTGTCCTCTAATTGAACACCAAGCTGCCAGAGCCTGTAATAAAACCGAGGGGGCTTGTCTCTCAGATTTGCCTGGAGCTCTGAATTGATGATGGAGCTCCGACTATTTTCAAGAGGTGAAAACACTTTGGTGTGTTTTCTGAGCTGTGGATTGCGTCAAGTGTTTGTTTGTCGAACTGTTATACAGTAAACGTGATTAAAGACAGCAGAGTTTTATAGTATTTACTCAAATGTAAAACGATTACATATGCAAGATGACTGCTTTTACTTGAAACACAAAACCAGCTGAAATGCTAACAGCAGCTGAGTTTCCGAAACAAACGTGTACAAAACTTTGTCGATGTTCCGCTAATGCTGAAAACAAAAACCCCACAATTTCGCAATTGTGGCGTTTCCGTCAAATAAGAAACGCAATTAAAATCACACATGAATACGTTTGTGATAAATCTTTAGAAAACATGCCGCACCGACATCCTCCAACTACTTCCTGTCATCGTCGTCTTCTTCGTGGTTTTTATCAGTGGTAAAATCTGGCTGTTGATCACGAGACTCATGTGATGTGAAGCTGTAGAAACAAAGTCGATTGTCTAAACCTGAGAGTTATATGTATATCAACCAAAGAGGCAGTCATGTGGAGCTGCATGAACACAAAGAAAAAGAGTCTGGACCTTGTTGATTGGAGGGAGAAAAAATCATTTTAAATTCTTAATGATAAATGTTGCGTTTGGCACAATATGTTAGAGCTTACATATTGGAGGCTTGCATTATTTTTGGTCCAGCCTGTCACCAATAAAGCCGAGAGTCGGTTGGTCTCAGTCCATCTCTGCTTCCATAAAATTGAGCTGGATGGAATTGGAAAAATGAATTGGCTGAATGGAAATGTGTCAGTTTCGATAAAGCTCACTAGATCTTAACTCCTCCTGCTCCTGTTCAGAAGCTTCAGGACTGGTTCTACATCTGAATACTAATAGTATCTGTTGGTGTCAGTAGACAGTGTAAACAGAATATAACTGTTCAAAATTAAAATGGAGAAAGGACTTCACGAAAAATCGCCTATTTTCTACCTTCGCAACACCAGTATTGCAAATAACTGCTTGGACTCATTAAATTTTAGCCAATTATAAAAATAAAAGCGCCGTCCAATTATGCTCCAAGTAGCAGTAATATGTTTTAGTATATCTTGCTGTTTAATGCAGCACAAAATGTTGAGATGTTCTGGTGAAACTAACTACAGCTAAGCAACTAAGTTGTATAATTTGCTGAAACAGAAATTGTGGATGGATGAAAAAAAATAAAATCTGTAACTGAATTTATTTTAATTATTTTTCATATCTGGTCCAATCATTTGCTGTCCTGGATCCATTTGCAAGAATCTAAAGTATTAATAAAGATATTAATGCTACACACTTTAGTATTTATTCTTTGTAAGTCATTGCAGCCTTCATCCACTTTATCGCATGCCGTCACTTGGCCCTAAATGACAGTAAGTCAGAGTATTTAAACGCTTCATTTGCCTTTCGATTTAAATTTCAGCCACAACAGAAGCCCATCTCTGAGCCGATGGTAACGTCAGTCTGCAGGTCCTGAATGTGAGCAGCGTTTCAAAGCACCTAACTCCAAGCTCAGTTCTTCTATTTATTTATTTATTTTTTTGCCTAGTTATTGGCTGCTTGTTTTAGTTCTTTTTAATAAAAAAGCTGTTTTATTTCTTAGCTATTAAGATTTGTAAAAGTGACAAAAAAAAAAATTAAGGGGATAATTAGATGCATTTGTTTCCATACAGTCTGTGAGAGATGTTGACGTTGTCTTTTCATTGAAAATAAGACGCTACGATTACTTGGCTCGATATAAATAACGTCCTCACACACCGGCTGAGAAAAGGGTCTTTTTCTCCTCTTCCTCTCTCTTTCTCTCTTCCCCGCTCCACTGCTATGTCTTTAATCACCTATTCTTGGAGCTTTTTTCCACTTGCCTCATCGGAAAGCCATGCAGAGAGGGACGGCCGATCCGCAGCGATTGAACAGTCCTGCACGCAATTTAGCTCCATCTGATAGGGTTTAGCAGGGCTCCTCACACAATGTAGCTCTTTCACTTGGGTAGAGCGGGAAGAGGAGCGGCGGCAGAAACAGACGCTTCATCTTCAGGTTTTTCATCAAAATCTCTTGGATCAGTTAGTCACGGTCTAAAAAAAAAAGTATAATAAACAAAGCACTCCTTCTTTTGTATATCACAACATTTATAAAAAAATCTGTTTTAATGAATAACTTAAATCAAATCAGATGTTGAAAAAAAACACTACAGATTCTACCTTTATTGGTTATTTCTGCACTAAAGTAAACCCCCAAATGAAAGCGTTATGAGTGAAAACTGAACGCATCCTGCCTCCCTACACTTAATTATAGAGAAAGTAACAGTCAGATGCTGCTAATCAAATGCAAAACTTTTAAAGGGCCAGTATTGTGTATTTTCCAGGCACAGTGTGACATTTCACAGTACAAACAACTGTTGCCTTCAGTTGTTATGAAATGCTATATATATATATATATCAAATATCAAAAGAAATTTTACTTCCTAAAGTGACGCCTTGAAATTGGGTCTCTGTCTCTTTAAAAACTCCTCCTCCTCCTGAAACTCGGCCTTCAGGAAGTCCTCACAGCCTCTCTCCTCTATTAACCCTTTAACAACGTTTTGCCAGCGTTGAGAAGTGGGTCTTTTAATGAGCTCAGCTGATGCTCAGATCCACCAGGTGTTTGCTAATTGCTGCTGGCTAGTCTGAAGGAGCCTGAGTGGGGGAATGGACGGAGGGGCGTCATGTGAGGTGGAACCTTGAAAACTGCAGCTCAGAGGAGGAGCTTTGTCCTTGAAGGCGGAGCTAGGTCCAACCAGGCTTTTAAGAACAGCTGAATGGTTGCCATGGAGATTAAAGGATTTCTGAAATATGAAACAAATCAAAGCTACGCTCCACGTATGTTTCTGATGAGGGAATAACATTGTAACATGATATCCATCCATCAAGGAGGCCCAACACAGAGACAGACATCATGCACACACACACCTAAGTAGAATTTAGAGAGACCTGGCAGTCACGTTGTTCTTGTTTTTGGACTGTGGGAGAACCTGTGAGAACTCACCCATGCACAGGGAAAACATGCAAACTCTGGGAATCGAACCCAGGAGCTTCTTGCTGCAAGGCAACAGTGCTGCCAACTGCACCACTGTTAACTGTAGAGTCAATGTTCCACGTTTGACTTTTTATTTTTACTGAAGCACAGATAAGATTGTGGGATGCAGCTGTGGGAACGTTTTCTGGGGTCAGGCCGCCTGCCAGTTTCAGTTTAAAGATGGATTTTTATATCTTCTTCTTCTTCTTTTGTCCCCAGTGGGCGAACTGGAAAACGACTCTGAAGTCTGTTTTTCCTCTGACCAAAGCAGACTTTTTTTTTTTTTTTGAAACCTTAAACCAAATAAAGACGGCTTGTTTTCCTCACATTTTCATTTTCCTTCCTCTAATAAAAACACAAGACGGGCATTTATTGGTGAACGAAACTCCCCTTGCGGATCGTTCCCAATGTTTACGTCTGAGTTTGAGACGGTGACGGTTTCTGCGTCCTCAGGATCGAGATCGAGGATTCGGAGGCGGTGGGCATCTCCAACATCATCTCCAACCTGATCACCATGTTCCCCCGGAGCGTTTTAACGGCGCTGCCCAGCGAGCTCTTCACCTCCTTCATCAACTGCCTCACACTCCTCACCTGCTCGTTTGGACGCAGCGCCGCCCTGGAGGAGGTGGTGAGTCGCGCCGCATTCAGCCCGCCTTCTCCCGAGGCAGACCTTTCGTCACATTGTGTTATACGTTTAAATGCACGTAGGTGTTGAACTCTTTGAGAAATAATCGCATTTCAATCAGGTTTTTTTCTAGGTTTGGAATGTGCCTGATTTCTGTTTAAGGGCCTTGAAAGTGCTTGAATTTACAGTCGAAGCCAGATATTTTTCTTCACTCAATACAAAGACACAAAAGTTTCAAAATAAAATCTCTTTTAAAAATTTTCTTGCTATATTGTCTGGCATTTAGCGAATTAAAATAATGTTGGTAATTATAACAAACCTAAAACAAGAGAAGTTTGGTCTGATTTTACTTTATGCAGTGAGAGAAAAACGTTTCTTTTAGGTAAATATCTGGTTTCAACTGTTTGTTTTTGAGCGTTTAATTTGAGCAAGGCCAAAATTTATTTAAATTGTTTTGATATAATGAATATTTTGCTCATTTAGCTAATTGGAATAGTATTGGTATGTATAGCTGAAATAAATGTTGCCTTCTATTTTATATATTCAAGTTATTGAAACTGGGAGATTAACTTTTGTTAGTGTTTAGTTTTAGTACTGGTCAGATGTAAAGGGTGTATGAGAGACGTTTCAAAACAAACAATTTTTGTTCCATTTTAATTTACTTTCATCTCTGCTGTAGAATGTAGTTACTATCACAAGACACGGTTAACAATAATAGTTGAGTAATTAATTACACAATGAAGTCGGTAAGTAATAAATGGTATCATATGATGGTGAATGAAAACTTTTTTTTTTTTCTTTACGTTTGTTTGAATTTTTCCTCCAAAGTGTGGAGCTGGAAAAGTTTGGAAACTTACCTTGACAAAGGCTTGGAAAGTGCTTGAATTTTACTGTGGGAAGAATGTACAAACCCTTAATACGCAATACTGATGATTTAAAATAAACAAAAACACTCAACCCGATCATTTTGGACCCATTGGTGTCAAATGTTTGCTGTGAATTTGACACCATGCCTGTTTGTCTGCTTGTTCCTCCTCCCAGCTGGATAAAGACGACATGGTTTACATGGAGGCGTACGACAAGCTGCTGGAGTCGTGGCTCACGCTCGTCCAGGACGAGGAACACTTTCCCCGCGGCTGCTTCGTCCAGCCCGCCATCCAGGTCTTCAACTCCTACATTCAGTGTCACCTGGCCGCTCCCGACGGCACGCGGAACCTGGTGAGACGACGTGACGTCCCCGAGAGCGATCCCGTTGATCCGATTCCTTCCTCTTTTTTTTTTTTTTTAAATCTTTTTTTTTAATTATTTTTTGCTGGAACAGTCTGTAAACGGCATATCGTCCCACGAGGCGGAGGAGATCAACGAGCTGC
Source organism: Xiphophorus hellerii (assembly GCF_003331165.1). Classification (NCBI taxonomy): domain Eukaryota; kingdom Metazoa; phylum Chordata; class Actinopteri; order Cyprinodontiformes; family Poeciliidae; genus Xiphophorus; species Xiphophorus hellerii. The sequence continues at coordinate 6,930,394 of NC_045678.1, forward strand.
AGGAGGACGACAGAGAGCTGTTCTCGGACCAGCTGTCCAGCATCGGCATGCTGGGACGTGTGGCGGCGGACCACTGCATCCCCCTGCTCACAAGGTAACAAGCCGAATAATTATCTGACCGGTCATGCAGGACCCTGTGAAGGTTTCCCTGGAACCTTTTCACATCTTGTCTTGTTAGAATTACAACCTCTGACAATGCAAAAAAAATCTTACCAAGTTATTTCTTTTGTTTAGTTTTTAGTGCAGATATCTTAGTACATTTGAAATAAGACAAAACTAACTTAGTAACTTTTCAGCTAAATGTAGGAGCTTGTTTTAAGTCAATAATTCCTTAATAGTGATTTTAAAAAGTTCTAGTTTTAAGTGAAATAATCTGCCAGTGAAATAAGACATTATACATTATGCTGACGTCTAAATTAAAATTATATTCTTTGACAAAAGTTATGTTTTTTTGTTTGTTGTTGTTTTGCCTAAATCATTTTTAGGCAATAAAAAGAGCGTGACTTTTACTTATTTATTTATTTGTCAAAATCTCTCGGCAAAAAAATGACTATTTTAGGAAAGCGACGATATGGGAAAACGGTCACCTTGAAAATAGAAGGAAACCAAAAGGATTTGCAGAGATAATCACTTTATGTTGCGTCCAACATTTTTGTAAGTAGATTTAAATTTAAATTTGTAGTTTTGTCCTTATTTATTCTTGAATTGTTGGACGCACAAAATCAGCTCGGGTCGCCCCACTTTGACCCTCCTTGGTTTAGGTGAAAGTATTTTTATTTGTTACAACGGCCTAGTCCAAGTCTAGACCTAAATCCAATTGAGAACCTAAAGTGTACTTTGCTCCCCTTACAATTTGATGAGCTTCAGTTGTTTGGCAGTGATAAAAGGGTAAAATATAGATAAATGTGTTAGATGTGAATATGTGGTAAAGACATAACCAGAAGTATTTTTGTGACTGAAATGTTCTACACATATTTAGATTTACAGCAGCTCGATGAATATGTGTGCAATACATTTTTCAGATTTTATGTATACAAATATAATGATAATAAATAAACAGGGTTGTGGATAAAAAAAAAGCTTCATTTTGCTTCCAATATCCAAATGTATTGGACTGTGCGTTGATGTATCACAAAGAATTTAACTAAAATACGTTGAATTTTATGGCTTTGACGTCACAAAATACAAAAATAAAAGATTATGAATACATTTGCACTTTCATACATATTTGTTTTTGCAAAAAAAAAAACAAAAAAAAACATGTGCCATTTCTTTCTTCCCCGCTCCGCAGCCTGCTGGAGGACCGGGTGAACCGGTTGCACGGCCAGCTCCAGAGGACCCAGCAGCACCTCATGGCCTCGACCGACCTGGGGTCAGTGGACCGCAAAGTCCTGGACGACCTGTATGAGGACATCCACTGGCTCATACTGGTCTCAGGTCAGCAGCTGTTTCTTTAAAAAAAAGAAAAGAAAGACGGATTTAATTCAGCGCCGGTTTCTGCTCTGGGCTGCAGCAACTTCTCGGATCAGAAGTAGCTTCACTTCCAAAAACCCAGTCCACAAAAAGCCCCACATAAAATCAGATCCAAACTCTTTAGACTTTAACAAGGAGTCACGTTCCACACGTCTACAATAGAAATGTTTTATTAAAGTCAGAAATGACTTTTCCAGTGCAGTTTATTAAACTTTACTGGTTATATTTATAACAGAGAAACCTCCCTGCGCTGTGGGTTTGTGACATGCAGTCTGCGTCTGCAGAGCAGTTCAAAGCTTTATTGAGGTTTACGGCCCGTTGACTTACACTCTAGACTGGGTGTGCCCTCTTTAAAGAGGAGATCCGTTTTAATTGTTTTTACAATGTTTTTATAGAGTACAGCAGAACTCTGCATATCTAAACACAAGTAATAACCCAGAATTTTAGACCCACTGTAATACAAACTCATAATCGCACAGATGCTTGAAGGATTGGAAAGTTCTTGATTTCTGTACAGAGTCCTTGAAAGTGCTTGATTTTCAAATGTAATAACGTGCAATCTAACGCCTGATTAAAAGTCTGGATTTGGAAAGCATTTTTTATAGTTGAAACCAGACATTTTTATGCCCCTAATAAAAAGACAGATACGGGTTTTTTCTGGTTTTAGGTTATTTAGGATTAACAGAGTCATTTCTATTTGCTGAATGTGAGAAAAGTTAGTGAGAACATTTTTCTTTAGAGATTTTTTGTGACTTTTCTCATCTGTTGTGTTTAAGCATTTAATTTGAGCAAGAAGTTAATTTACATTAATACAATTTGTAATGAATATTATTATTCCTAATTTCTCATCAACTTGTTAATCTGTGTTTCTGAAATAAACACTGTTATATTTTATGCATTAAGACATTGAAATAGTGTTTTTTATTTGTTTGTTTTTGATTTTTGTTAAACTAGTGTTTTGTTCTCGGCGCAGCCAGGTATAGCGTGTGTGTGAGAGTGAAACGGTTCAAAGCAAATTTCATTATATTTTAGTTTAATTTATGTAGAATGTAGAACACTATCACAAGACATTAATAATAATAAACATTAATAAAAGCAGTAATAAATAATATATAATCGTGAAGTAAAACGTTTTTTTTTCCTTTTTAGTTTATTTGTATTATTTTTGTCTCCAGAGTGTAGTGTTGGAAAAGTTTGAAAATACTTGAAAAGTGTTTGAATTTTACTGTGGGAAAAGTGAGCGAACCATGAATAACTAATCAATTTGAGTTGTCAATAGCTGTAAAAAAAAAAAAAATAGACAAAATAAAGTAAAAGTTGTATTCTCCCTCGCTCTCCAGGTTATCTGCTGGCAGACGATCCTCAGGGCGAAACCCCGATGATCCCCTCTGAGGTGATGGAGTTCTCCATCAAACACTCCACAGAAGTCGACATCAACACGACGCTGCAGATCCTCGGCTCCCCGGGGGAGAAGGCCTCCTCCATACCGGGCTGCAACCGCACAGACTCCGTCATCAGGTAGCGGGTTTTCTGGGTCAGGCGGGTCCAGAGTCCACAGAGCGTTGCAGCGCCTGTCGGGTTCTGATGGATGAACACGCTCTGTGTTTTTTTTTTGGGGTCAGGCGTCGGCTGCTTGGTGTAAAACAGCAAGCAGCAGGCGTCAGCTGGCGTCGGCAAGCTGCCGACGCCAGTAATACCTTTACTCAAAAAGGTATTCACCTTTTTGAGTAAAGGTGAATACAAATGTTTGCCCCACATTTGAGGTTTTTATTAAAAAGAAATTGCAAGCCATGTTTGTGCTGCCTTGGGTTGGTTTGTTACATAGTATCTGAATGAAACCAAAATAAAATACATTGTGCTTGTAAAATGTGAAAAAAAAAATCATGTAGGGTAAATGTTTGTACCAATATTTCTTGAATTCTTGAAAAAACAAATATATGCAACAGGTCGGGGGTCAACCCTAATGCTTTTAGCAAGGGGTGCGCCCATAAACTGGACTCGATTTCCTTAATTTGGCCGATTAATTAACATAAAAGTAATCTGCAAAAAAAAAAAAATGTTTGAAAATCAGCGTCTCAATCACGACTCATCGTAGTTATCCCCACTGCCACCAACTTAGCTACTTTGTCGCTCTGTTTCAGCAGGGCTGACGCCAACATTTTTATTTTGTAATGGATTATTCTAATGATTAGTCAAAAAAGAAATGGGCACATTCTCCAAATGTATGTTTATCTAACCACTTGAGCCTTTTTTATTCAATATTAGAAAGAAAGGCATTACAACATGCACATATGTAATTCCATTCCTTTTTTTAAATAAGAAAATACACTTTTTACTGCCTAAAATGCAATAGATTCTTCAATGAAACACTTCATCATTTGTAACAAAGGAAGCAAAAAAAAGAAAAGCTCCAGCTTTCTGCTCAAATGAACATCAGTACAGTGTAGGACTGAACTGGTGATTATTTTTTTTATATTAAGCAGCTAATAATTTGATAGCATAATGTTGCTTAATAGCTTCTTTTTTTTTGCATAATTTGAACAAGGTGAAGCTGAAACCGCCACACTGATTTCTGGGTAGAAGAAATTCACCGAGAGGGTTTTTCATCTTAAATGCAAAACTTATATTTTTTTTGTACTGCTTTGACTTGTTTACTGCTCTAACTTTGCTGTTCTTTCATCAAGTGGCCGTTTTTATGAGTCTGAATACTCCAGTTAGCGATTATTCGGTTACTGAATTAGAGTACAATTGTTTCAAAAATTGCAGTTAATTTTATTAATCACTTCATCCCTGATATTTAGCGACTTTTTAGACGAAGAAATCGGTATCGGCCAAAATCAGAATCAGCAGGTCAGGCTTTTTAAATATTGGTGATCGGCAAAAAAACTTAAATCGGTGCATGTAAGTTTGTACTTTTAGTCAGATTCCAGTTTGTCCCATCAGTTTTACAGCATTTCTTTAAAAGCCACTAACTATAAATTACTTACATTTTTTCCCCAACTCATCTGTTTTTTAACTGTAAAATTTGACATTTATGCAATGAGTAGTACAATTAGCTTTCCCTTTAATATTCTGTATTTTTCAGTCTTAGGAGAAATTGTAAAAATCAACAACGGCCATCTAAAGACGAGGTGGCGAAACCTGAACGAGGTCCAGTTCTTAAGCTGACATGAATCCCAACAGAAAGTTGGACTGTAGTCTGTGTGATGAGGCAGGTTTTATTATTTCAGTAACAATTAGCCCGCGGTATTGGAGACCTTGTCCTGCTCAGGGATCCTGGCAGCCGCTCCGGTAATCACTCCAACACTCCAAGCAGCCGGTGTTATTGTCTTTTGAAGGTCATTGTGCTGCTGTGTCTTGTTGGATTGCTCATTAAGTAGAGGAGAAGTGTGTGTGTGCGTGCGTGTGTGTGTCAAGGGGGAGGAATGACAGCCATGACAGCGGATCGTAGTGACCGCCGGCCAAACGCGTCGGGTTTTCTGATGGTGGACGGCCGGCCTCGGCCTCGTAAATGTCAGCGCGGTTTTGTTTTCTGCAAACGACGTGAAACGGCAGGCTGCCCCCGGGTGGGGAAGACGCAGCCGTAAGCCACTTTAAGCTTTCTGTCCTTCTGCGTAATGTGTGTGAGGCTCGCCGAAGCAAACACACACACACACACTAAGGACAACGTGATGACAGTCTGTCGAGGCCCGATCATTCTCTGTCCGGTTGGAATGCCGCTCGCTTGCTAACAGGAGGCTGGAAAGTGTCGTTTCCACCATCGGGTTTTTAAACTCTTTTGGCATCGATTTACATTAATATGTGATTTTACATCCTGTAAACTAAACTAAACATTTCATCATAACAGTTTATGACGACTGCATTACCTGCAGATTATATAAAATAATGAATACTTGAAACTGAAATTGTTTCAAGTCGGCGTGTCGCAATGACAAATTCCACAGGAAGGTAAAATTTGTTATTTGAAATTCATACAATAAACAATAATGTTGTTGTTTTGAAAATGGCCTATTACAAGTTCGCTCTCTAATTTTGTAAAGGACATGCCACACTGGAACTATAAAACATTTTGAATATTCAAAATTAAACATAGCAATCAAAAATGATTATAAAAAGTGAATAAAATGAATTATGAACTCTCCAAACAAAATTGCGCTTAAGAAAATATTAATCATCAAAATAGAAATCATTGCCAACATTTTTATTTATCATTCGATTTGTTGCAGCAGCTTTAGTTCTGAGTCAGTCTGAGTCTGATCAGTGGGAAACAGGGTTTTGTTTTGGATCAATAAATTCTCTTATCTCCTCGTTTTTCCTAACAGCTGATGCTAATAAGTCGTTTTTGCCTCTGAAACTCTGTTGATGTGACGTCATTTCCAGATCCATATCCTGACTTTTTATTTAAATAGAAAACAATATTTCTATTCTAACTGTCTTTCCAGTTACATAGATGTTATATTTTTGTATTTTTATGTTCTTTAAACATCAGTGTTTAGGGAATTAATAATCGTCACTGGAATAAAATAAGACAGTTCAGCTAAAGAAACCCGTGGTAAACTCTGTATGTCATAATGAAGTGGGTTTTTGTCTCCCAGTGTTGGATCTATTGCCAGACTTTAGGAGGGGCTTTCAGGGGCAGCAGCCCAGGGCCGATGTTTTACACACATTGCTCCTCATATTAAAGTCAAGGGCTGATTTCACGTGTGGTGTTTTTATTAAACAATTTTGTATTAATTGAAATCTAAACTCAAATATTTGAAAATTGCCTTGATTTTGGGACTAACATAGAGACGTCTGCCAGGCGTTTTAAGCCAGCCATCATTCAATTTGTACCTGCAAATATGTACAACTTCCTATAAATGTTCTGTAGTTTGCAAGAGTTATAGATTTTGTTTTTATTTTCATTTTTTTCTGGGATAAGGCACTAAAACTGGTTCCCCTCTAGGGGGCGTTATGCTTCTAAATCCGGCCCTGGTTGAGTCAGGAATGATCACATGGCCTCATCATGTCATTAACCTATACGTATTAATATGACGGTACTAGAAACTGACTTTATTGAGAGAGAGAGAGAAAAACAACTTGATAATTTTCTAGGAACTGAAATCTCAGGAAATAAGTCAAGAATTTCCCTGAAGTCCTCCGGTGGTGGAAAGGTTTCATTCCTGTCCTCCTCTGTCGCAGGCTGCTGTCTGCCGTGCTGAGGACGTCGGAGGTCGAGTCCAGGGCGACCAGAGCGAGCTTGACGGAGCTTCTCAGTCCTCAGATGGGGAAGGACATCATGTGGTTCCTGAGGCGCTGGGCCAAGTCGTACCTGCTGGTGGACGAGAAGCTCTACGAGCAGGTGGGGCCGCGCCACCGGCCGCGTCCTTCCCCCCCCGCCCGCCCGCCTCCCCTCAACGTTTCCCTGCTGCTCCTCCTCAGATCAGCATACCTCTGAGCACAGCGTTCGGCGCAGACACAGAGGGAGCCCAGTGGATTGTGGGATACCTGCTGGAGAAGGTGATTAACAATCTGTCGGTGTGGAGCTCAGAGGCGGAGCTGGCCAACGACACGGTGGAGCTGCTGGTGACGCTGGTAGAGAAGAGGGAGAGGTGAGGCCTCCACCATCCGTTTCCAGACGCTCTCCTTTGTGTTCGGTCCAACTGAAAGTATTTACGTCCCAAATATCCGGTTTTAAGAATGAGGCCCTTTCATTTTGTTCTGTTTGCAGCTAACAATTATTCAAGTAATCAATAAAAAAATAAATGGCATTCTGCAGGTTTTTCTTTTGACCAGTATAGCTTATTTTATACAGTATTGAAAACATTTTCTTTTTAAAAAAGCTAATATGTTCATTTCTTTTTTCTAAATAAGGAAGTAAAACATTTTATTGCCTTAAAATGCAGCATCACAGCATTCCAGTAGCTTGATCATTTGTAGCCAAAGGTGCATCTGCGGCTAAAAACTGCTAAATAAATATGAAATACGCACCTTCTGCTTCACTTAACGTCAATACAGCGTTTAATCCTGGGACTATTTTTTAATCAGCCAGTTCATGATTTGATGGCAAAAGTTGCTTAATAGATTTTTTTGATTTTTTTTTGTACATTATTTCAACCAGTTGAAGCTAAAACTGCCACTTGAGGAGTTCTGGATAGATTTAGAGACAAAGAAGTTTTTTTTATCTTCAACATAAAATCTACATATTTTTGTACCGTTTTGATTTAATTACTGTTTTGTTTGGCTTTGTTCTGACTTTTTAGTTAACAATTAATCAGTTACTAAATTAGTTAACTATTATTTCAGTAATCGATTAATCATGATTAATCTGATTAATCGTGAGTAAGTCAATTAATCACAATTAATCGTTTCATCCCTACTTAAATTTTTTATCTCTGAAAATTAATAAGTTTTTAACCACTTTAAGGGGGTTGGTGATGTAACAGACCTCAGTTAGCTGCAGCTGAACGGACCTGGTCTGTGTCCTCTAACTGTTGGGTCAAACCCCCCCCCCCCCCCCCTGTAAGGACGGCGCTCACCGTGACGACGCACTCTGCCCCTCTGATTGGACAGGGCGAACATCGTGGTGCAGTGCGAGGGCTGGTGGAGCCTGGCGAAGCAGTTCGCCAGCCGCAGCCCGCCGCTCCACCTGCTGTCCAGCTCCGTGCAGAGATCCCTGATGAAGGCGCTGGTCCTGGGAGGCTTCGCCAACATGGACTCCGACACCAAGCAGCAGTACTGGGCTGAGGTAAACCAACACACACACACACACACACACACACACATGAGGACGTCATGGAGTGAGGTTTCAATTTATTTAGACTTCCTAATTGAAAATAAAACTGCAGTAAAAGAGTGTATTTGTCCAGCTTCACATGTTTAAGAAGATTAATGGATTAGAAATTTCTGTTTTATAAAAGTTTTCTATCCTTCAAACTTGAGACTGAAAGTTGATGTAAAATGCCTCGATGTAAGTTTGCTTTTTAATTTTTAAAACTAGTGTGAAATATTTTTCTCATCTGTTTTTGCACACTTGAAAAAAAAATTCATACTTCAGGCTTGAGACTAATCCTGTTTTTTTATTGTTCAATTAAAGTAAAAATTAGAAACATTCAATTAAAGCTTCTTGAGGCCGATTTAATCATTTTTATAACTTTTTATATTTTCTTTTAACTGTTGAATTTTTTTGTCTTTGTTTCTGACTCTTGGCCAGGATTCCCTTGAAAAATTTGTCTTGAATCTCGATGGGGTTTTTTATCCTGTAGAATAAATTTATCAATAGCAATCGATAAATTACTCGATTACTAAGTCAATCGTTAACACCACCCTTGTAGATCCAGACATAACGAGACTCCACAGTCTTGACCTCACAGCCTCACTGAACACCAAAGACTGGGATCCAGGACATGTTATCCCACATCAGTGTGTGACCTCTTGAATGTGTTTAAATGGTCAAAAATTATAGACACAACCGTGAGCATTAATGAAATCCTTCCTCAAAGAGTTTCATCTGTTGACTCTGCAAATTGTGGGCCAGCGTCGTGTGTGTGTGTGTGTGTGGGTGGGTGGGTGGGTGGGTGTGTGTGTGTGTGTGTGTGAAGTCATCCTTTTGGCAGTAAAATTGATCTTCTCGTAAACCTTTTTCTTTAAAATGCACTAAGGAAAGCAAATAAACTAAATGTGAAGCACATGTTTTAATTTGGACAAACCATCCTGCGTTCTCGGCCGTAATTGACGGTGTAAGTTTCCGTCTGCGCGTCCAGGTGCTTCATCCCCTGCAGCAGCGCTTCCTCAGCCTCATCAACCAGGAGAACTTCGCTCAGATCAGCCAGGAAGAGGCGGTCAAACAGGAAATAGTCGCCACACTGGAGGCGCTGTGCGGCATCGCCGAGGCGACGCAGATAGACAACGTGGCTTCGCTCTTCTCCTTCCTCATGGACTTCCTGTCCAGCTGCATCGGCCTCATGGAGGTGAGCGAGGACGTGGCGTGTTGATTCTGTGTCGAACGACGGATCAGTGGCGGATCCCGATGGACTTGATGTGGATCAGATCGCAAAACTTTTAAAATAACACCTGATTAATCTTCACGGCAAAGACGATTTGATTGGTTGTCCTAAAAGTGAATCCAAAGATTACATTTTGACACTTGGACGGATAAAGGAAGAAAAGGGAGCAAATCAATTATTTGTTGAAGTATTCTGTCGTAAATATTGAACAAGCATAAATGGCATTACTGCGAAATGCAACTAAGCAAACAATTTGTCACACTGACTTATAAAATCTGAATAAATTTAACAAAAACGCCTGATGTTACAAAAACAAAAAGCATCGCAATACAGAATCCTCTCACTAGGTGGAGCTGTTTTTCTTGGAGTCAGGAGAAATGTGTTTAGCTTTTTGTCTGTATGTTGCAGGTTTACAGCAACACGCCTGAAACGATCAACCTCATCATTGAGGTTTTCGTGGAAGTGGCTCACAAGCAGATCTGCTACCTGGGAGAGGTGAGACCTGACATCATCCCGTCTCTGCGGATTCCTCTGACACAATTAGCTTTTATTCCTCTAAAGACTGAAACGAGTATTTAACCTGCATCTTTTGTCAGCCACGTTTTTTTTGTTGTTGTTGTTTTTACTTAGTTTTGTTTCTCCAGAGCCATATGACAGCGGAGGAATCGTATTTTTCAGATTAAACTCAGGAGAAGTAATTTTTGATAGTTGTGAATACATGTGCAGCTGACACAAACTTTTTAAAATGTGTTTTAAAAGCAATGTAGGTCCTTACCACTGTCTTAGAAAAAAAAAACAAAGCGTTTCTGTAAAACCTCCGTACTGTCGAGTAAAGTCAGCATCAGAGGAAAGTGACGTTTCGAGGGATAAAATCTTGAGCATTTTTGTAGATAATTCAGTGTGGAATCGTTCTGTCCTGATTACGGACTCCAGCCTTAAGAAGTCTTCAAAAAATATCGGAGAAACAACCAGGATCTTAAGAAAAAGATGGTCGGGGATTTGGATAAATTTGTTGTGTTCAGAGCAACAACTACTCTTGGGTGGAAACTGTTTTATTAGTTTTTGTTCTCGTCTTTATTGAGCCATTTTAAATAATTAAAAATGGCTTAATTTTTAAGCCATGATTAAAGATCTAAATTGACCTTTGAAAAGTGTAGTTTGTCATGACAGGACTATTTAATCTTGTTTTAGTCTCTTTTTCTCCCTCTTTTTTCTGTGGATACCTTCACTGCGTTCTGTGACTCAAGCCAGTCAGTAACTAGCTGCTAACATACCATTGCTAGATTTTTTGCGACTATCATGGGTAAGTGTAAAAGTATCACCAGTTGGCTGGACAATATTTGTCAATTCCCCAATCATCCTCTATGTTTATCTTTTGTTTGGTCTTAAATTTCATTCCAGGTGGCATTAAAAAGTCTTGCGTTCGACTTGCTGAAACCTGCAGATAACTTCCTATCTGCCTTTTGTGTCCAGCATTAGCTGTAAGGAAGGAAATCTAAAGGAAAAAGGAGCCAGAGCCACAGAATATCCCTTCTGTTTCCTCAGACTAAGTCCATGAAGCTGTACGAAGCCTGCCTGACGCTGCTGCAGGTCTACTCCAAAAACAACCAGAGCAGGAAGCGCAGCGACGCCACGGCCGAGGAGGACCAGTACCAGGACCTGCTGCTCATCATGGAGCTGCTCACCAACCTGCTCTCCAAGGAGTTCATCGACTTCAGCGACAACGGTGAGTCCTCCTTTCCTCCGAACGCCGGCGGAGAGGCCCGACCCGCCGACGTTTCCCCTCAAACCTCGCCACGCCTGTGTTCCCAGATGAGGTGTTCCGAAACCAGGAGCAGGGCACGCCGGCGTCGAGCCGGACCGTCTCCGCGGCCGACGTCGTCCTCTACGGCGTCAACATCGTTCTTCCACTCATGTCTCAGGACCTGCTGAAGGTGAAACGAGCCAACATGGACGCCACATGGAGACACAGTGGCTTCTGAGATCTCGTTCTGACAATGTTTCATCTTTCTTTTCTTTTTTTTTTTTGCCCCCCTGCAGTTTCCTTCTCTGTGTAACCAGTACTACAAGCTCATCACCTTCATCTGTGAGATCTTTCCAGAAAAGATCCCCCAGCTGCCTGAAGACCTTTTTAAGAGCCTCATGTTTTCACTGGAGCTGGGAATGACCTCGTATCCTCTAAACCCGTCTTTGCACCCAGATTTAACTTCTTGTCTTTTATGACACCTAGAATAGACTTTGCACAAAAACAAACAAACAAAAAAATATAACCTGCTCCTGTTTTTCCATGTCATTAGGAATAGTTCTTTTCCAGGAAAGTGTTTAGAGCAGGTGAAGCTCCTTAACGCCCCCTGCAGGATGAGTTCAGAAGTCAGTCAGCTGTGTCTAGAGGCTCTGTCTCCTCTGGCTGAGCAGTGCGCCAAAAGCCAGGAGAAGGACTCGCCCCTCTTCATCGCCACGCGCCACTTCCTCAAGGTAGGAGACCCAACATGGCTGCCGTGCCGCTAAAGGCTAGCGTGGGTCTGCTAGGCTGACTATGGGAAGTGTTAATGTTACTGGTGCAATAACAAGTAAATACTGAACTTAAAATAACATTTTTCTTGGTAAATGCTACACCGTAACCTCAAAACTACTACAGCAACTCCGGTGGGTCAAACTTAGACCTGTGCTGAGTTTGAACTGCTTTGGTGGAAGCGGCCTGTGGCAGGAAGTCCCATTACAAAATGAAAAGTTTGCATATTTATTGTGCACATGTTGGAGGTCTGTTTAAAGCAATGGGACTTAATGATTTTTTTTTTTTTATTCTTTTTTACAATACTTTACCTTCTGAATTTTGTTTCATCCAGACATTTTTTGCTTTGGTGCGAGTCCCTTTTGTGGGAATTTAATGAGCTTTATAATGATAAATGTTGTTGCGTTTTCTGCCTGCAGCTGGTGTTTGACATGCTGGTGCTGCAGAAACACAACACAGAGATGACGGTGGCGGCAGGGGAAGCCCTCTACACACTCGTCTGCCTGCATCAGGTAAGAAAACATCACAGAAAATCAGCGTGCAGCAGCGACTAGGCTGCTGGTGTTTTACTCCTTGAGCATTTTAAAGGCGACCGATTGTTTGACGCCTCGTACTCCGTGTTTATTCAGAATGTCATTTATTGCCATCAGTTTTCTGCTACAATTTAGATTAATATTGACCAAATATTTACATATTAACACATCAACTTCGCTTGCTTCATAACTTTGTCTTTTTCACAATATCCAGACGTTTGTTATACCGAGCAAGCAAGCCAATAAAGTCTGGCTATAACTTCCATAGAGATTTTTATTAGGGTCAAATAAACGCAGCGAAGCTGGTTCACGCAGCTGAATAATCGGGCGCAGCTTGTTATTTTGCTTTTGACTTTGTGCATTTAAATCTAAACTTTATTTTATCTTGTTTTGTTAACTAGAAAAAGTTTGGTTTAAACTGTGAAATATTTGTTCCAAAATATTCCCAGGTTGTCCACAAATCCTTCAAAGATATCTTAAATTCATGCATCTAAAAATTAGGGCTTCCAAATGTCTTAAATTCATCTTTAAAAAACTGAAGTTGGCCTTAAATACGTTTTATCACAGGTCTTACATTTTGTTGTGACCTGACTACGCTTCATAATTTATTTTTTCTGTTGGGGATTTTCTGTCAGGCAAAAGTTTGAGTCGCCGCAGACATGATTATGTTCTGAGACTGGTGAGGCTACCGCTAACTAGCTGCTTACAAACTCTTGCTGCTTAGTTAGCATCATCACTTCTGATGCTAACCTATACAAGGCAAAAAAAAATCAAAAGAAAAAAGCTTGGTGCTATTTTACATAAACAAAATGTTATATTAATATATATCTTAAACAGCCTTAAATGTGAGTAGATGAACCCTGCAGAAACCTTGACTTCCCCTTCCTGGTTCCTCCACTCTGCTGCTCCTCGTTTCAGGCGGAGTACTCGGAGCTGGTGGAGACCCTGCTGTCCTCCCAGAGGGACGCCGTGATCTACCAGCGTCTGGCCGACGCCTTCAACAAGCTGACGGCCAGCAGCACGCCGCCCACAATGGACCGCAAGCAGAAGGTGGCCTTCCTGAAGAGCCTGGAGGAGTTTGTGGCCAACGTGGGCGGCCTCCTCTGCGTGAAGTAACCACTGAGAACCAACCCCCGAATACTCCATCATTCTGAAGACTGTGCCCCGCCCCACCCCTCTGCATCCCACTACGCACAGCAGGATCCATCCGCCTCCCAGGATCCTGCACTCAGCTGAATGTTTCCTTTTAATTGCTTTGTTTTTACCCCTCTGTATAACGACACCTGCGGCGCCAAGAGAGTTTTTGATGAAGTGACATCTTAAAAACCGGACTGCAGAGCAGACGGACTCGTTCTAAGGAATGTACACACACACACACTCACTAAAGGTGAGACCTGATGCCATTAATTAGATCCTGGATGTGATGTAACATTTTCTTAGTGCAGCGTCGCAGCAAACACACACACACACACCCCAGTCCTTCCCAGAGTGCCTTTGTTTTTTCTTGATTGTTGGATGTGTGTATGAATGGATCATGTCATACATCGAGTCAAACTATACAGACTGTGCCTATCTTCTGCCAAGAGTACAGCACCTCCAGTCTTGAATTGCATGCACAAACAAAAAAAACGTCACCGTGACGACAGATGTGTGGCCGGGCCTCGTCTTTTCTTTTGAGAGCGCTGAGCCACACGGCACAAAGGAGCTTCTGCTTGTCGGCGACCACAGAAAACCAAAATAGAGGCTGTGTGTGTTTATATATATATATATATAGATAGATATCTATCTATATATACGTATATATACATATATACGTATATATGTATATATACACATGTATATATACGTATATATATCTATATACGTATATATATCTATATACGTATAGATATATATATGTGTATATATGTAGTAAACTTATAAATGTATGATGTTTTCAACCGGGAACTCTTGGGGAAATGTTCATATAAAGATGACTGAAATGTTTTTATATGCCAGTAGAAGGCGGCAGATTGTACAGGTTCAGCTAAAGAGGGAGCAACTTCAGCCTTGTTGACCGTAGCGGTTTGATTGTTTTATTGTTTTATTTTCCATTTGGATTCTAGTTGACCTTTTAGCATCCGCTGCCTCCACTCGAGACGAAGGCCCAGGTCCTGCCAGGCGCAGCAGGTTATTTTTCTACAGCAGCACATTGATAGGACGACGACTCAAACACTGGATTTATAGCAGAGACTGTTGGAAGTGAAGGACAGCAATAACTTACCAAATAAAAAGGAGCAGAGCCACTTGAGGGGAGCATTATGTTGGAGACAGAATCCTCTTCCTTAAGAGCACTGTCCCAGTTATTGTAGATGGCTGTTTTGTTAATGAAGTGTAAAAGTGTACATAAAGTTATTGTATAAAAACCTTCTGGTCTCTGGTATTTTTCAGAGTGCTGTCTGCAGTATTTATTTATTTTTAATTTAACTGTAATTAAAGAGATGATAAAAGTCCAAACAGGTTCTCGGGGGTTTGGCCTTCACCATAAATGTGCAGTATGTGACTTTTATAAAACATTTTTTGCATATTTGATGACATGGTAAATATGTGACAATATGGTTCTAAAAACTAGAAGCAACAGCTCTAAGCCAGGAGGCGGGTCTTAGTGCTGTCAATCATTTTTGCTCCTCTCTCTGTCTACTCCTTATTAGCAACTAAGCAACAGCTTAGTAAGGCTAGTGACTGCTAAGGCTAGTTAGCATAGCAAGGAATAAGTATTTTTATTTGTCTACTGGTTCTCAGTAAATCAAAATGGTTTTAGTGAAATGAAGTTACTTCCTGATTCAACAAGCAGCTACTTAACCTTAAACAGTTCTACCAAAATGTATTTCTTCTTTAATCAAATCTAATTTAACCCTTTCATGCTTTCCTTGAACGTACAGATATGAAATTGTTTTTTTCCCCCCCATATGTTAACATGGAGGCGTCTTCTGTTACTAGACAGTGTTGACAAATGTTTTTATGCAATATTTGCTTAGAATACAACAGAAGAGCGCCAGTGATATTTAAGTCATCTGGCTATCTTCATGTAAATGCTCTGTAATCTGAACGTTAAAATAAATTTCAGTTTAATTCATTATCTTTAGTACTTATTTATAAAAATCCGTCTCTTTTACAGTTGTAAAATAGGTGGATTTTACAGCAGTTATGGGGCAAAAATGTCTGAATTAAAAAGGTTGCTGACCCCTGATACAGGGTCATAATGCGGCCGCTTTTATAAAATATTCCATTCATATGAAGAGCTTTGAGCCGCTTGATTGGTGGGAACCTAAAAAACGTTTT